>NC_069501.1:186000475-186334225 GCF_027579735.1 Bombina bombina | reverse complement strand
TAAAGTAGTTTGATGATCATCAAATGAGTTCAGGATGGTCTCTAAAGTAATCCTGTTTGTCTTGGGTAGGCCCCTATCTCTAAACCTGCAACCATATTTGTACAGGAAGTGCATATTTTCGGGGGGGGGGGGGGTTAAACAAGGAGGATGATTCACAGTCACAGAAAATGAGCTCCTATGTGGTGCCAAATCGGCTTTTGCACATTGTAAATAGCCAGAAAGTTCATTGTTAAAATGATGGACCTTGCCATAGCCTATGCCCTGGGCCAGAAAAATCTAGTTACATCTCTGCTGGCAGACGTGAGGTTTGGGGTGCTACAGTAAGAAAGGAGCATCCATAACAACCACAGAACATTCTAGAACCACCACTCATACAGGCAATGGTTCACGGCCATGTAGTGCTCTAAACTGGGTATCTAAAATGCTAGAGAACTGCAGTTTTTACACTGTCCAGCATAACTTTGTAATCTGCAGGAAAAAGAAAAAAAAAAAACATTGTGGCCCTGATATTCAAAGGTTCTCCAGCTTGGAGAGAAATCGCAGTTCAGACTTCATAGGGGCTGAACTCACTGAATATTCAAAAGTAAATGGGTGGAACCCTCCAGCACTGCAAGATCTCTCTCATTTCTATATATGAAGGAGAGACAAGCAATACAGCACTGCATGATATGAGAGTTTTGTTTTAAAATGTAGTGCTTTGTATTTTAGATTAATATACACTTTAGATTGTGTCCTTTCCGTATTATAGCATTTAAGTTTTGCACTCTCAATTATTTTATAATACATTTAGATTTAGCTCTAGCAGTGATTTCACACATTCTGATTATGTTTTGAAAGTTGCTGTGTTACATTAACAAATTAGGATCATACTTTGTATATTTCTATGTAGCTTTAACAAATTGCATTGCAAATTGAATTTGCTGCATTGCAAACTAAAACTGACAACTTCAGAAAGTGGGAGGGACAGGCTAGTTCCTTCCATGGGCTGAATAAGGGAGTTCCCAGGGTATGTCTGAAGCTCTCTCATCATTATTATTATTATTGGTTATTTGTAGAGAGCCAACAGATTCTGCAGCGCTATAAACAAATGCTGAGTACAACAAAACAATTATAGGGATCAAATGGGTAGAGGGCCCTGCCAAGAGTTGCACTGTTGTAGTCAGCTCTTAAGAAGGTGATCTACAAACAGCTGGACTCTTAGGATTACATGCTAAGGGGGTTCAGGGGATAGCAATGGAGAAGAGGAACTGGTATAAAGAAAGGTAAGCGTAGGTTGTATGCATCCCTGAACAGTAGAGTCTTAAGGGACCACTTGAAGCTTTTAAAACTAGAAGAGAGTCTTGTGGAGCAAGGCAGAGAGTTCCACAAGATGGGAGCCAGTCTGGAGAAGTCCTGTAAATGGGAGTGTGATGAGGTGACAAGAGAGGAGGATAGTAGGAGTTCGTGAACAGAGCGAAGGGGACGGGAGGGAGAGTATCTGGAGACAAGGTCTGAGATATAGGGAGGAGCAGTGCAGTTGAGGGCTTTGTGTGTCAGAATGAGATTTTTGTGTTTGATCCTAGAGGCAAGAGGAAGCCAGTGAAGGGATTGGCAAAGAGGTGCAGCAGATGAAGAGCGACATGTAAAAAATATGAGTCTGGCAGAGGCATTCATTATGGATTGTAAAGGAGCTAGGCGGCAGGTGGGGAGACCAGAGAGGACAGAGTTGCAGTAATCGAGGCGGGAAAGAATGAGAGAGTGGATTAAAATCTTAGTTGTATCTTCTGTAAACAAGTGTCTAATTTTAGAGATGTTTTTAAGGTGGAAGGGGCAGGCTTTAGCCAATGACTGAATGTGAGGAGTGAAAGAAAGATCTGAGTCAAATGTGACCCTGAGACATCGGGCATGCGGGCTAGGGGTAATGATGGAGTTGTCGACAGTTATAGAGAGATTGGGGGTGGAGAGTTTAGAAGAAGGGGGGAAAATAAGGAGTTTAGTTTTGGAGAATTTAGCTTGAGGTAGTGAAAGGACATCCAGTTAGAGATGTGAGAAAGACAGTTAGTGACACGGGTTAGCAAGTAAAGAGATAGGTCTGGTGCAGAGAAGTAGATTTGGGTGCCATCGGCATACAAATGATATTGTAAACCGTGGGACTTTATTAGGGAACCTAGTGATGACGTGTAGATTGAGAAGAGAAGGGGAACGAGGACAGAGCCTTGCGATACTCCGACAGAAAGTGGTGACGGGGCAGAGGAGGCCCCAGAGAAAGCTACACTAAAGGTACGGTTTGACAGGTAGGAAGAGAGCCACGAGAGGGCTGTGTCACAGATGCAGAAGGATTGGAGAATTTTGAGCAAAAGAGGGTGGTCAACAGTGTCAAAGGCTGCGGACAGATCAAGGAGGATAAGCAGAGAGAAGTGGCCTTTTGATTTTGCTGTAAGTAGGTTGTTGGTAACCTTAACAATTGCTGTCTCTGTGGAGTGATGGGGACGAAATCCAGATTGCAATGGGTCAAGGAGGGAGTTTATTGTAAGGAAATGGGATAGGCGTGCATAAGCTAGTTTTTCGAGAAGCTTTGATGCAAGAGGGAGGAGGGAAATAGGGCGGTAGTTGGATGGGGAGGTAGGATCAAGGGAAGGTTTTTTGAGGATAGGTGTGACCAGTGCATTTTTCAGCGATGAGGGAAATATACCAGTGCTGAGGGAGAGGTTGAAAGTGTGTGTGAGTATAGGGGTAAGGGGGGCAGAGAGGGACTCTCACAAGTCTTGTGAAATATTCTAAGCATTTTAAACAAGCTGGTCTCACTGATTTGTCTTGCCAGCTGTATGCAGGTGAAGTTTCATCAAATTTCACAATACACTTATTTTAACTAATAGAATATGAATATATACTAAAATATAGACAAAAGCAAATCAAATTGTAGTGAAAACATTTCAGTTTAAAGGGACAGTATACACAAATTTTCATATAACTGCAAGAATAATATGGGCAGATGCTGATTTAAGAATCCAGTAAAAACCTTTCAAAAACTTTCTTAGAAGCACTTTTTTTTAGCGTTGTTGATGAGGTAGTCTGGGACACCCACTGTAAGGGGCTGGGTAAACAAAAAGGGCAGACACTCCCCCTCCCTTCCCTGCATTTGAAAAGAAAGTTAACATAAACAGGAGCCTGCAGGAGTCTGTAAACCTGTGTATACATCTGTCACTGTGGGGCTTGGTTAAGAGTCTGAAAATCAAAACAATGTTGTTAAAAGATAAGCAAAACATACATTTTTATAAAAACACTACCAGATAGGCTATATAAATGGATCATCTACAAAACATTTATGCAAAGAAAAATCTAGTGTACAATGTCCCTTTAATTTTTTAATTAATGCAAACCGAGCCTTTATATCAGCCCCCACCTTTATTTAGCTACATAAAATTATTACTTCGAGTTAAAATGCATTAAAACAGGACAGGGCCTATTTTAAAGTGCCCTTCTCTATGGGCATGTTATAATTATTTACTGTCTTTGCTCTGCATTCATTTCATTAAAGTTTTAGAAAATATTTTTTTTAAATTATTAAAGAAGTATCTAACACATGGTATGTATTACATGATACCATGCTTCCCAAACCCCAGTTTAAAAAGCATGTTATCATGTAATTATATGTATACTGCTTTAATGGAGCTGCTTAGAAATTGTTGGGGGGCGTAGAAGATTTAATAATGTACTGTGCACAAGTAGACAGGAGCCCAGAGGGGTACCTGGTATAACAGTACTCTAAGTAACCATTACTAACAGCAGTTATTAGGCAGAAAGGAAAAAAAGGTTGCTCTTGACCTCTGTTTCTTCTTTGAATGCACATTTTGTTTTGCTATTTGTCTCTTCACACAAACTTGTTCATAAAGTAAAATTAAACTATTTTTATTAATGTTGTGGGACACCCAGGCTGCATGTTGTATCAATATGTGTGTGAGTGTGTTTATAGTTGTGTGTGTATGAGGGATTGTGTGTGTATTTATCAGTGTGTGTGTGTATGAGTGATTGTGTGTGTATTTATCAGTGTGTGTATGTATGAGTGATTGTGTGTGTATTTATCAGTGTGTGTGTGTGCGTATGTATGAGTAATTGTGTGTGTATTTATCAGTGTGTGTGTGTGTATGTATGAGTGATTGTGTGTGTATTTATCAGTGTGTGTGTGTATGTATGAGTGATTGTGTGTGTATTTATCAGTGTGTGTATGTATGAGTGATTGTGTGTGTATTTATCAGTGTGTGTATGTATGAGTGATTGTGTGTGTATTTATCAGTATGTGTATGTATGAGTGATTGTGTGTGTATTTATCAGTGTGTGTATGTATGAGTGATTGTGTGTGTATTTATCAGTGTGTGTGTGTGTATGTATGAGTGATTGTGTATGTATTTATCAGTGTGTGTGTGTGTATGTATGAGTGATTGTGTGTGTATTTATCAGTGTGTGTGTGTATGTATGAGTGATTGTGTGTGTATTTATCAGTGTGTGTATGTATGAGTGATTGTGTGTGTATTTATCAGTGTGTGTATGTATGAGTGATTGTGTGTGTATTTATCAGTGTGTGTGTGTGTGTATGTATGAGTGATTGTGTGTGTATTTATCAGTGTGTGTGTGTGTATGTATGAGTGATTGTGTGTGTATTTATCAGTGTGTTTGTGTATGTATGAGTGATTGTGTGTGTATTTATCAGTGTGTGTGTATGTATGAGTGATTGTGTGTGTATTTATCAGTGTCTGTGTGTGTATGTATGAGTGATTGTGTGTGTATTTATCAGTGTGTGTGTGTGTATGTATGAGTGATTATGTGTGTATTTATCAGTGTGTTTGTGTATGTATGAGTGATTGTGTGTGTATTTATCAGTGTGTGTGTGTGTGTATGTATGAGTGATTGTGTGTGTATTTATCAGTGTGTGTGTGTGTGTGTGTATGTATGAGTGATTGTGTGTGTATTTATCAGTGTGTGTGTGTATGTATGAGTGATTGTGTGTGTATTTATCAGTGTGTTTGTGTATGTATGAGTGATTGTGTGTGTATTTATCAGTGTGTTTGTGTATGTATGAGTGATTGTGTGTGTATTTATCAGTGTGTGTGTGTGTATGTATGAGTGATTGTGTGTGTATTTATCAGTGTGTGTGTGTATGTATGAGTGATTGTGTGTGTATTTATCAGTGTGTGTGTGTGTGGGTGTATGTATGAGTGATTGTGTGTGTATTTATCAGTTTGTGTGTGTGTATGTATGAGTGATTGTTTGTGTATTTATCAGTGTGTGTGTATGTATGAGTGATTGTGTGTGTATTTATCAGTGTGTGTGTGTGTGTATGTATGAGTGATTGTGTGTGTATTTATCAGTGTGTGTGTGTATGTATGAGTGATTGTGTGTGTATTTATCAGTGTGTGTGTGTGTGGGTGTATGTATGAGTGATTGTGTGTGTATTTATCAGTTTGTGTGTGTGTATGTATGAGTGATTGTTTGTGTATTTATCAGTGTGTGTGTGTATGTATGAGTGATTGTGTGTGTATTTATCAGAGTGTGTGTGTTGTGTATATGTGTGTATGATCAAGTAACTTTTTAGTACCTAATTGGCACTAATTGGCTAAAATGCAAGTCAATAGATAATAAATAGCCATGTGATCAGGGGACTGTCAGAAGAGGCTTATATATAAGGTAATCAGAGGTTGAAAGTATATAAATATAACCATGTTTATTATGCAAAACTGGGGAAAGGCTAATACAGGGATTATCTATCTTTTTGAACAATAACATTTTTGGAGTAGACTGTCCCTTTAAGGACTCATTTTTCATTTTTTTCTACAAAAAGAAACACTATTCAAAAAGCATAGTGACGTCTTTTTAAATAGCAAATCGCAGTTACCCAAAGTATTTTGTAGAATAATGGTGGCAGTTTGTTAAACTGAAAGAAGAGGCAACTCTATAATGTGCATAATGATGCGAATGAACCAAAACCTAAAGCTTTGTATCTAAACAGAATGAACATTTGATTTTTTTTTCTTAGAGAATTTTAAAAGCTTAGCCCCTCCCCTCTATCTTTCTCCTCTGTTCCAAATATTTTCTTTATCAGTGACACAGCGGTAGGTACAGCCAATCAGAAGCCACACACCTGATATAATGTACAATAGCAGAAGAGCATGAGCTCTGCTATGCAACAATACAGTGGGCAGTAGCCTCTGATTGTTTGTTCAGCCCACTGTGCCATGAAAAAAAAACAGGACTAAAAGAGATGAAAGCATAAAAAGAGGGGGTGAGTGGTAGCAGAATTATTAAAGCGTTAATAGAGGGAGAATTGAGGTCCGTGACTGAGAGAGATCATAAAATTCATGCAGTTATACTTTGACGAAGAAATAAAAACCTCTAGTATCCCTTTAAAAGGACAGTCTACACCAAACTTGTTATTGAGATAATGCCTTTACTTCCCATTCTCCAGCTTTGCACAACCAACATTGTTATATGAATATACTTTGGGGTCAATTTATCAAGCTATGGTGGACAGGAGCGTACGTACGTGCCACTGTCTGCTGCAGCTCGCCTCTGGGAGGCTGAATTCTAGACATGTGCGTTTCGTTCCAAATCGAAATTTGGACGAATTCACCAAATGTGGAGATTCAAATCAATTTTAATTTACGAATTACCATTGCCACTAAACTAAACTAGTCCGAATGGATTTGTAATGAATAAATCCGAATTGATTCGGATTTATTTGTTACATTCGAATGGCCATGAACTAATTACAATTCAGTATAAAATTTAAATTTATCATCACAATTCAGTATAAAAATTTAATTTAGTGAGATTTAGTGAAATAGAACAGTGAAATAATTCCGTTTGTGTAACTTTTAATCATCTGAATCAACATGACACATACCGAAGTTCCGAATCAAATCCGAAACGATTACATGCAAATACATCCGAATCCGAATGAAGCCGAAATGAATACATTCAAATGTATCCGAATTCGAATTGATCCGAAATGAAATTAGATAAAATCCAAATCGAGCCAAATTGAAACAAATTTTTCTGCTGCGCACATGTCTACTGAATTCCGCTGCCGGAAATTGGAATTCATATTATACAGTGGGGGTCCCCCAGGCGCCTCTGGATGGAGGCAAAAGGGTAATGTGGAATTAATATAAGAATAACTTAGCACTTCTGATAAGTATGCTTCAATGAGTAAATACTCAGGTGGATGTGGCTCTGCACATAAAATCTTAACACAGTGAAATGTTACTTTACACAATGTGGTTAAAATGAAATTTTAATAAACACATATATAATACATCAGATTAGATAAAATAAAATAACATAAAAAAACCTTCATGGATCCATGAGGAAAAAACAATCTTAAATAACACAGGGTTACAGCAATAGTAAAAATAATAAAAATGCACTTGGCTGAATTAAAAGGGTCACTAGATTGTAGACAGTCTGAGTATTGGACCGAGGTGTCCACGAAAATGTTAAAAACCAAATGTATCCACTATGCCACTAGATGATAGATAATGATGCTATATACTGTGTGCCATAGAGAATGATGGAAGAAAAAAAAAAGAGATATGATCACTTCCTAATGTTAGCTCCTTGTGATGATAATATGTGGTAGAGGACTGTGAAAAATATCAGTGAGTGTGTTCCATTTATCCCAAAAGACTAATGAGAATAATGGTGATGTGCATAAGTTTGCAATGGTAAAAATAAAATAAACCAATATGTGCAAAGTTACGAAGATAAAGGAAGAAAAATCTTTTCCAAATAATCACGAAAAGGATAAAAAAGGATAAAAAAGACTGTGATATTTTTCACAGTCCTCTACCACATATTATCATCACAAGGAGCTAACATTAGGAAGTGATCATATCGCTTTTTTTTTTCTTCCATCATTCTCTATGGCACACAGTATATAGCATCATTATCTATCATCTAGTGGCATAGTGGATACATTTGGTTTTTAACATTTTCGTGGACACCTCGGTCCAATACTCAGACTGTCTACAACCTAGTGACCCTTTTAATTCAGCCAAGTGCATTTTTATTATTTTTACTATTGCTGTAACCCTGTGTTATTTAAGATTGTTTTTTCCTCATGGATCCATGAAGGTTTTTTTATGTTATTTTATTTTATCTAATCTGATGTATTATATGTGTGTTTATTAAAATTTCATTTTAACCACATTGTGTAAAGTAACATTTCACTGTGTTAAGATTTTATGTGCAGAGCCACATCCACCTGAGTATTTACTCATTGAAGCATACTTATCAGAAGTGCTAAGTTATTCTTATATTAATTCCACATTACCCTTTGCCTCCGTCCAGAGGCGCCTGGGGGACCCCCACTCTATAATAAGATTTTCCATTCTTGGTAACAACTAGGTGCTACCACCCTTAGGCTTATAGGGGTTTAGTAGGCACAGGCCCTCCTATCTCTAAACGGAAATTGGAATTCAGCATTGCTGAAGAACGCAATTTTGCGCCCTTGTGCAACACTGCCCCTTGCCCACTCACAGCCAATCACGAGCGGGCAGGAGCTGTCAATCTCTGTCATATCACAGTAATTCTAAATCTCTATACTTCATGTTTTCCACGTTTCACTGTCCCTTTAAACATAATATCACATGACCGTTATGCCTTTATAAGCCCTCCTCTCTAATTCATCGATGCTTGGTAATTTGATTCACATGAGGAGTGATCACAACTTTCAAGAAGCTCTCTCCATTTTCGTCAAGTTGTTTTCTAACTTTATATCTGCAAAGTTCTCTTCAATCACAGGACAGCATACTTCATTCTGAAACGCTAACTGACATACAGCGTGTCTGCAGTAGTTCGGCGTCTGACGTCATCAGCACTCCGGGAGTTAGTGTCGCAGCTCCTCTCTGTTGCCGGATTCTACACTGCTTCTCAGGACAACTGAATTGCTAGCAAGCAAAGTCTTCACAAGTACACGCTGGTCATGAAGTGTTGGGTATCGTACTAAACATAGAGTTATTGCTGAAGTTACGCTAATTTCATATGTTCCTAAGACTGTATATACTAACAAATCAAGCTTATACATATACGTTACTAATGGAAAGTGTGCATGTTTAACATCTTCTGCATATATCCTGGTTATTTCTGCATACAATACACTGCCATAACAATTCTGCTGCATTCATAAATAAGGTTGCATATGAACTTTACTAACTTGAACATTTAAGCATCGTACCTGAGTGATAAGCTACAATCCATTTAAAGAGATACTAACAGAGCTTCAATTACATAAAGTTATAATTTATTCTATATCTAAAGAGATTATCTATTGTTTAGCAAATGCTATTATATTACTTAGGAGAGTATTAGCACATTCACATTGTTGTGCATATCTCCAGCAACTAAAGATAGTTGTTATTTACTTTTGACCTAAACAGGTCACCCTCAGTCAATGAGCAGAATAAGGTTCCTAGTTTATCAAGGTACCTAGGTTTGGTGTGAGACTGAGTGGAGTAGATACAACTGGGTTCATATTAATTATATAATAAATCCTCACATATTGTACCTGCTCAAACTTTACCATCACCTCTTGTTTCTCCTGAGCCACAAATATGTCCACCTGAGAGATTTTCTGGAGACAGAACTCAATTTAGAGACTTTAAAAATTCATGTACTTTATTATTTTCATTGAAACCAAGAACCTATCCTACCGAAAGGGTTAAAGTTCTAACGGTAATTTCTTATCTCACTGGTGAAGCCAAGGCATGGGCTAATGCATACTATGAGAAAGAAGATCCTATCTTAAACTCATTAGAATCATTTTTTAATGCCATGTCCTTACTATATGAAGATCACGACAAACAAGCTTCAGCAGAAAATTCTATCAGACATCTGCGACAAGGTAGACGCCCTGTAGAAGAATATATAACTGATTTCAAAAGATGGGCACCTGACACACAGTGGAATAACCCAGCTTTGACAAATCAATTCCGTATTGGATTAGCGGATGCTCTAAAAGATGAATTGGCACGTGTGGTTATTCCTAAGGACTTAGAAAATCTTATGACCTTGTCTATATCTATTGATCGTCGTTTGAGGGAAAGGAAGATTGAAAGAGGGTCATCAGAATTATCCACCAAGAAAGCCTATAGCTCTCATTCAGTTTCCACTGTCCGTTCAACAGATGAGCCTATGGAGATAGGTTTTGTCAAAGGTCCTCTTAAACCTGAAGAAAAGGCTAGACGAAGACAACTTAATCTTTGTTTATATTGTGCTGCTAAGGACCACGGAGTAAAGGAGTGTCCAATTCTGTTAAAATCAAAAACGGGTAAGCAAGAGATAGCTTATTTAAATGAGACTGTTATAAAAAACTCATCTCACTTTACTCTTTCTGTTTGTCTACAGTGGGATCAACATCAACTTAAAGCCCAGGTGGTAATCGATTCAGGAGCAACTAATAATTTCATTCATTCATCCTTTGTTGAAAATCACAAGATTCCTATAATTAAAAAATTAATTGCATTACCTATTCGAGTTGTTGATGGTTCTTTTATCAATTCAGGTCCTGTTACCCATCATACAGATCGATTATCATTAACATTTTCATCAGGTCACTCTGAATTGTGTACCTTTGAGGTTATTCATTCTCCTTTGTACCCCATAATTCTAGGACTTTCATGGCTAAAGAAACATCAACCAAACATTTCATGGAATAGTGGTACTATTTCCTTCGACTCACCATATTGTAAAAAACACTGTACACAATCACAAACTATATTACAGGTTGATATCACAAATATACCAACAGAGTACTCAGATTTTTATGATGTTTTTGATAAGGTTGAGGCTCAATCTCTACCTCCCCACAGACCCTACGACTGTCCTATCGATTTAAAACCAAACAGTAAAATCCCTTATGGTCGTATATATCCACTCTCTGAACCAGAACTGCTTCATCTCAAAGGATATCTTGAGGAAAATCTAAAGAAAGGTTTTATTCGGCCTTCTACATCTTCAGCTGGTGCCGGGATCTTTTTCGTGAAGAATAAAGATGACAGTCTCAGGCCTATAATTGACTATAGACAACTGAACAACTGTACAATAAAAAATAGATATCCTTTACCTCTTATTCCAGAACTCATAGAGAGGTTACAGGGTGCTACCATTTTCACCAAACTGGATTTAAGAGGTGCATATAATTTAATTAGAATTCGCAAAGGTGATGAATGGTTAACTGCCTTTCGCACTAGGTATGGTCTCTATGAGTATTGTGTCATGCCTTTTGGTTTGTGCAATGCACCTGCAACTTTTCAGTTTTTCATTAATGATGTTTTCAAAGATTTACTTGACACATACATTGTCATTTATTTGGACGATATTCTCATTTATTCAAATTCCAAAGAGGATCACATACAACATGTCAGAACAGTTCTTTCAAGATTAAGACAGAACAACTTATATGTTAAGGCAGAAAAATGTATATTCAATTCTGATACTATTTCTTTCCTGGGGTATCATATTTCACCAAAAGGAATATCCATGGAGGACAACAAAGTACAAGCTATCACTAACTAGCCTATTCCAAAAAATAAGAAAGAGCTCCAGAGATTCCTAGGATTCTCAAATTTTTATAGAAAATTTATTAAAGGTTTCTCTACTATCGCAAAACCTCTCACACTACTCACCCGAAAGAATAACAAATACCACTGGAACCAACAGGCAGATGATTCTTTTAACGCTCTCAAACATAGTTTCATTACCGCTCCAATTCTACAATTCCCAGATCCATCGAAACAATATACATTAGAAGTAGATGCATCCGAATTTGCAATAGGAGCCATTCTGTCTCAAAGAGATTCTTCTACCAACATGCTTCATCCTGTTGCATATTATTCTCGGGTTATGAATTCGGCCGAAATTAATTACCCAATTGGGGAAAAAGAACTTCTAGCCATCAAGGCTGCATTAGAATTTTGGAGACATCTATTAGAAGGCGCAAGATTTCCAATCATCATATTTACAGATCATCGTAATCTACAATATCTAAAAACTAACAAAAGTCTTTCTTCCAGACAAGTCAGATGGAGTTTATTCTTTACTAGATTTGATTTTATAATCACTTATCGTCCAGGAGTAAGAAATACAAAGGCAGATGCTCTATCCAGATATTCAACTCCATTAACTGAGAGTTCTGAACTAAACTCAATAATACCACCAGAAAAATTCATTGGCCTCTTAGTGGGAAAAACATCTATTCTCAAAGAACAACAACAAAATGATCCATTGATTAATGATTCTAGGATTCATAAAGGTAATGATGGATTTTTTTACCATGGTCATGCACTGTATGTTCCAGAATCTCTTAGGAATGACATTTTAGCTATGGCACATGATATTCCACTTTCAGGACATCCTGGTTTCAAGAAAACTCTTCATTTAATTCAAAGGGATTTCTGGTGGCCGCATATGATTCAGTCTGTAAAACAGTACATACAAGGGTGTGCTGTATGTACCAAATGTAAATCTCAAAGAATTCACCCTTATGGTTTACTTCTATCTCTTCCAATCGCTGACAGACCTTGGCAAGATATTGCCCTAGACTTCATTGTCGATCTACCTCCCTTTTCTAACAACACAGTCATCCTGGTTGTTGTGGATCTCTTTTCAAAAATGGCACATTTTATACCTATTCACACTTTGCCAACAGCTTCAGAAACAGCAGATTTGTTCATCAAACATATTGTCAGATTGCATGGGTTACCTAAGTCTATTACGACTGACAGGGGTACACAATTTACCTCTCGATTTTGGACACAACTCTGTTCTAGTTTGCATATTGATCGCCGTTTGAGTTCAGCTTACCATCCTCAAACAAACGGTCAGACCGAAAGGACTAATCAGAGTTTAGAGCAATATCTAAGATGCTACTGTACATTTCAGCAAGACAACTGGTCTTCTCTTCTACCTACTGCTGAATTCTCATATAATAACACCATTAATTCATCTACCAATACAACTCCATTTTTCATTAACTATGGGTTTCATCCCTCTTATCATCTTCTTCAAAGATCAGAAAGTTCTTGTCCCTTGGTAAATGACACTGTGAATACAATTGCTGAAGGATTCATTCAACTAAAACAGATTTTACTACAATCTCAAGAAAGGCAAAAACGTTATTATGACTTAAGGAGAACGAAACCTCCTGAGTATAAGGTGGGAGATCTAGTTTGGTTGTCTTCTAAACACTTGAAGCTTCACATTCCCAGTAAAAAGCTTGGTTCTCTGTTTATTGGTCCTTACAAAATTATTAGGATTGTTAATGCTAATGCTGTCACTTTACAACTACCAAGTTCTTTTAAGATACATCCAACATTTCATGTATCCCTTTTGAAACCTTATGTTCCAGTCAGAGATCAAGTCTTGACAACTCAAGTTCCGACACTCATTGAGGATGAAGTATCATATGAAGTTGATTCCATTTTGGATTCTAGATTCTATAAGAATTCTCTACAGTATTTAGTTCGGTGGAAAAATTATTCATCAGAAGAGGATTCTTGGGAACCATCCACTAACTTATCAGCCCCTAGATTGGTATCTCTGTTTCATCGCAGACATCCAGACCGTCCCAAACCCTGATCTGCGGAGCAGATCGTTAAGGGGGTGTCCTGTCATATCACAGTAATTCTAAATCTCTATACTTCATGTTTTCTACGTTTCACTGTCCCTTTAAACATAATATCACATGACCGTTATGCCTTTATAAGCCCTCCTCTCTAATTCATCGATGCTTGGTAATTTGATTCACATGAGGAGTGATCACAACTTTCAAGAAGCTCTCTCCATTTTCGTCAAGTTGTTTTCTAACTTTATATCTGCAAAGTTCTCTTCAATCACAGGACAGCATACTTCATTCTGAAACGCTAACTGACATACAGCGTGTCTGCAGTAGTTCGGCGTCTGACGTCATCAGCACTCCGGGAGTTAGTGTCGCAGCTCCTCTCTGTTGCCGGATTCTACACTGCTTCTCAGGACAACTGAATTGCTAGCAAGCAAAGTCTTCACAAGTACACGCTGGTCATGAAGTGTTGGGTATCGTACTAAACATAGAGTTATTGCTGAAGTTACGCTAATTTCATATGTTCCTAAGACTGTATATACTAACAAATCAAGCTTATACATATACGTTACTAATGGAAAGTGTGCATGTTTAACATCTTCTGCATATATCCTGGTTATTTCTGCATACAATACACTGCCATAACAATTCTGCTGCATTCATAAATAAGGTTGCATATGAACTTTACTAACTTGAACATTTAAGCATCGTACCTGAGTGATAAGCTACAATCCATTTAAAGAGATACTAACAGAGCTTCAATTACATAAAGTTATAATTTATTCTATATCCAAAGAGATTATCTATTGTTTAGCAAATGCTATTATATTACTTAGGAGAGTATTAGCACATTCACATTGTTGTGCATATCTCCAGCAACTAAAGATAGTTGTTATTTACTTTTGACCTAAACAGGTCACCCTCAGTCAATGAGCAGAATAAGGTTCCTAGTTTATCAAGGTACCTAGGTTTGGTGTGAGACTGAGTGGAGTAGATACAACTGGGTTCATATTAATTATATAATAAATCCTCACAATCTCCCTGGTCGGACGAGACCGGTGAGATTAAAATACACCACCTAAGAGGTAGCAAAGAGGTTACCGCTGCTTCATAAATATGGACTGCAAGTTCTCTTGTTACCCTTTTATAGCTTTTAAACTTCTAAATTTCTGCCTCCTTCTAAGACACTACAGACAGCCTCTTATCACATGCTTTTGTATTAGCTTTTCACAACAGGAGACTTCTAATCCACTTGTGTCATATAGATGGAGTTGTGCAGGACACAGCACTAATTGGCTAAAATGCAAGTCAATAGATAATAAATAGCCATGTGATCAGGGGACTGTCAGAAGAATCTTATTACCAACATTCCTTGTATTTGTAGGCCTTAACTATCTATATACTAATGGGGAAGACTCCAACCCCGTTGTTTTTTTTTTAATTTAAAGCAATAAGATATCATGGACCGTAATTATCAAAAAGGATCCTCATTTTTAACTTCAAGAGTTCCTATTTTACATGCCCTGTTACCTTTAAATATATTTCGATACCAGTAATCTATTTAAGACTGAGGCCAGATGTAATACAGAGGCATATTAGATAGCAACAGTATAGGCAAGAAAAGAAGAGAGAGAGAGAGGAAAAAAAAAAAAGGGGGGGGGCCTCCTCTTCCAATCCCCCCCCCATCTCCCCACGTCCCATTCTATTTTTACCAGATATCCAGCAACACCATTTCAGTGTTTCTAAATGGAAAAATTAGGTAATCAATTTCTCTAGATGGGAATATTTTAATGAATTTAGACCATTTTTTAAAGAAATTGCATATTTCTTTCTCTGAGTTCAGGTCTGTGGTCATTTGCTCAATTATTAGTTGTTTTTTTAAGTAGTTCTTAATTTCTGTTATTGTTGGAGAAAATTTACTCTTCCAGTTCTTGAATATTTGATATCTGGCTGCCAGAATAATTAAATTTATTATCTTAATTTCATTTCGAGGGATTTTTTGACCTATCAAAAATATTATATCTTTTGGAGTGAATCTATGCACAGATATTTTAAGGATATTAAGCATCCAAAATTCTATTCCAAAATTGTTTTATTTTGGGGCATTCCCAAATCATATGGAGCAGGTTTGCAGCCGGGAGACTACATTTTGGACATTTATTAAAGTTTTTATTTTTCCATCTGGTTCGTTTATTTGGTGTGTAATAAGTTTGATAGATTAATTTTATATGGGCTTCTCTCCAGGTCTCCGAAATCGTGGCTTGAAAGAGCAATTGTATTGATCTTGTTACATGTAGTTTTTGATCTATGTTATCTAATAAAAGGTCTGACCATTTAAGAGCTATATTTTATAAATTAGATCTTTCAAACTGTGATATTAAATAAGCGTACCAAGTAGAGATAGAGTGATGACCTGCCTTGGCCAAAATTGGCCAGCTTTCAATTTTACCCCATGACCATCTCCCTGGGAATGTATTTATTAGATGTTGAGCGTAATGTCTTGCCTGTAAAAATGCAAAAAAATCTCTATTACTGAGATCAAATTCTTGTTTCAAATCTTCAAAGGAACGAATAACCCCTGTTGTTGGATTAATAAATTGAGATACATAATAGAGACCTTTCCTTTGCCATTTTTTTAGTATGGTTGATTGTGTTCCTTCTTGATATTCTGGATTCCCTATAAACGTCTGGAACTTTGGAGTGTTTATATTTATACCTGCTTGTATCTCCATCTTTTTCCAAGCCTGTAATATTACATAGATTGATTTAAGAGCTTTTACTTGGGTCGGAATTAGTTTAAGATGTATATGAACTAAACTAATAGGGGGAAAGGGATACACCATATTAGCTTCTAGTGTATTATCTGTAAAATAGTCAGATTCTGTTATCCAATCAATTACAATACGACTGAGAAAAACTAAATTATATATGCGTAGGTCAGGGAGGGCTAGACCAAGAGCTTGTTTGGAGAGAGATAGCTTGCGTGTTGCTATTCTTGGTTTCTTTGATTGCCATATAAATTGACGAGTTGATGTGTTAAGTTTCCTTAAGTCATAGGATTTCAATAAAATAGGGAGGTTTTGCATAATATATAAAATTTTGGGCAAGAGCATCATTTTAAACAGTGCTATTCTACCAGATATTGATAGGGGTAGATTTTGCCAGTTTTTCATATGATTAGTGATTTGTGATAGAATGGGAGGAACATTCAAAGAGTACCAATTTTGTGGGTCGGCCGATATCATAATCCCAAGATATCTGAATGCCTCTGTGACTACCTTAAAGGGAGTTTTTACCAGGGAGCTCTTTACTTTTTTCAGCCACATTAATTCAGATTTTGAATAGTTGACTTTATAGCCAGAGAATTTACCAAACAGATTAATTATATTCATAAGCTTGGGTATGTTTAGATAGGTATTAGCCATGTATATTAGTATATCATCGGCATAGAGTGCCATTTTCACCTCTTTTTTGTTAATCTTTATGCCGTCGATGTGTTTTCTGATTTTAATAGCGAAGGTCTCAATTGCCAGGTCAAATAGTAGTGGTGAAAGGGGGCACCCTTGCCGCGTCCCTCTCTCTATTTTAATCGTTTTCTGTTCTATCCCATTAACTATTAAACCAGTATAGGATTGAGCATATAGTCTTTTAATTAAATTTGGGAAGTTATTATTGAATCCAAATCGGAGTACCGTATCAAGAATATGATCATGGTTCATTCTATGAAACGCTTTTTCCGCGTCGATAGCTATAACTACTGCATCGGATTGGTCAATCAACTCTTGTTCAGCTTGATTTTTAAAATAATCAGTAATAAGTAACAATTGTCTTATCTTAGCTGAAGAATTACGGTTGTAAAGAAACCCAGCTTGATCTTTGTGGATACTTTCTGCTAGTCCCTCTTGTAATCTTTTGGCTAAGATGGCCATGAATATTTTGTAATCCGAATTTAAGAGGGCAATAGGCCTGTATGACTCTTTTTTGCTAGGATCTTTCCCTGGTTTGAGTATGAGAATAGTTTGAGACGCCGCAAAATTACAAGAGATTGCCAAATTATCTATGTAATATGAATTAAAAAGTTTTGTCAGATGTGGAACAAGAGTAGGGGCTAACTTTTTATATAACTCATTTGGGAGTGCATCTGGGCCTGGAGCTTTTGCGGGTTTGAGTGATTGAATTGCTTGATTAACTTCACTCTCTAAGATCTCAGAGTTTAATTTAAGGTTAAATTCATTGCTATTATGAGGTATTAAAATATCCTCCCAGAACTTCTCATGTGAATTATCAGCTGAGAGGGGCAATGAATAAATTGTTTTATAGTAGTGATAAAAGGAATTAGAGATTTCTTCATGTGATGTAAGTATTTTGCCATCTTCTTGTATAGCGTTAATTATTGAGGTCTGTTTACAGTTTTTTACAAGTTTAGAAAGTAGTCTACCTGATTTGTTGCCGTATTTAAAAAGATTTGCCTGGTATTTTAAGTCAGCATGGGAGGTACTGGAAATTAAAAATGTATCACATTCATTTTTTGCCTTTAAGTACCTTCTCCAGTTGTCATTTGAAGAGATATTTAAGTATCTGTTGTAGGCATTAGTTACGGCCGCTATCACTTCTCTTTCTCTTTGTCTCAGACCTTTTTTAAACTTAGCCACGTATGCGATTATATCACCCCTTATCACCGCCTTTGCAGTTTCCCATATTATCGCAAAATTTGACACTGAGCCAACATTAAATTGGAAGTACTCCTCAACTTTAGTTTTTAGCCAATTATTAAATTTGGGATTTGAGTTTAGATAATTTGGGTAAAAAAAAGTGAGTTGATCTTGTATGAATATTTTTACTTGGGATGTCTAGCATTATAGGAGCGTGATCTGAAATACATATTTCAGAAATTGAAGCTTTTGCTCCAATTTTGTATAAGCTCTCGCTAGTCAGTATAAGATCAATCCGGGAGAGTGATTTGAACGCCCTAGAGTAGCATGTGTAATTTTTATAATCCGGGTTTTGCATTCTCCAGATATCTCTAACTGCTAGATTATGAAAGATGGAATTGAATAATTTTTCTTCAAGATTATCTTTTTTTGTTTTTTTAAGGGAATGACTTTGTCTTAATCTATCAATGGGGAACCGTGGAGCCATGTTGAAGTCTCCTGCTAGAATTATATGACCTTCTGCCACCTGTAAGATTTGAGCCTGGAGAGTATTCCAAAATTCTTGGTCAATTATATTGGGCACATACAAATTGCATATAGTATAAATTGAGTTCGTTATTTTTATTTTGAAAATTATAAATCTACTTTCAGGGTCAAGTATAGTTAATAATTTATCGTAGGTTAATTTTTTCCCTAGTAAAATCGCTACACCTTTTTTCCTATTGGGGGTTGGAGAAAAGATGACTTCTGCTACCCATGAGGATTTTAATTTAGTCGATTCTTCTGCGTTTAAATGTGTTTCTTGTATCAACGCTATGGTTGTATTTAGTTTACGAAGATGGTTTATAATTGTTTTCCGTTTTATTGGGGAAGAAATTCCCCCAACATTCCACGAGATAAATCTAGTATTTGTATTCATAGTTCCTTATCATGTGAGCAATATAAGCCAGGGAATGTAGGGGAGAGAGGTAGGGGCGAAAGGGAGAGGGAGAGGAAGAAAAAAAAAAAATGAAAGAAAGGGAGGAAGAAAAAGCACAAAAGAGCAGAAATAGCAAGGGAGTATTAGAATATCTACTTATCTGAACCATCTTAACCACAAAAAGAGATAAGTTTCAGATGTATAGTGTTTTCTTTTATTTAATGATTTTTGGGCCTGTGTTCAGCAAATTTTTCTTCAGCTTCTTTTGCTGAGTCAAAAAAAAAAGTTTGTCCTTCTAGAGTGAGTTTAAGTCTAGCTGGGTATATTACTGTGGCTTGCCACCCCGCATTTATCATCTTGCCACAGATTGGGGATAACTCTCTCCTTTTTGTGGAGGTTTCAAATGAAAAATCTTGGAACAATAAAATTTTAGAATTGTTATAATATATCGGTTGTTTTTTGCGAAAGTGCTGTAAAAAAGATATTTTATCTTGATAATTCAAGAATCTCGCTATTATTGGTCTTGGTTTAATAAGTTCATTTGAGATATCACGTGGTTTCCCCAATCTGTGGACTCTCTCAATGATATAGGGTTGCTGAGGTGGTGGTATATTTAGTAGTTGTGGTAATATTTGGGTCATGATTTTATTTAAATCTTCTTCATGCCTAGTTTCTGGGAAACCTATAACCCTAAGGTTGTTTCTTCTAGACCTATTTTCCAACTCCTCTATTTTAGTCTGTAATTTTTCTATTTCACTCTGGTTAGCTTCTGTTTTAGGAATATATAAATTTGTAACATCTTCAATATCTGAGATTCGTTGTTCAACCTCCTGCAATCTTCTAGCAAATTGTTTTACCTCTGTTGATAGAGTTAAAATATCTTGTTTAATCTCAGTTTTAAATACGTCGCCTCTTATCACATGCTTTTGTATTAGCTTTTCACAACAGGAGACTTCTAATCCACGTGTGTCATATAGATGGAGTTGTGCAGGACACAGCACTAATTGGCTAAAATGCAAGTCAATAGATAATAAATAGCCATGTGATCAGGGGACTGTCAGAAGAATCTTATATATAAGGTAATCAGAGGTTGAAAGTATATAAATATAACCATGTTTATTATGCAAAACTGGGGAAAGGCTAATACAGGGATTATCTATCTTTTTGAACAATAACATTTTTGGAGTAGACTGTCCCTTTAAGGACTCGTTTTTAATCAATCTACAAAAAGAAACACTATTCAAAAAGCATAGTGACCTCTTTTTAAAGAGCAAATCACAGTTACCCAAAGTATTTTGTAGAATAATGGCGGCAGTTTGTTAAACTGAAAGAAGAGGCAACTCTATAATGTGCATAATGATGCGAATGAACCAAAATTATAATTTAGATAATCATAAAAATTATTTTTGGTTTTCATTGATAAAACATTTATTAATATTTAAAAACATCCATGTTTTTAAAGAGATACTAATGTGTTTGTTGTCCCTTTAAAGTGACCAAACTGTTTTATTATAAAAAATATATTTTTATTTTATATCTGCATGAATATATTAGAGAAACCAATACAACCTGAACAGTAAAAATAAATAAAAATAAAATGATATCATTATTATTTAAAAACAAAAACATGTTACTCTAAATGCTCTGATTTATGAGCAGTAATTAAGGTTAAAGTGTTACATAACATGCAGTTGTGTGACAGATAAAACAGTGCTAGTTTTGCTACCAGTAGTTTTAGAACTTACTGTAACAAAGGTTTCAGGTAACTTTGAGGTTTTTAACAATATAAAAAGATGTAAGTGACTACAATATCTCCCAGCTAAATTTACCTGTTAGATCAGTTTCCAGAACTGCTGGATCAGTTTCCAAAAAAATCTAGTTTTACATGTGTGTCCGTGTTCACAAGTGAGGGTGAGACAATAGAAACTACAGACCAGGGATAGGCACAGACAAAGGCGGTGGCAGACATTTTACAAAGTACAGACATTAGTGAAGGACACCAAGGTACATTTGAAATTAAAAACATTATTTTATAGTGGTGGGTGTTATTATACTGATGCAGATACCATTGATCCTATAACCAGCCCTCCTCTGGCTATACCCATGTGCCAGTGTCACTACTGTGTCATTATATAATGCAGGGTGTTATTATACTGATGCAGATACCATTGATCCTATAACCAGCCCTCCTCTGGTTATACCCATGTGCCAGTGTCACTACTGTGTCATTATATAGAGCTGGGTGTTATTATACTGATGCAGATACCACTGATCCTATAACCAGCCCTCCTCTGTCTATACCCATGTGCTAGTGTCACTACTGTGTCATTATATAGAGCTGGGTGTAATTATACTGATGCAGATACCACTGATCCTATAACCAACCCTCCTCTGGCTATACCCATGTGCCAGTGTCACTACTGTGTCATTATATAATGCAGGGTGTTATTATACTGATGCAGATACCATTGATCCTATAACCAGCCCTCCTCTGGCTATACCCATGAGCCAGTGTCACTACTGTGTCATTATATAATGCAGGGTGTTATTATACTGATGCAGATACCACTGATCCTATAACCAGCCCTCCTCTGGCTATACCCATGTGCCAGTGTCACTACTGTGTCATTATATAATGCAGGGTGTTATTATACTGATGCAGATACCACTGATCCTATAACCAGCCCTCCTCGGGCTATACCCATGAGCCAGTGTCACTACTGTGTCATTATATAATGCAGGGTGTTATTATACTGATGCAGATACCACTGATCCTATAACCAGCCCTCCTCGGGCTATACCCATGAGCCAGTGTCACTACTGTGTCATTATATAATGCAGGGTGTTATTATACTGATGCAGATACCACTGATCCTATAACCAGCCCTCCTCTGGTTATACCCATGTGCTAGTGTCACTACTGTGTCATTATATAGAGCTGGGTGTAATTATACTGATGCAGATACCACTGATCCTATAACCAACCCTCCTCTGGCTATACCCATGTGCCAGTGTCACTACTGTGTCATTATATAATGCAGGGTGTTATTATACTGATGCAGATACCATTGATCCTATAACCAGCCCTCCTCTGGCTATACCCATGTGCCAGTGTCACTACTGTGTCATTATATAATGCAGGGTGTTATTATACTGATGCAGATACCATTGATCCTATAACCAGCCCTCCTCTGGCTATACCCATGTGCCAGTGTCACTACTGTGTCATTATATAATGCAGGGTGTTATTATACTGATGCAGATACCATTGATCCTATAACCAGCCCTCCTCTGGCTATACCCATGTGCCAGTGTCACTACTGTGTCATTATATAATGCAGGGTGTTATTATACTGATGCAGATACCACTGATCCTATAACCAGCCCTCCTCGGGCTATACCCATGAGCCAGTGTCACTACTGTGTCATTATATAATGCAGGGTGTTATTATACTGATGCAGATACCTCTGATCCTATAACCAGCCCTCCTCTGGCTATACCCATGTGCCAGTGTCAGTACTGTGTCATTATATAGCGCTGGGTGTTATTATACTGATACAGATACCACTGATCCTATAACCAGCCCTCCTCTGGCTATACCCATTTGCCAGTGTCACTACTGTGTCATTATATAGTGCTGGGTGTTATTATACTGATGCAGATACCACTGACCCTATAACCAGCCCTCCCCTGGCTATACCCATGTGCCAGTGTCACTACCGTGTCATTATATAGTGCTGGGTGTTATTATACTGATGCAGATACCATTGATCCTATAACCAGTCATCCAATGGCTATACCCATGTGCCAGTGTCACTACTGTGTCATTATATAGTGCTGGGTGTTATTATACTGCTTCAGATACCACTGATTCTATAACCAGTCATCCAATGGCTATACCCATGTGCCAGTGTCACTACTGTGTCATTATATAGTGCTGGGTGTTATTATACTGATGCAGATACCACTGATCCTATAACCAGCCCTCCTCTAGCTATACCCATGTGCCAGTGTCAGTACTGTGTCATTATATAGTGCTGGGTGTTATTATACAGATGCAGATACCACTGATTCTATAACCAGCCCTCCTCTGGCTATACCCATTTGCTAGTGTCACTACTGTGTCATTACATAGTGCTGAGTGTTATTATACTGATGCAGATACACATCCAGTATTTCACTCAGGCTTTATTTATTCCATAACTTATCACCCAATATCGCTAGCAGTCTCTTGACAAGCCACTAACTTTATTCACACTACATTTTTTTTTATTCCTATTATTTAATCAGAAAGAAAAGATATAGATATACTAAGGTTGTGGTGGACACTGCAATGGCTAGTTACGGACACCAGTATCTGTTTACAGACACCTTGCCTATCCCTGCTACCGACTGGAATGTCACTGTGAAAAGGCACACATCATAACCATGTCACCAAAATGTCCCTTTAACTCTAACCAACAACATTCCAAAATTTTAAATGAATATATCTCTGAAATATTAGTTTCATAGTAGTAAATAATTTTTCAAAATGGTATGGGGCTTATGATCATTTTACATTCAACTATTTAAAAAAATATGACACTTTAAGCAGCAATACACTTCCTTGTTTATAGATAACTAGTCCTAAACCCCTTTCTCTCTCTCCCCCCCTCTCATTTGCTCTCCCCCTCTCTTTTGCTCTCTCTCCCCAATCTCTTTTGCACTCTCTTCCTCTCTTTTTTGCGCTCTCTCGCTCCACCTCTCTTTTGCTATCTCTCTACCCCTTCTCTTTTACTCTCTCTTCCCTCTCTCTTTTACTCTCTCCCCTTTCTTTTGCTCTCTCTCCCCCCTCTCTTTTGCTCTCTCTCTCCCCTCTCTCTTTTGCTGTATCTCTCCCTCTCTTTTGCTGTCTCTCCCCCCTCTCTTTTGCTGTCTCTCTCCATCACTTTTGCGCACACTCTCTCTCCCCTCTCTCTTTTACTCTCTCCCCTTTCTTTTGCTCTCTCTCCCCCCTCTCTTTTGCTCTCTCTATCCCCCCTCTTTTGCTCTCTCTCCCCCCTCTTTTGCTCTCTCTCTCCACCCTTACTTTTGCTCTCTCTCTCCCCCTCTTTTTTGCTCTCTCTCTCCCCCTCTCTTTTGCTGTCTCTCTTCCTCTCTTTTGCTCTCTCTCTTCCCCCTCTTTCTTTTGCTCTCTCCCCCTCTCTTTTGCTCTCTCTACCCTCTCTTTTGCTCTCTCTCCCTCTCTTTTGCTCTCTTTTGCTGTCTCTCTCCCTCTCTTTTGCGCTCTCTCCCCCTCTCTTTTGCTCTCTCTCCTCTCTCTCCCCCTCTCTTTTGCTCTCTCTCCCCCTTTTCTTTTGCTCTTGCTCTCTCTATCCCTCCTCTTTAGAGCTCTCTTACGGCCAGTCGGCCACGGCATCCGACTCTGCCCACGTCACGCCTGACCATGCCGGGCCCCACCTGCGTCACGCCCGCCCCACGCCACACCCGCCCGGCCCCGTCACACCTACCATTCTTGCGGCGGATCAGATGCCAGGTCAGTTGGATTAAGGCCAGGTGTGTTTGTCCTTGTGCGCAGTCTCTACTGCGTATGACAGCTTCGGACAAACACACTTGGCCTTTTATATTATAGGATACTATACTCAGGTCTGAATACAATTAAATGTGCATGAAAGTTAAAATTAAAATGTTGTGTTCCAGATAGGGCATGTAATTGTAAAAGACTTTGCTTCTCTTATCAAATGTACTTTGTTATCTAGGAATCCATTGTTGAAAGCATACCTAGGTAGGCTCAGGAACAGCAGTGAACTACTGGGAGCTAGCTGAACACATCTGGTGAGCCAGTAATGTGTATAGTCACAACCATCAGCTAGCTCCTTGCAAATGGGTTACTAAACACATTCTTAGGACATTGTATTACTGCATTATTGCTTGTAAATAACACATTAAAGCATGTTCTTTGTGCACATTTATGTCCATTTAATGATATATTTTGTGGACTTATACTAGTGATGTTTTCAGATTTATAAAAAGTAGATTTACTGTAGATTTTTGGTTTGAATTAAAAAAACCTCATATAACTTCACTAGCTCCAAATATTAAGACATTAGATAATAGTCAACACCTGCAATATTACAATGGAGAAGTATTTTGTTTTGGGTCCAATGTTGATCCTTAGTTTTACAATGTATATTACAAGTTTAGTAAGGTGTAAAACTAATATTTAAACCACCACTGCATATAAAATAGATATAATAAAATAATATGGATTTGTTTTGTAGTGAAAGGTGTAAAGAATATGAGATTACAATCAATCTGAATTTCCTTAAAGGGACAGTCAACACCAGAATTGTTGTGGTTTAAAAAGATAGATAATCCCTTTATTACCCATTTTCCAGGTTTGCATAACCAACACAGCTATAATAATACATGTTTTACCTCTGTGATTACCTTGTATCTAAACCTCTGCAAACTGCCCCCTTATTTCATTTCTTTTGACAGACTTGCATTTTAGCCAATCAGTGCTGACTCCTAGGCAACTCCACGTGTGTGAGCTCAGTGTTATCTATATGACACACATGAACTAATGCCCTCTAGTGGTGAAAAACTGTCAAAATGTATTTAGATAAGAGACGTTCTTCAAGGTCTAAGAAATTAGCATATGAGCCTACCTAGGCTTAGCTTTCCACTAAGAATACCAAGAGAACAAAGCAAAATTAGTGCTAAAAGTAAATTGGAAAGTTGTTTAAAATGACATGCCCTATCTAAATCATGAAACTTTATTTTGGACTTGACTGTCCCTTTAAGAAGTATGAGGATTTTCAAATTTGAATCCATCCCAATCATGGCATGATGAAACATGATTCTACTGGTATTCCAAACAATTTGGAAACATTTTTGAACTTTACAAATTCTGTACCTTGGACCTGTTAAAAAGCTATTTTTCTTTGTATCTAGATTTTTCCAATTTATCCATTAGAGACAAAAATAAATGAGTGCTTTCCCATATCAAGCAGTCACTATGTACCAGGTTTCTACATGTCATGTAGTGCGCTTCGCTGAGGGAAGTGTAAAAACTAGACATGTGCCTTCGCTTTTTGACAATTCTGGTATAGACTGTCCCTTTAAAAGTAGCTAAGGCTTATTGAGATACTGCAGTACTAAGACATGTGAGTTGTCAGTGCATTCTGGCATTATTAAGTAGTACAGCCATTTATAGGCAGTTGAATACATTAACAAATAGGATCAGCCTAAGGGTATATTTATCAAGGTCTGGCGGACCTTATCCGACACTGTGGATCAGGTCCGCCAGACCTCGCTGAATATGGCGATCAATACGCTCGCCGTATTCAGCATTGCACCAGCAGCTCACAAGAGCTGCTGGTGCAACGCTGCCCCCTGCAGACTCGCGGCCAATGGGCCGCCAGCAGGGGGTGTCAATCAATCCGATCGTACTCGATCGGGTTGATTTCCGCCGATGTCTGTCTGCCTGCTCAGAGCAGGCGGACAGGTTATGGAGCAGCGGTCTTTGTGACCGCTGCTTCATAACTGCTGTTTCTGGCGAGTCTGCAGGCTCGCCAGAAACACGGGGCATCAAGCTCCATTCGGAGCTTGATACATATGCCCCTAAGTGTGAACAGTTAGTAGTTATAAAGTGGCAGAAACCTTAAGATCAGGCATTACATTATAAAGTATAAACTGTACAATGTTGTGGAATCTGTTGGAGCATTACAAACAAATATAATATTTATAACTGTTATTAAATGGTTGTATTAGTATCTGGCATAAGCCATATAATTTGCTGTTGGAAGTGGCATAATTTTTAGCAAGTGGTTGTTGTTTGTGGGTGGTATAAGTGTTAGTGTGAGCTGTTAGAGAGAGGTGTTATAACCAAGTAGTTTAAAGGGACAGTCTACAATAGAATTGTCATTGTTTTAAAATATAGATAATGCCTTTATTACCCATTCCCCAGTTTTGCATAACCAACACTGTTATATTAATATACTTTTTACCTCTGTGATTACCTTGTATCTAAGCATCTTCTGACAGACCCCTGATCACATGTGACTGTTTATTATCTATTGACTTGCATTGGGTATTGTGTTGTGCTAAATCTTAAATAACTTCTTGCGCGTGAACACGTTGGTATCTATATGGCCCACATGAACTAACAGCAAAAAGCAAATACAAAAGTATGTGATTAAAGGGACAGTCTACACCAGAATTGTTATTGTTTTAAAAGATAGATAATCCCTTTTTTACCCATTCACCAATTTTGCATAACCAACACAGTTATATTTATATATTTTTTACCTCTGTGATTATCTTGTATCTGAGCCTCTGCAAACTGCCCCTTTTTTCAGTTCTTTTGACAGACTTGCAGTTTAACCAATCAGTGATAGCTCGCAGGTAACTTCACGTGCCTGAGCACAGTGTTATCTATATGAAATTCATGAACTAACACCCTCTAGTGGTGAAAAACCTGTTAAAATGCATTCTTAAGAGGAGGCCTTCAAGGTCTAAGAAATTAGCATATGAACCTCCTAGGTTAAGCTTTCAACTAAGAATACCAAGAGAACAAAGCAAAATTGGTGATAAAAGTAAATTGGAAAATTGTTTAAAATTACATGCCCTATCTGAATCATGAAAGTTTATTTTGGACTAGACTGTCCCTTTAAGAGGCTGTCTATAGAGCATTTGAAACAGGCAGACATTTAGAGGTTTAAATGTTACATTAATATAACAATGTTGGTTGTGCAAAGCTGGGGAAAAGGTAGTAAAGGCATTATTTATTTTTTTAAACAATAACAATTTTAGTGTAGGCTGTCCCTTTAAGTTATAAGTGCAGTTATTAGCAAGTGATCTTGGCTTGAGGTGTGAGTTGTGGTATTAGCAAGTAGTTTTAGATGCTATGAGTGTCAGTATTGGTCTTAGCATGAGCTGCTGTTATATCAGCAATAGGTTTTGGCTTTAGTAGTGAGTGGGTGTATTAGCAAGTGGATTTGATTTGAGCAGTGAAAGGTGGAAGTAGCTAGTGGTCTAAACCTGAGTTGTAAGTGATTAAGATTAGATTAAGATAGAGTAACCTTGTTAGCAAGTGGTGTTACCATGAGCTGTCAGTAATATTAGCAAGTGATTTTGGCTTGAGCAAAGATTGGTGGAATTAGCAAATGGTTTTATCTTGAGCACTAATGTGGTATTAAAGGGCCATAATACCCAAATGTTTAAACACTTGAAAGTGACGCAGCATAGGTATAAAAAGCTGACTAGAAAATATCACCTGAACATCTCTATGTAAAAAAGAAAGATATTTTACCTCAAAAGTTTCTCAGTAGCCACATCCCATTGTAAAGGACTTCTAAGCAGCAAATCAGTATGTCTGTCCCGGGACAGCCTAAGGGATGAGCCTCGTGCACTCTCATGTTATTTCCCTATTCAGTGTAAGGAAGTTTACAATGAAATCTCATGAGAGTTAAGTCAAATTTCATGAGATCACAGTAAAAGAGTTGATGACCTCAGCACTGCTGATGCTGATTGGCTGCTGTTCATTAATTATTTTTTTTTACCTGCAGCTGGGCTGCAGCTGAGTATAACTTTTTACACAGAACTTACTCTGCTGTGCTGAGGAAATTGTGAGGTAAATTATCTTCCTTTTTTACATAGAGATGTTCAGGTGATATTTTCCTGTCAGCTTTTTACAGTTATACTGCATCAGTTTCAAGTGATTTAGCATATGAGTATTATGTCCATTTAACAAGTGGTTTTGGCTGGAGAAAGTGTTGTAGTATTAGAGAATGATACTGGCTTGATCTGAGAGTTGTGGTATTAACAAATGGTCACAGCATGTTCTGTGAGTGTTGGTATTAGCAAGTAGTCTTAAAGGGACAGTCTACACCAGAATTTTTGTTGTTTTAAAAGATAGATAATCCCTTTATTACCCATTTCCCAGTTTTGCATAACCAACACAGTTATAATAATATACTTTTAACCTCTGTGATTATCTTGTATCTAAGCCTCTGCAAACTGCCCCTTTTTTCAGTTCTTTTGACAGACTTGCAGTCTAGCCAATCAGTGCCTGCTCCCAGATTACTTCACGTGCACAGTGTTATCTATATGAAATATGTGAACTAACACCCTCTAGTGGTGAAAAACTGTTAAAATGCAATCTGAAAGAGGTGGGCTTCAAGTTCTAAGAAATTAGCATATGAACCTCCTAGGTTAAGCTTTCAACTAAGAATTCCAAGAGAACAAAGCAAAATTGGTGATAAAAGTAAATTGGAAAATTGTTTAAAATGACATGCTCTATCTGAATCATGAAAGTTTATTTTGGCCTAGACTGTCCCTTTAAAACTGAGCTATGAGTGGTGAGCTGTAAATGGTGATATACGTGAATATTACTGGGTAACGCAATGCAATGTGCTGTAAGTGGTGGTATAAACAAGTGACTGTAGCTTGATTTAGGGGTGTTTATTTTTTGCAAGTAGTCAGTGTGAGCTATGAACAACACATGGGGCCTTATGATCTAAATATCTCAGCTCTGGCGAGATGATCTAATATGTCTTGTCAGTACCACAAGGTCCCTCAAAGACTTTTAAAAATGCAGTTTTTCTATGCAGAGTTCTGGATTTGAAGGAGGGACACTTACATTGCAAAGTAATGCTCAAAAATAGCCCCTAAAATTTTGGCGAGATTTCTCCATGCCAGCGAGACTGGGAATCGACAGGTATTAATGCACACGATTGAGAGGACAGAACAGGAAATTGACTATTGTTATAACTGTGATGAAAAATATGGTCGGCCCATTAGGTATAGAAGTGATGTTGTTATAAAGAGGAGATCATGGGGTAGATTTAACAAGCAGCGTATGCTGCAATCTACCCCCGTAGTTTCCAGATTTCTGGAAACGAGTTAAGAAGCAGAGGTCACAAGACCGCTGCTCCTTAACTCATCTGCCACCTCTGAGGCACGGATAGCAATCATCCCGATCGGATACGATCTGGATAATTGACACCCCCTGCTAGTGGCCGATTGGCTGCAAATTTGCAGGGGGCGGCATTGCACAAGCATTTCACTAGGAATGGTTGTGCAATGTTAAATGCCAACAGCATTTAGCGATGTCGGGCAGATATGATCCACTACAGCGAATCATGTCCGTCCAACATTTAGTAAATCGGCCCCCATGTGTGCAATTCCTAGAGCAGCACTTAACATATCTTTTTCAGCGGTGCATTAGTGGGAGTTCCTGACAATACCACATCTATAGATGTGTTAGGTGCCTAATAAATGTCGTGCATCAAATGAGAACCACTAGCAAGATGAAAAACAGTAACTACAAATATAACATTTAGGAAACACGCTTGAAAATGGTTTATGCAAATGTTTGGGATGTGCAGGTGTTTTGGTTATGGTAGAGCAGTCTTACTAGATAGAAAAAAAACATTTTTTTTGTCGGTAAAGACCCGCGTAGCTAACGCAGCTTTTTTTCCTACCACTGCTCCCAAACAACGCTGGTATTTAGAGTTGTCTGAAGGGCTGCGTTAGTCTCCAAAAAGGGTGCGTTAAGCCGAATGTACCGCCACTTCAACCCTTAATACCAGCGTTGCTTACGGTAGCGGTAAGCTGGCAAAACGTGCTCGTGCACGATATCCCCATAGGAAACAATGGGGCAGTTTGGTCTGAAAAAAAACCTAACACCTGCAAAAAAGCAGCGTTAAGTTCCCAACGCAGCCCCATTGTTTCCTATGGGGAAACACTTTCTAAGTCTGCACCTAACACCCTAACATGAACCCCGAGTCTAAACACCCCTAACCTGACACTTATTAACCCCTAATCTGCCGCCCCCACTATTGCTGACCCCTGCATTACACAATTAACCCCTAATCTGCCGCTCCAGACACCGCCGCCACCTACATTATCCCTATGAACCCCTAATCTGCTGACCCCAACATCGTCGACACCTACATAATATTTATTAACCCCTAATCTGCCCCCCAATGTCGCCGCCACCTAACTACACTTATTAACCCCTAATCTGCCGACCGGACCTCACCACTACTATAATAAAGTTATTAACCCCTAAACCGCCGCACTCCCGCCTCACAAACCCTATAATAAATAGTATTAACCCCTAATCTGCCCCCCCCAACGTCGCTGCCACCTAACTTCAAGTATTAACCCCTATTAGTTATTTACTATTTAATAGCTACCTAGTTAAAATAATTACAAAATTACCTGTAAAATAAATCCTAACCTAAGTTACAATTAAACCTAACACTACACTATCAATAAATTAATTCAATAAATTACCTACAATTAAATAAACTAAACTAAATTACAAAAAAACAAACACTAAATTACAGAAAATAAAAAAATATTACAAGAATTTTAAACTAATTACAACTACTCTAAGCCCCCTAATAAAATTAAAAAAAAAAAATAATAATAAAGGTCCCTACCCTATTCTAAATCAAAAAGTAATCAGCTCTTTTACCAGCCCTTAAAAGGGATTTTTGCGGGGCATGCCCCAAAGTAATCAGCTCTTTTGCCTGTAAAAGAAAATACAATACCCCCCAACATTACAACCCACCACCCACATACCCCCCTTAAATAAACCTAACACTACCCCCCTGAAGTTCTCCCTACCTTGAGTCGTGTTCACCCAGCCGGGCCAAAGTCTTCATCCGATGGGGCAGAAGAGGACATCCAGACCGGCAGAAGTCTTCATCCTATCCGGGCAGAAGAGGACATCCGGACCGGCAGACATCTTCATCCAAGCGGCATCTTCTATCTACATCCATCTGGAGTGGAGCCATCTTCTTCCAGCCGACACGGATCCATCCTCTTCAACCGACGCCTACTCGCCGAATGAAGGTTCCTTTAAATTACGTCATCCAAGATGGCGTCCCTCGAATTCCAATTGGCTGATAGGATTCTATCAGCCAATCAGAATTAAGGTAGAAAAATAGAATGCAAGCTCAATCTGATTGGCTGATTTAATCAGCCAATCAGATTTTTCCTACTTTAATTCCGATTGGCTGATAGAATCCTATCAGCCAATCGGAATTCGAAGGACGCCATCTTGGATGACGTCATTTAAAGGAACCTTCATTCGGCGAGTAGGCATCGGTTGAAGAGGATGGATCCACGTCGGCTGGAAGAAGATGGCTCCGTTCCGGATGGATGAAGATAGAAGATGCCGCTTGGATGAAGATGTCTGCCGGTCCAGATGTCCTCTTCTGCCCGGATAGGATGAAGACTTCTGCCGGTCTGGATGTCCTCTTCTGCCCCATCGGATGAAGACTTCGGCCAGGCTGGGTGAACACGACTCAAGGTAGGGAGATCTTCAGGGGGGTAGTGTTAGGTTTATTTAAGGGGGGTTTGGGTTAGAGTAGGGGTATGTGGGTGTTGGTTTTTAATGTTGGGTGGGTTGTATTTTTTTTTTTACAGGCAAAAGAGCTGATTACTTTGGGGCATGCCCCGCAAAAAGCCCTTTTAAGGGCTGGTAAAAGAGCTGGTTACTTTGTAATTTAGTTTAGGGTAGTGACCTTTATTATTTTGGGGGGCTTTTTTATTTTATTAGGGGGCTTAGAGTAGGTGTAATTAGTTTAAAATTCTTGTAATATTTTTGTATTTTCTGTAATTTAGTGTTTGTTTTTTTGTAATTTAGTTTAGTTTATTTAATTGTAGGTAATTTATTTAATTAATTTATTGATAGTGTAGTGTTAGGTTTAATTGTAATTTAGGTTAGGATTTATTTTACAGGTAATTTTGTAATTATTTTAACTAGGTAGCTATTAAATAGTAAATAACTATTTAATAGCTATTGTACCTAGTTAAAATAAATACAAAGTTGCCTGTAAAATAAATATAAATCCTAAAATAGTTACAATATAATTATTTGTTATATTGTAGCTATATTATGGTTTATTTTACAGGTAAGTATTTAGTTTTAAATAGGAATACTTTAGTTAATAAGATTTAATTTATTTAATTAGATTAAAATTATATTTAATTTAGGGGGGTGTTAGGGTTAGGGTTAGACTTAGCTTTAGGGGTTAATAAATTTATTATAGTAGCTGCAAGGTCCGGTCGGCAGATTAGGGGTTAATACTTGAAGTTAGGTGGCGGCGATGTTAGGGAGGGCAGATTAGGGGTTAATACAATTTATTATAGTGTTTGTGAGGCGGGAGTGCGGCGGTTTAGGGGTTAATACATTTATTATAGTGGCGGCGAGGTCCGGTCGGCAGATTAGGGGTTAATAAGTGTAGTTAGGTAGCGGCGACATTGGGGGGGGCAGATTAGGGGTTAATACATATTATGTAGGTGTCGGTGATGTTAGGGGCAGCAGATTAATGGTTCATAGGGATAATGTAGGTGGCGGCGGTGTGTGGTCGGCAGATTAGGGGTTAAAAATATTTATTATAGTGGCGGCGATGTGGGGGGACCTCGGTTTAGGGGTACATAGGTAGTTTATGGGTGTTAGTGTACTTTAGAGCACAGTAGTTAAGAGCTTTTATAAACCGGCGTTAGCCAATAAAGCTCTTAACTACTGACTTTTTTTGGCGTTAGGAGTCTTGTCGGTAGAGGGTCTACCGCTCACTTCAGCCAAGACTCTAAATACCAGCTTTAGGAAGATTCCATTGAAAAGATAGGATACGCAATTGGCGTAAGGGGATCTGCGGTATGGAAAAGTCGCGGCTTGAAAGTGAGCGTTAGACCCTTTCCTGCCTGACTCTAAATACCAGCGGGCGGCCAAAAGCAGCGTTAGGAGCCCTTAACGCTGCTTTTGACAGCTAATGCAGAAAACTTAATCTAGGTGATTGTCTCACCTTGGGCGCTCTGGGGTATTCTACAGGTGTAACCAGGGTTTTTAACCTACACTTCAGCTCAGCATGCAGAATTCTTAAAGTCCCCTGTGAAGCATTGTGTTCTGCGGTTGCGTCTTACATTATTATTACTTATTTTTTGCATATGTAGACTGTTTCAAAGAAATCATTCTTTTTCCTTTGAATTTGTTTGTTATATACACCTTAAAGATTAAAAATTGTAAAGTCAAACAAATATTAGAAAACAATAAGGATGTATAAAAAATCTAAGTAATCCCTGGGTGTAATTGTTTACTACCGCAGGCTGCACACTTCATAGGTGGGCTGAGATTCTGTAGCCCCAGTGGACTGTGGTGCTCACAGGTTAGATTTTGTCCTAGTTTACTTACATTAGAGCAAGACACTTGCACTGGGATGTCAAGCAATTGCAGGGATATAAATCTAATGCCTTTAAAAGGATTCATTTCCATGCTTCTGACTGCTATGTGAGTTTTCTGAAGGAAACTATAATTCAATGCTCTAATTTAATACATTTTGTAGCCTTTACACAACCTTTACTGGCTTTTGGGAAGCAGCTTTTTGAATTAATTTTGTATAACAGGATGATGAAGTTCACATCATTTTCTAAGGGGAAATCACTCTTCTGATCCGCCCTGCATGAACATGTGTTATCTTACTGTTATTCCGGGTCCCTTACAATTTCCTTTAACCAGTTTCTCTAACCAGATCCCTAAATGACCTTGTGTTTTTTAATTTTAGTGCAGTATTTGGCAAGACTTATTATTCTTAAATTGTGTATAAATATTTGCAAAAAGCTTCATTTTGCTATTCCAAAAAATATGAAAAATGCATTATGTTGAAAAAAGTTCACATTCACTAATCATTATTTAAGGCTAACAGGATTGCGGCTCAGCCAGTGCAGCTTCTAAAGACACTATTATTACTACTAGTGTCTAATCAGCTTACCATAAATGCTAAATCACATGATGAGCTTTCATGTTTATAAAGCCCTTAGAACCTTAAATGGCTTATTTATAGCCAATAAAGCTATAACCATTTTTTGTAGAATACATAGTATGACCCACATAAATTACATAAAAGAACCTGTAAATACCTTAGAGGAACATTCTGGGACTATATAACTATCCTGTGAATTACTGCTGTATCAGCTTTGGATTAGCTGTGTGCAAGCCTGTAACTAGTGTATACCCAATGTGTATATTCACAGGAGAGCACATTTGGAGAACTCCAGAAAGATGAAGAGGGAACTGTGCTTTTGTCGTTTTCAAAGGTTCAAATGACACTATCAGTGACATGAGGGTTCTTTTCCAGATTACACTATAGACCAGGGCCCCCCTGTCCTACTTCTATACTGTCTGTCTCTACTACCTTTCTCATCAACCCCCAATATTCGTTTTTTAATAAGTAAGCGCATTGCAAAACTAAAACTAAATGCTGATGTGCTGCACAGGATGTAGACATTGGTGGCTGTGTGCTTATAAATATATAGACTAAGCATTCCAAGGTACAATGTTTTGTTTTTTTAAATATAGAATTATTGAACATTTGGCTCTCAAAAGGGTTCACCACTTGTGCAATAGATAAATATTTTCACATTTCAGGCAAAATTTGATTTGATCTCAAAAGCTTATAAACGTATTTCTACAAAGTTCTACATTAAACTATATGGCCTAGATTACGAGTTTTGCGTTAGCCTTAAAAAGCAGCATTAAGAGGTCCTAACGCTGCTTTTTAACGCCCGCTGGTATTACGAGTCTTGCAGGTACAGGTGTACCGCTCACTTTTTTGGCCAGACTTGGAAATACCGCAAAGCCACTTATGTCAATGGCGTATACTATATTTTTAATGGGACTTGCATAGCGCCGGTATTACGAGTCTGGCAAAAAGTGAGCGGTACACCCTCTCCTGTCAAGACTGGTACCGCATTTTAAAGTCAGTAGTTAAGAGTTTTATGGTACAACGCCGTAGAATAAAACTCTTAACTAAAGTGCTAAAAAGTATACTAACACCCATAAACTACCTATTAACGCCTAAACCGAGGCCCCCCCACATCGCAAACACTAAAATAAATTTTTTAACCCCTAATCTGCCGAACCGGACATCGCCACCACTATAATAAATATATTAAAACCTAAACCGACGCACTCCCGCATCGCAAACATTAATTAAATATTATTACCCCTAATCTGCCGGCCCTAACATCGCCGCCACCTACCTACATTTATTAACCCCTAATCTGCCGCCCCCAACGTCGCCGCCACTATAATAAAGTTATTAACCCCTAAACCTAACCCTAACCCTAACACCCCCTAACTTAAATATAATTTAAATAAATCTAAATAAAATTACTACAATTAACTAAATTATTCCTATTTAAAACTAAATACTTACCTATAAAATAAACCCTAAGATAGCTACAATATAACTAATAGTTACATTGTATCTATCTTAGGGTTTATTTTTATTTTACAGGCAACTTTGTATTTATTTTTACTAGGTACAAGAGTTATTAAATAGTTATTAACTATTTAATAACTACCTAGTTAAAATAAAGACAAATTTACCTGTAAAGTAAAACCTAACCTAAGCTACAATTACACCTAACACTACACTACAATTAAATTAATTACCTAAATTAAATACAATTAATTACAATTAAATAAAATTATCTAAAGTACAAAAAATCCCCCCACTAAATTAAAGAAAATAATAAAGAAATTACAAGATTTTTAAACTAATTACACCTAATCTAATCCCCCTAACAAAATAAAAAACGCCCCCCCCCAAAATAAAAAAAGCCTTACCCTACACTAAATTACAAATAGCCCTTAAAAGGGCCTTTTGCGGGGCATTGCCCCAAAGTAATCAGCTCTTTTACCTGTAAAAAAAAAAGTACAAATACTCCCCCCAACATTAAAACCCATCACCCACACAACCAACCCTACTCTAAAACCCACCCAATCCCCCTTAAAAAAAACTAACACTAACCCCCTAAATACTACTGTGAGACGTCTTCACCCAACCGGGCCGAAATCCTCAACGAAGCCGGGAGAAGTCTTCATCCAACCGGGCAGAAATGGTCCTCCAGACGGGCTGAAGTCTTCATCCAGACGGCATTTTCTATCTTCATCCATCCGGCGCGGAGTGGGTCCATCTTCAAGACATCCGACGGGGAGCATCCTCTTCTTTCCACGGCTGACGACTGAATGAAGGTTCCTTTAAATGACGTCATCCAAGATGGCGTCCCTTCAATTCCGATTGGCTGATAGAATTCTATCAGCCAATCAGAATTAAGGTAGAATAAATCCTATTGGCTGATGCAATTAGCCAATAGGATTGAAATTCAATCCTATTGGCTGATCCAATCAGCCAATAGGATTGAGCTGGCGTTCTATTGGCTGTTCCAATCAGCCAATAGAATGCCAGTTCAATCCTATTGGCTGATTGCATCAGCCAATAGGATTTTTCTACCTTAATTCCGATTGGCTGATAGAATTCTATCAGCCAATCGGAATTGAAGGGACGCCATCTTGGATGACGTCATTTAAAGGAACCTTCATTCAGTCGTCGGCCGTGGAAAGAAGAGGATGCTCCACGTCGGATGTCTTGAAGATGGACCCGCTCCGCGCCGGATAGATGAAGATAGAAGATGCCATCTGGATGAAGACTTCTGCCCATCTGGAGGACCACTTCTGCCCGAATGGGTGAATTCTATCAGCCAATCGGAATTAAGGTAGAAAAAATCCTTTTGGCTGATGCAATCAGCCAATAGGATTGAACTGGCATTCTATTGGCTGATTGGAACAGCCAATAGAATGCCAGCTCAATCCTATTGGCTGATTGGATCAGCCAATAGGATTGAACTTCAATCCTATTGGCTGATCGCATCAGCCAATAGGATTTTTTCTACCTTAATTCCGATTGGCTGATAGAAATCTATCAGCCAATTGGAATTGAAGGGACGCCATCTTGGATGACGTCCTTTAATTGAACCTTCAGTCATTGGCCGTGGAAAGAAGAGGATGCTCTGCGTTGGATGTCTTGAAGATGGACCCGCTCCGCGCCGGATGGATGAAGATTGAAGATGCCGTCTGGATGAAGACTTCTGCCCATCTGGAGGACCACTTCTGCCCGGTTGGATGAAGACTTCTCCCGGCTTCGTTGAGGACTTCGACCAGGTTGGGTGAAGACGTCTCCCAGTATGGTGATCTTCAGGGGGTTAGTGTTAGGTTTTTTTAAGGGGGTATTGGGTGGGTTTTAGAGTAGGGTTGGTTGTGTGGGTGGTGGGTTTTAATGTTGGGGGTATTTGTACTTTTTTTTTAACAGGTAAAAGAACTGATTACTTTGGGGCAATGCCCCGCAAAAGGCCCTTTTAAGGGCTATTTGTAAGTTAGTGTAGGGTAGGGCTTTTTTATTTTGGGGGGTCTTTTTTATTTTGTTAGGGGGATTAGATTAGGTGTAATTAGTTTAAAAATCTTGTAATTTCTTTATTATTTTCTATAATTTAGTGCTTATTTTTTTCATACTTTAGATAATTTTATTTAATTGTAATTAATTGTATTTAATTTAGTTAATTTATTTAATTATAGTGTAGTGTTAGGTGTAATTGTAACTTAGGTTAGGTTTTACTTTACAGGTAAATTTGTCTTTATTTTAACTAGGTAGTTATTAAATAGTTAATAACTATTCTACCTAGTTAAAATAAATACAAAGTTCACTGTAAAATAAAAATAAACCCTAAACTAGATACAATGTAACTATTAGTTATATTGTAGCTAGCTTAGGGTTTATTTTATAGGTAAGTATTTAGTTTTAAATAGGAATTATTTAGTTAATTGCATTAATTTTATTTTGATTTATTGTAATTATATTTAAGTTAGGGGGGGTTAGGGTTAGACTTAGGTTTAGGGGTTAATACATTTAATATACGTTGGGGGTGGCAGATTAGGGGTTAATAAATGTAGGTAGGTGGCGGCGATGTTAGGGACGGCAGATTAGGGGTTAATAATATTTAACTAGTGTTTGCGATGTGGGAGTGCGGCGGTTTAGGGGTTAATATATTTATTATAGTGGCAGTGACGTCCGGTTCGGCAGATTAGGGGTTAAAAAATGTATTTTAGTGTTTGCGATGTGGGGGGGGCCTCGGTTTAGGGGTTAATAGGTAGTTTATGGGTGTTAGTGTACTTTTTAGCACTTTAGTTAAGAGTTTTATGCTACGGGGTTGTAGTGTAAAAATCTTAACTACTGACTTTAAAATGCGGTAGCAGTGTTGACAGGAGAGGGTCTACCGCTCCCTTTTTGTCAGACTCGTAATACCGGCGCTATGCAAGTCCCATTGAAAATTTAGGATACGCAATTGACGTAAGTGGATTTGCGGTATTTCCGAGTATGGCCAAAAAAGTGAGGGGTACACCTGTACCTGCAAGACTCATAATACTAGCAGGCGTTAAAAAGCAGCGTTAGGACCTCTTAATGCTGCTTTTCAAAGCTAACGCAAAACTCGTAATCTAGGCCATAGTATTTCTACTTAAATAGAATGTACCACTTTGAAAGTAAGCCAAACAAATTGTGCAAGTCACGTTTTTCCATCGCCAAACTAGTAATTCACATTGTATTAGTCAATAGTGATGTCGCAAACTTAAAATTTTCCGTTCGCGAACAGCGAACGCGAACGTCCGCAAATGTTCGCAACCGGGCAAACCGCCATTGAGTTCAATAGGCAGGCGAACTTTAAAACCCACAGGGACTCTTTCTGGCCACAATAGTGATGGAAAAGTTGTTTCAAGGGTACTAACACCTGTACTGTGGCATGCCGGAGGGGGATCCATGGCAAAACTCCCACGGAAAATTACATAGTTGATGCAGAGTCTGGTTTTAATCCATAAATGGCAGAAATCACCTAACATTCCTAAATTGTTTGGAATAATGTGCTTTAAAACATCAGGTATGATGTTGTATCGATCAGGTAGTGTAAGGGTTACGCCCGCTTCACAGTGACAGACCAAACTCCCCGTTTAACGCACCGCAAACAGTCCATTTGCACAACCGCAAACTCCCCATTTGCACAAGGTTGGATACCAAGCTAGCCATGTCCCGTTCCTTGCCCTCACTGATGTCAATGAAGGTCTCTTCCTCCACCCAGCCTCGTACAACACCAAGGGTCCCCAAAAGGTGACAACAAGCCCCCTGGGACGCCTGCTGTGTTTGGTCTTGCACCTCCTCAAAGCCACCTTCCTCCTCTGACTCCTCTTCTTCAGACTCCTCTCTCTGCATTGCCTCTCTCTGCATTATTATAAGGTGTGTTAAGTAGTACTATTCCTATCAGTTTAATCCCTGTTACGTCCCCTATCAGGGGACGTGTATATGGCATGGATTTTAGGAACCGGGAGATGGAAAAAGATGCTTGGTCGGTCCTCCTACTTCAAATTTGGGGCTGGACTTTTAGCCGACGGACATTTGGCAGACGGACATTTGGCCGACGGACATTTGGCTGACAGACATTTGGACGAAACACAAGTGGATGTCAGATAACAGTCCGGCCACGAGATAGATTTGATAGATAGATACATAGATTAGATAGATAGATCAATAGATGCAATAGATACATTTGATAGATACGATAGATAGATTTGATAGATAAATAGATAGATTTGATAGATAGATAATTTCCCAGACAGAGAATTACAAGACGTGCGGTCTGGGACCCATGGTAAGGTTACTTCCTTTTGCACAATCGAGTACAGGTTGGGGATTGCCTTTTGTGCATTGAAATTTCGTCCGGGTACCTTCCACTGTGGTGTCCCCTATCAGGGGACGTGTATATGGCATGGATTTTAGGAACCGGGAGATGGAAAAAGATGCTTGGTCGGTCCTTCTACTTCAAATTTGGGGCACTGCGCGTGCAATCGACTGTGCCACCAGATATGAGTGGTGTGTTAAGTAGTACTATTCTTATCAGTTTAATCCCTGTTACGTCCCCTATCAGGGGACGTGTATATGGCATGGATTTTAGGAACCGGGAGTTGGAAAAAGATGCTTGGTCGGTCCGGCCACAAGATAGATAGATTTGATAGATAGATAGATAGATAGATACATAGATTAGATAGATCAATAGATGCAATAGATACATTTGATAGATACGATAGATAGATTTGATAGATAAATAGATAGAATTGATAGATAGATAATTTCCAGACAGAGAATTACAAGACGTGCGGTCTGGGACCCATGGTAAGGTTACTTCCTTTTGCACAACCGAGTACAGGTTGGGGATTGCCTTTTGTGCAAAGAAATTTCGTCCGGGTACCTTCCACTGCGGTGTCCCCTATCAGGGGACTTGTATATGGCATGGATTTTAGGAACCGGGAGATGGAAAAGGATGCTTGGTCGGTCCTCCTACTTCAAATTTGGGGCACTGCGCGTGCAATCTAATGTGCCACCAGATAGGAGTGGTGTGTTAAGTAGTACTATTCCTATCAGTTTAATCCCTGTTATATGCCTTTTTTTTGGTTTGGTTTTTGAAGCCACAGTGCAGCACCAGAGGCCAGAAAAATTTGGCATGTACACATGCCTGAAAAATTAGGTATTGTTGCAGCCGCTGCTGTAGCAGCAGCCAGAAAAATTGATGTTTGTTTCCCAGGCAGAAAGTGCCTTAAAACATTGCGGCTTGAACCCTAGTTGGTGGCGGATAAGTCACACAAGTCATCCGGCATTCAAAGATAAAATACAGCAGCGTGTGGACCATTTTTAGCCCAAAGCAGCTCATCTCATCAGGCCTTTTTTACTCTAATGTATCGCCCAATGTCAGTCCCTTCGGGATCCATCCCTCATTCATCTTAATAAAGGTGAGGTAATCTAGACTTTTTTGACCTAGGCGACTTCTCTTCTCAGTGACAATACCTCCTGCTGCACTGAAGGTCCTTTCTGACAGGACACTTGAAGCGGGGCAGGCCAGAAGTTCTATCGCAAATTGGGATAGCTCAGGCCACAGGTCAAGCCTGCACACCCAGTAGTTAAGGGGTTCATCGCTCCTCAGAGTGTCGAGATCTGCAGTTAAGGCGAGGTAGTCTGCTACCTGTTGGTCGAGTCGTTCTCTGAGGGTGGACCCCGAAGGTGTGGCGATGCATAGGAGTTAAAAAGCTCCGCATGTCCTCCATCAACAACACGTCTGTAAAGCGTCCTGTCCTTGCCGGCGTGGTTGTGGAGTCGGAGGATTACTTTCACCTCTTCCCCTGTTAGATTCCCGTTGTGCTGTGATATCACCCTTATGTGCTGTGTAAAGCATACTTTTTAATTTATTTTGGAACTGCTGCATCCTTTTCGACTTGTGGTAATTCGGTAACATTTCAGGCACTTTATGCTTATACCGGGGGTCTAGTAGCGTGGACATCCAGTACAGGTCGTTCTCCTTCAGCTTTTTTATACAAGGGTCACTCAACAGGCACGACAGCATGAAAGACCCCATTTGCACAAGGTTGGATGCCGAGCTACTCATGTCCCGTTCCTCATCCTCAGTGATCTCACTGAAGGTATCTTCTTCCCCCCCAGCCACGTACAACACCACGGGTACCAGATAGGTGACAACGAGCACACTGGGATGCCTGTTGTGGTTGGTCTTCCTCCTCCTCCTCAAAGCCACATTCCTCCTCTGACTCCTCTTCCTCACAATCCTCTTCCAGCATTGCCGCTGGTCCAGCAAGCAATGCTGATAAGGCTGTTTCTGGTGGTGATGGTGACCACAACTCTTCCTCTTCATGCTCATCTACGGCCTGATCCAGCACTCTTCGCAGGGCACGCTCCAGGAAGAAAACAAATGGTATGATGTCGCTGATGGTGCCTTCGGTGTGACTGACTAGGTTTGTCACCTCCTCAAAAGGACGCATGAGCCTACAGGCATTGCGCATGAGCGTCCAGTAACATGGCAAAAAATTCCCAGCTCCGCAGAGGCTGTCCTAGCTCCCCGGTCATACAAATACTCGTTAATGGCTTTTTCTTGTTGGAGCAGGCGGTCAAACATTAGGAGTGTTGAATTCCAACGTGTCGGGCTGTCGCAAATCAAGCGCCTCACTTGCATGTTGTTTCGCCGCTGGATATCGGAAAAGTGCGCCATGGCCGTGTAGGAACGCCTCAAATGGCCACACACCTTCCTGGTCTGCTTCAGGGCGTCCTGTAAGCCTGGGTACTTATGCACAAAGCATTGTACGATCAGATTACACACATGTGCCATGCACGGCACATGTGTCAACTTGCCCAATTTCAATGCTGCCACCAAATTACTTCCGTTGTCAGAAACCACTTTGCCAATCTCCAGTTGGTGCGGAGTCAGCCATTAATCCACCTGTGCGTTCAGGGCGGACAGGAGTGCTGGTCCGGTGTGACTCTCTGCCATATCCGGGATGTGGAATAGTACCTGCGGAGCTGGGGGGGTGCCGTTGATGTGGAGCAAGACACAGCAGCAGAAGAGGAATCAGCCAAGGAGGTTATGGAAGAGGATGGAGTAGGAGGAGTAGAGGAGGTGGCAGCAGGCCTGCCTGCAAGTCATGGCGGTGTCACCAACTCCTCCTCTGCAGAGCCACGCATTCCATGCTTGGCAGCCGTCAGCAGGTTTACCCAATGCGCAGTGTAGGTGATATACCTGCCCTGACCATGCCATTACTTCCTTTCGCACAATTGAGTACAGGTTGGGGATTGTCTTTTAGGCAAAGAAATTTCGACCGGGTACCTTGCACTGCGGTGTCCCAATAGCTACAAATTTTTTGAACGCCTGACTCCACCAGCTTGTATGGTAAAAGCTGGCGGGCTAAGAGTTCAGACAAGCCAGCTGTCAGACGCCGGGCAAGGGGGTGACTTTGTGACATTGGCTTCTTAAGCTCAAACATGTCCTTGACAGACACCTGACTGTGGGCAGATGAGCAGGAACTGCTCCGGAAGAGAGACGGAGTGGCGGATGGTTGAGAGGGGGCAAGGAGGACAGCAGTGGTTGACGTGGCTGAGGATGCTGGACCAGGAGGAGGATGGCGGCTTTGAGTTTGTGTGCTGCTTCTACTCATGTGTTGATCCCATAGGCGTTTGTGATGTGTGATCATGTGCCTTCGCAAAGCAGTTGTACCTAGGTGGGTGTTGGACGTCCCACGACTCAGTTTCTTTTGGCACAGGTTGCAAATGGCATCACTGTTGTCAGAGGCAGACACACAAAAAAATGCCACACTGCTGAGCTCTGCGATGACGGCATTCTGGTGGTGGCAACAGCATGCGTTGATTGGCGTGCTGTCTGGCTTACCCCGGGTGCAGATGCATGCTGTCTGACTGTGCCACTAGCTCCTTGCGACGACCTCCCCATGCTTCAAACTCGTCTCCTCCTCCTCTCTGTCTCCCCATCTGAACTTTCCCCCTGTTCTTCTTCTCTTCTAGCGGGCACCCACGTGACATCCACGGACATCCACGGACATCATCAACCACTTCACTTGTATCTGACAAATCAACAGGAAGCAGCAGCGGGTACAACATCATCATCAGCACACCGTACGTCCATGTCTGTAATGCTGCCTGACTGAGACATATCACTGTTATCTACATCCTCTGTCATTGATGGTTGCGCATCACTAATTTCTTCCAACTGATGTGTAAAAAACTCCTCTGACAGATCAAGTGAAGCGGCTGTGGTGCTAGTGTTGGTGGTGGCGGCAGGCGGGTGAGTGGTAACTTGAGAGGTGCCCGAAGATAAGCTGGAGGAGGATGGTGCATCAAGGTTCGGAGTGGAAGCTATAGAAAATTGGGTGTCCTGTGTTATCAACTATTTCCTCAGAACTTTTTGAGTTCATGGGACATGGCCTCTGAACACTGTGCATTATTTTAGGGCCAAAGGGAATCACAGCACCACGACCACGACGGCACCTGCGGGGGGGCCTGCCTCTGCCTGTCATTTTTTTTTAAATGTACGCTTACACTACTATTAAACAAGATATGAGTTGTGGCACTGGGCAAGTGGGCCCAGTATAAGCTGTGAGCCTGAAACAAAAAAGCAGACTGATGTTTCACAGTCCAAAAAGTTTTTATTTTTTTAAATGTACACTTACACTACTATTAAACAAGATATGAGTGGTGGCACTGGGCAAGTGGGCACAGTATACGCTGTGAGCCTGACACAAAAAAGCAGACTGATGTTTCACAGTCCAAAAAGTTTTTATTTTTTTAAATGTACACTTACACTACTATTAAACAAGATATGAGTGGTGGCACTGGGCAAGTGGGCACAGTATAAGCTGTGAGCCTGAAACAAAAAAGCAGACTGATGTTTCACAGTTCAAAAAGTTTTTTTTTTTTTTAAATGTACACTTACACTACTATTAAACAAGATATGAGTGGTGGCACTGGGCGAGTGGGCACAGTATACGCTGTGAGCCTGACACAAAAAAGCAGACTGATGTTTCACAGTCCAAAAAGTTTTTATTTTTTTTAAATGTACACTTACACTACTATTAAACAAGATATGAGTGGTGGCACTGGGCAAGTGGGCACAGTATAAGCTGTGAGCCTGAAACAAAAAAGCAGACTGATGTTTCACAGTTCAAAAAGTTTTTTTGTTTTTAAATGTACACTTACACTACTATTAAACAAGATATGAGTTGTGGCACTGGGCAAGTGGGCCCAGTATAAGCTGTGAGCCTGAAACAAAAAAGCAGACTGATGTTTCACAGTCCAAAAAGTTTTTATTTTTTTAAATATACACTTACACTACTATTAAAGAAGATATGAGTGGTGGCACTGGGCAAGTGGGCACAGTATACGCTGTGAGCCTGACACAAAAAAGCAGACTGATGTTTCACAGTCCAAAAAGTTTTTATTTTTTTAAATGTACACTTACACTACTATTAAACAAGATATGAGTGGGGGCACTGGGCGAGTGGGCACAGTATACGCTGTGAGCCTGACACAAAAAAGCAGACTGATGTTTCACAGTCCAAAAAGTTTTTATTTTTTTAAATGTACACTTACACTACTATTAAACAAGATATGAGTGGTGGCACTGGGCAAGTGGGCACAGTATACGCTGTGAGCCTGACACAAAAAAGCAGACTGATGTTTCACAGTCCAAAAAGTTTTTTTTTTTAAATGTACACTTACACTACTATTAAACAAGATATGAATGGTGGCACTGGGCGAGTGGGCCCAGTATAAGCTGTGAGCCTGAAACAAAAAAGCAGACTGATGTTTCACAGTCCAAAAAGTTTTTTTTGTTTTGAAATGTACACTTACACTACTATTAAACAAGATATGAGTGGTGGCACTGGGCAAGTGGGCCCAGTATAAGCTTTGAGCCTGAAACAAAAAAGCAGACTGATGTTTCACAGTCCAAAAAGTTTTTTTTGTTTTTAAATGTACACTTACACTACTATTAAACAAGATATGAGTGGTGGCACTGGGCAAGTGGGCCCAGTATAAGCTGTGAGCCTGAAACAAAAAAGCAGACTGATGTTTCACAGTCCAAAAAGTTTTTTTTTTTTTAAATGTACACTTACACTACTATTAAACAAGATATGAGTGGTGGCACTGGGCAAGTGGGCACAGTATATGCTGTGAGCCTGACACAAAAAAGCAGACTGATGTTTCACAGTCCAAAAAGTTTTTAGTTTTTAAATTTACACTACTGTTACACCAGATATGAGTGGTGGCACTGGGCAAGTGGGCACAGTATACGCTGTGAGCCTGGCACACACGCTGGCAGGCAGGCAACTGCAATTAGATTACACAAGCAGACTGATGTTTCACAGCCCAAATTTTTTTTCTTTTAAATTTACACTACTGTTACACCAGATATGAGTGGGGGCACTGGGCAAGTGGGCATAGTATATGCTGTGAGCCCGGCACACACGCTGGCAGGCAACTGCAATTAGATTACACTAGCAGACTGATGTTTCACAGTCGAAAAAGATTTTTTTTTTTAAATTTACACTACTGTTACACCAGATATGAGTGGTGGCACTGGGCAAGTGGGCCTGGCACACACACTGGCAGGCAGGCAACTGCAATTAGATTACACTAGCAGACTGATGTTTCACAGTCAAAAAGTTTTTTTTTTTAAATTTACACTACTGTTACACCAGATATGAGTGGTGGTACTGGGCAAGTGGGCCTGGCACACATGATGGCAGGCAGGCAACTGCAATTAGATTACACTAGCAGACTGATGTTTCACAGTCAAAAAAGTTTTTTTTTTTTAAATTTACACTACTGTTACACCAGATATGAGTGGGTGCACTGGGCAAGTGGGCCTGGCACACATGCTGGCAGGCAGGCAGGCAACTGCAATTAGATTACACTAGCAGACTGATGTTTCACAGTCAAAAAAGTTTTTTTTTTTTTAATTTACACTACTGTTACACCAGATATGAGTGGTGGCACTGGGCAAGTGGGCCTGGCACACACGATGGCAGGCAGGCAACTGCAATTAGATTACACTAGCAGACTGATGTTTCACAGTCAAAAAAGTTTTTTTTTTTAAATTTACAATACTGTTACACCAGATATGAGTGGTGTGGCACTGGGCATGGGCAAGTGGGTCTGGCACACACGCTGGCAGGCAGGCAACTGCAATTAGATTACACTAGCAGACTGATGTTTCATAGTCGAAAAAGTTTTTTTTGTTTTTAAATGTACACTTACACTACTATTAAACAAGATATGAGTGGTGGCACTGGGCAAGTGGGCACAGTATACGCTGTGAGCCTGACACAAAAAAGCAGACTGATGTTTCACAGTCCAAAAAGTTTTTTTTTAATATTTTAATATTTTTATTGAGGCAATAAACACAATACAGAACTATTTCACATTAAAGAGCAACAACTCAATTACAATAATGCAAGAAACATTCAATACATACTGTAGAATACCAGTTAATAAGAAATTCAGTATATCTAGTCAGGTCAGGACATTACCCTTCTTCCTTAAGCCTCATTTTATTACTTAGTCTGCTCAGTGTCTTCAACGTAATAGAGACCCTTCGTGGGGTCTGGAAGCAGGGTATAGCTGGAGACACAACATTAAGTTTGAAAGGGACATTTACATCTCATATAGCAATCAGGGAACTGTATATGTAATTACATTTTGATTGATCATAAACAAATGGAAGGCAACAAAGGAATCAGTTTCAGGTTAAATCATAATGGAAGCACCAAAACAATCTTATGTTGAAGACATCTTTTAGGATAAGGGTTAAATGAAATAGGAATACATTAACTAGCAAGCTAAATGAAAAACAAAAAAAAAAAAAGTAAATATATACTGACGTGTATACAACTGTATAGATCTTGTTAAGATCCAAAGAGTGTTTAAGACTCTTTGGACAGGGCAGAGACTGCTGAACTCTGCCAAAACTGGGATGGAGGGGTTAAACAGGGAAGGAGTCGCTTAATCGTTACTGCGCATAGACTGAGAATATGTGCAAGTTCAAGAGGGGTTTAGAAGAGTGGGTTAGGGCAGATATATCGGTAGCATCAACAAGTGAGGTATGCTAGCGCGTTATTTAAGAGAGGTACACAGACCCAGAAAATTTCTGAGCAGGTATATTGTGAGTCACCAGTTACACAAGGAGCTACCGTTTTCGATACGCACTTATGTGATAGTATGCGCTAAGACATGTTGGAAGTCATGTGAGGGCTAGGCTACCAGAATGCATGGTTCAAGTAGGGGACCAGGAGAGCCCCTCCCCTTATGCCAGTAATTTGACATTAATAACAAGTGCCAGACAAAAGTTTACGTAATATGCTTATATGGGGCCATTTATCCTTAGCCCTATGAAAATATGTAGTAAAATAAAACTTCCCTATGTCGCACAGTATAGTTCTGTTAGTGCAGACATCCCAACTCTAGCTTGTCCACCTAGTAGCTTAAAATTTTTAAACATTTAAGAGGTTGCTGTGGTACATGAATTCAGCAAGGTAGGCTACAGAGAGAAAATGGAGACAAACTATAACAAATATGGCCTGTATAAGGGAGATAATCACAATATGCTATATAAATATGAGCACAACAAGAATGTAGGAACAAGCACATAATGTATAAGCATAAGGAGGGGTTCCTTGTGTTATATTAACAGGTAGCAGCTTCTATAGCCTGTTAAAAGGAGAACACACCACTGAAGTATGGAATAGTTCTTTTGCACAAGTCAGTATACTTTGGGAGAAGTCTTTATCGGGCTTATGTGTGTACTTTTGCAAGGGCCGGGAAAACCAGTGTCCTAGATCCCAAAGTAAGGCACTCCGGCTAACCCACTCCCACACGCTCAGGTCCACATACCATATAGCAGTAGAGGTGCTGCACCAAGCCTACCGGAGAAGTCCTCCCCAAAATCCAAGGGAAGATAGAGCTGCACAGGAAGGGGAGAGCTGTCAACTCCTCCATAACCCCGCCAGGCCCGAACAAGCTAGAATCCTGCGTGGGGGACAAGTGAAAAGGAGTGCACAATCCACATCTCCGCCCGGAGCCGACCCGTATTAACTCAGTCCAGGATGAGCCGGTCTGCACCACACCTGCACTGCGCTCCATCGCGGCAGGTCGGACATCAGCAGCGATATCCCCCATGTTTGCTTGAGAGGTAGGTATCGCGGGGGGAGGTTCATCCTCAATGCAAGGAGCAACATAATGCAGGTTATACCCGCAATTTCTAGTGTTCCCGGGGCTTGGCTTTAAAAGTGCAGATATGGGGGTCTGTAGGCAATCGGCCCCTGCAATGCTGCGGCAACTGCTCGCCTGTGGGAGGTTATAGGGTAAGTCAGAGCTGGGAGCCGTCTCACCTGCCGTAGTGAGCCCAGCCTTCTCCTCGTCGTGAATCAGAGCTCCGGCGATCTCCAAGAGCCGGTCAAACCTCTCAAACACATGCTGTTCGTGTTCTGCAAATAGGGCACGCACTTTTAGGTAGAAGTTCTCCTCCATGTTTAATTAACCCGGTGTCCCGGGGGGTACTGTAATCTCACACGCGGATAGCCGCTATCAGTTTCTCAGTGATCCGGTCTGGGAGCTCCCAGAATCTTCAAAATAAGAGAATATTTAAAGTCAGCTTGTCCACTACTTCATCGGGGAGCATATTCTCAGGCTAAATAGCTGTTCAATATATAGTTTTCAGGCAAAGCATAGGTCATTTTTGTAGAGCTCCCAGACATGCGGCCATCTTTGAGCTCGGTCCGGACACGCCCCCCAAAACGTTTTTTGTTATTAAATTTACACTACTGTTACACCAGATATGAGTGGTGTGGCACTGGGCAAGTGGGCCTGGCACACACGCTGGCAGGCAGGCAACTGCAATTAGATTACACTAGCAGACTGATGTTTCACAGTCAAAAAAGTGTTGTTTTTTAAATTTACACTACTGTTACACCAGATATGAGTGGTGGCACTGGGCAAGTGGCTTGGCAGGCAGGCAACTGCAATTATAGGAAAAATAAATAAATATAAAGAAATGATCTTCTAGCCCTAAAAAGGGCTTTTTGGGGTGCTGTCCTTAAAGCAGAGATCAGATGAGTCCTTCAGGACTGTAGTGGACAATGAATACACTAGCCTAGCTATCAATTTCCCTATTAAGTCACCAGCAGCTACACTGTCCCTCCTCTCACTAACAATGGCTGCTGTTCAGGAGCTGGGAGGGTCTGGGAGGGAGGGTCTGCTGCTGATTGGCTGGAATGTGTCTTCAGACTGTGAGATACAGGGTCAAAGTAAACTCAATGATGACGAATAGGGGGCGGATCGAACATTGCATATGTTCGGCCGCCGCGGCGAACGCGAACATGCTATGTTCGCCGGGAACTATTCGCCTGCGAACTATTCGCAACATCACTATTAGTCAAATCAAATTTAGGGGATGTCAATGCAAGTAGGGATCATCTCAACTAATTCATATTTTCTTTGTTGCTTTCTTGGCAGTGAATGTGCTGTATAATAAAGATCTGATATTTATTTTCATTATTTTACAATATAAGTTTGTAAAATTGATTTAAAAAAATGGTACATTAAGAAATCTATTTTAAAATTGGCAGATACACTAAACATATACATTCATAGCCACTCAAAAGCAGTCATTTTGCACAACTTAGGGCTGTCAGGGTGCCAGGAATCAGACTGAGACGAGAAGTGCAAAAATAATCACACCTTTATTAATAACAAAAAATAATAAAAAGTCCACAAGTCAAATAACAAGCCAGGAGTCAAAACCTGAGCTGGTAGTCAGACGAGCCGAGTCAGGAGCCAAATTGAATAGTCAGACGAGCCGAGTCAGGAGCCAAAGTGAGTAGTCAGACGAGCCAGAATCAGGAACAAGGAGAACAGCAGAGACAGGAACAAGCCAGGGATCAGGAACCAGGAGGGACGTCAGACAGCCAGGTAACACACAGGAACTGGAACTCACAAGCAGGTCTGAGACAATGCAATGGCAAAGCATACTGAACAGAGGCCCTTTAATTAATAAGTGATGACATCACAATTCTGAGACTGCAACCTGTCTCACACGGATGATGTACACCAGTCTGGCCATAAGAGAGCGTGCAGGAAATGAGCAACATCACACACTATGCACCAGAGTCAGCAAGAGAGGTGAATAAAATAACTGCCAGCAGCACATGGCAAACAAAGCAGGGAAAAAACCCTGACAGAACCCTCCCCTCAACGACCCCTCCCCTGCGGGAGGACAAAAGGCTTATTGGGGAAACGGACATGGAAGGCACGGAGGAGGGCAGGAGCATGAACATCAGAGGAGGGAACCCATGAACGGTCCTCTGAACCGTAGCCCCTCCAGTGAACTAAATACTGTACGTGGCCCCTGGACATACGAGAGTGAATAATGCTGCTGACCTCATATTCTTCATGGTTGTCAACAAAGATAGGACGGGCTCCTTCGAAAGGAGGCCACAAATTCAGGGTAATCACAGGTTTATTAGTCTCCCACAAGGGATTAGCCCAGACAAGAGCTGTGTCAGAGAGTAACGAGATGAGAAATCCCACCTTAGCTCTGTCAGAGAGAAACGCCTGAGGTAACATCTCAAAGTAAATGCCCACCTGGTTCAAAAACCCTCTGCACTGAATAGGATCGCCTCCATATCGCTGAGGTAGAGGTGCAGAACCAGACATGCTCCTGGTAGGACTAGGTGCAGCAGCGGAAACAGGAGCAGCCATAACTTGCGGGACACTTTGGTCCAAATGTGCAGTGCGAGTCAGTAGGGTTTGCAGGGCTAGTGCAAATTGATCCAAGCGGGGATCCTGTTCATCCATCCTGGAAATGATGTTAGGTAAAGGTGGATTACTAGCACCATCAGGATTCATGGTCCTTGCGTAATGTCAGGGTGCCAGGAATCAGACTGAGACGAGAAGTGCAAAAATAATCACACTTTTATTAATAACAAAAAATAATAAAAAGTCCACAAGTCAAATAACAAGCCAGGAGTCAAAATCAGAGCTGGTAGTCAGATGAGCCGAGTTTGGAGCCAAAAAAATTGTCAGACGAGCCGAGTTAGGAGCCAAAGCGAGTAGTCAGACGAGCCAGAATCAGGAACAAGGAGAACAGCAGAGACAGGAACAAGCCAGGGATCAGGAACCAGGAGGGATATCAGACAGCCAGGTAATACACAGGAACTGGAACTCACAAACAGGTCTGAGACAACGCAAGGGCAAAGCATACTGAACAGAGGCCCTTTAAATAATAAGTGATGGCATCACAATTCTGAGACTGTAACCTGTCTCACATGGATGTTGTACACCAGTCTGGCCATTAGAGGGCATTGCAGGAAATGAGCAGCATCACACACTATGTGCCAGAGTCAGCAAGAGAGGTGAGTAAAATGGCTGCCAGCAGCATATGGCAAACAAAGCAGGGAAAAAACCCTAACAATGGCAAAGTTTTCAATGTGTGCAATAGAGTTATAATAATTAAAATTTTAGGAACAAATTAAGAAATAATGTGCTTTCTTCTAATAACATTTTAATAATGTATATGTACCTCATGGTACTGTTAAAGGGACATTAAACACTTTGAGATTGTAATAGGAAATGATAAATCATGTATATAAAAAACTCTGCAATATAATTTGTATTATTTATTTTGTCCCCTTTTCCTGTAATTCCATTTTGTAATTGTCAGCTTTTCAGTTCCTGTTAGAAATGGAAGTGCAAAATACTGTTATATTCCACACAGCCATTGGCTGCACACTCTAGTGACCTATTTATAACTGTCCCTGATTGGCCACAGCAGAGAAAGTAACCTACATTACAACATGGCAGCTCCCATTATTTTATAGACACTAAAACTTTACACTTGTTTTGTCAATATTTAAACACCAAATTAATCTTTAAAAAACATATCTACATATAATTCTCAGGCTAATCTTTTCTTTGAATGTTTCATTCTATCTAGCATGTGTTTAGTGTTTAATGTCAATTTAAAGCTAAATCATGCTTAGTTACAGTATATACTGTATTTACTAAAGCTCACTTCTACTTGCAGTCTTATCTTTTGATCTGGTGTGTATTTCTCATGCAGTTTTGTTGACAGATTATCTGCATTCCTACAGTTTTACAGCTATAAACACTTATGTGCGTGTAGGGCAATAAGTGGCTAAATCCCACTGTTGTCTGTAGGATATACTGTCATCGTGAGTAAACATGCAGTGAGTTTTTTGTTACATTCCACAAAACAAGTTTCACTGGTTGTATCACTAATGTATAATATTTTCAAGTTTATCTTTAAAGTTCAAACTGATGAATTCAATGAAAAAGGTCACAATGATTAAAAGGCAAAAAAATAATCCAGTGATTCTACCAAGTGGCTATTGTTCCTTTTGTAATCTTCAAACACCATTTATGCAGCTTGTTTCAAGTCAGGATGTGCTTTATTGTTAGTATTTGTGGAATGTAAACAAGGTAAATTGGTGTAAAGTGAATAGACCCCATGGAATATTTTACCCTAAGCAGCAACTTTAAACCTTATTGAAATGGGTAATTCCGTTTGACTTGCAAAACACTTTGCAGTTTAAAACCAAGTAGTAATGTTGAACGTTTAATTCTCCATTAAAGGGACAGTAAGCACCTTTAGATTTTTATTTAAAATGTTTAATTATGCACAATTAAACAACCTTAAAAGGATACTAAACACATTTTTTTCTTTTATGATTTAGATAGAGCATGCAATTTTAAGGAAATTTCTAATTTACTCCTATTATTAATTTTTCTTTGTTCTCTTGGTATATTTATTTGAAAAAGCAGGAATAAAAGCTCAGGAGCCATCATATAGTTGGTTCAGACCCTGGATAGAACTTGCTGATTGGTGGCTACATTTTTTTTTCTCTTTATTTATATACCAATTCAAGCAAACAGTTCATATAACAATAAAAAAAAAAATACAACATAAAAGGAGAGCATACAAAAATCACTTATCATGTATACCATAAAAATAATATCTTGTATCCTCGTTTCTCCTAAACCATAAAAAACGAAAAAATCAAAGCGAAAATATAACAAGACTAGTAATCAACTAGCTAATATGCTACACTCTTATCGCTTGAATTGGAAATTTTCACAACCTTAATTTAAAATACACATAAGACTGGCCGCTAGTTCAGTTAGCGCAGCACAAGTCAAAACCGAGCAACACCGGCCCAATAGGACAAGACAAAACAACACGAAAAAAGAAAAGGAAAAAAAAAAAAAAAAAAAAAAAAAAAAGAAAAAAAAATAATAATAATTTGCTCCTGACTATATGTACAGTTTCCTGTCAAGGACTTACTATCGACCCCTGGACAGAGACTTTGTATCGCCAGCTTTACAGGTCCTCCCTACTTATGTATCCTGCTTTGAAGAAAGGTTTCATTATTTCCTCTATAAACTCAGCTGTCTGCATCTTAATAATCTTCCTCCATTTTGTAAAGAAGGCTTTAAACTGATTCACATTACCGGGTTCTATATTCAGTTGTTCATAAATCAGCTGACCAGTCACCTTCTGTCTAAATTCTGCTATGCTAGGGTATTTTTGAGCTTTCCAATACTGTAATATTAAATTCCGAGCTACTTGTATTATAGTCGTTATAAGCAAATATTCTTCTTTCTTAAATTGGTTTGGTAGAACAAAAAAAAGTATAGAAGTAAGAGTAGGGGAAAAACATTGTGTTAAAAATCTATTTAACCAATATGCCACCTCTTTCCAATACTGTAGTATCTTAGGGCAATACCAGAAACAATGTGTGATATCTGCCTGTGGTGCGTGACAGTGGAAGCAGTCTCCTTTGGAATTTTTATCCCATTTAGCTAGTAATTTAGGGGTGATATATGCGTTATTTATGATATAACTATGCGTTTCCTTCCACCGCATATACCTATCTCCAACTATTTCTATACTTTGTTTGATATTTATTTCTGTGATTTCTGGCACAATCTTTTGCCATTTATTCTGTAGATTCTCTAAATGTATCTTACCTAAGTTTTTCATAATCATCTTATACCATGTTGCAATTGAGAAAAAACCCGCCTTATAGATTTGAATACCTATTCCAACTATTCCTAACTCCCAATTACTGTCTTGGTTATACGTTAAATGATTGTAAAATTGTCTTGCCTGAAGATAGCCAAAAAAGTGATGTCTCGGAAGACCAAATTCTTCTTGAATTTGTGTAAATGATTTTATCAACCCGGTTCTTTTATCTAACAATTGTACTATGTACTCCAAGCCTGCATTTCTCCAGATATGAAATATTCCATAATTCAAGCCAGGTCCAAAATCTATATGTCCCAGAAACGTAAGATATTTGGATACCTTGTAATTGATGTTGAGAGTGTTGCAGAATTTTTGCCATGCCTTAACTATATTACTTATCACTCTCATATTCCGAATTTTTGGAGGTAATTTAGAAAATGGGATATGCAATATGTCTTTTAGAGAAAAGGGTTTTATTAAGCTTTCTTCTATCTCTGGCGAAGAGAATTGGCTTATTTGTGTGATCCAATCAGCCGCTAATTTTACCATGGTAGCCTGATTATATCATTTGATATTGGGCAAACCATATCCCCCAACCTCTTTGTCAAGATACAGCAATCTTTTAGCTAGTCTAGCCCTTCCCTTTCCCCATAAGAAAGAGTTACAATCTTTTTCATATTTCTTCAAGTCAATATTTTTGAGAAAGATAGGTAAGTTTTGCAGTAGATATAATAAACGGGGGAATAAAAAAAATTTTGGCTGATAAAGCTATAGGCAGTGGTCTCCATCCGTCTAAAAGCCTCTTACTTTCTTGAAAAAACTTTGAAAAATTTAAGCTATACCATAATCCTGGGTTCTTACTTACATAAATACCCAAGTATTTAATTTGTTCTACCTCGTGAAAGGGATGCTTAATCTGCTGCCCGTAGGGTTTTCTAATCCAGAGTATTTCTGATTTTCCCTGATTGACCTTATAGCCGGAAAACGCACTAAATTCCTCTATTAATTCTAATAGTACTGGTATATTTTGTGATGTTCTAGGCAAAAAAAGTATTATATCGTCTGCATAAAGCGCCAGAGACACCCTGCCATCTCCTACCTTTACCCCCGGTAAGCTTTGTCTAAGTCTAATGGCGAATGGTTCTAACGACAAATTAAATAGCAAGGGTGACAGCGGGCACCCTTGTCTTGTTCCTTTTGTTAACCTTATTTTTGGCGACAGTTGACCATTTATTTGAAGGCAGGAGTATGGTGTGTTGTAAATCAATTTCACAAAGTTATAGAAATTCCCTGTTAGGCCAAATTGTGTTAATGTGGTGAACAGGTGGTCCCAAGCGTCTAGTGTTACTAAAACTGCATCATTTTCACAGTTTTTTCCCTTAGTTTTAGTTTCATTCCAGTAATGGTTTAAAGTCAGTAGAACTTTTCTTATATTTTTTGAAGCATTTCTCCCTGGCATAAACCCTGATTGATCCTGGTGGATCAGCTTATTTATGTACTTTTTTAGTCTGTCTGCAATTATTGATGTGAGTAACTTATAATCATTATTTAATAATGATATTGGTCTGTATGCATTTGGGTTTTCTGGATCTTTATCTTTCTTATATATTAATGTGACTGTAGATGCAAAGAACAGATCAGATCCTGCAGAGTTATCCCTATAATACTGATTAAAGAGATCACTGAGCATGCCAGGGAGTTCATTTTTCAGAATTCTATAAAATTCTACCGGAATTTGATCTGGCCCTGGAGATTTATTCAGTTTGGCCTTTCCTATTTCTTTAATGATTTCCTCTTCTGCTATCGGTAGATTTAATTCCATTAATTCGTCTGGGTCTATTTTTGGTGTAGTAACTTTTCCCCAAAACTGTTCTTTTATCTTTTTATACCATGCTCCTGCCATATTAATTTCCTTGTAATATTCGTACATTGCCTGTCTTATTTTACTTGCAGTTGTGTACCTTGTATCCCCAATTTTAATTGAGGTTAAATATCTTTTCTCGACCTGCCTGTTCTTCATTATTTTTGATAATACTTTAGCTGACCTTCCATGATGGCTGGTGAAAAAAGCGTTCATTTTTTTTCCTGTTTAGCTATTTTTATTTTCAGGAAATCCTCTCTTTCTATCTTTGCCTTTGTATAATCGGCCCATCTTTTCTCATTAGGTGTACTGATATAGGCTTTGTACTTATTTTTTACTTGGTTTGCCAACTGCATATCTTTTGCTGTGATTTTTTTCCTCCATTTAACCATGTAGGCTTTTATTTCTCCCCGGAGGACTGCCTTGGCTGCCTCCCAGAATATTTCAATCTTATGGTAATAATTTTTGTTTTCATCATAGTATAATTTCGATTTTTTTATTAAAAACCTATTAAAATCACTATCCTGTACTAAGAATCTAGGGAAATAAAAATTATTAACACCACTCTTCTGCCTCCTAATCCCGTCTATCTCCAGACCTACAATTGCGTGGTCTGAAATTAGTATATCCTGGATCCTGGGATTAAGGTCAAGTGAAAACATAGCTTCACTTATTAGAAAAAGATCTATCCGAGACATTGCTTTATGTGTCTTAGACTCGCATGTAAATGCTCTTGTGTCTGGATTTTTTATTCGCCAAATATCAAAAAGATTCAACTTGTTACGAAAAGAGGCGAATAATTTTTCCTCCGGTTTCCTACCTATCTGGAAGCACCCTGTTCTAATTCTATCCAGCATTGGGCTTGTTGTCATGTTGAAGTCTCCAGCGACAATCAAATTTTTATTGATATATTGAAATAATTTAAGATATATATTTTCCCAGAACTCTGGGTCTAGCTCATTTGGGCCATATATATTACAAATTACTAAGTGTGTGTTACCGTGTTCTACTTCAGCTATGATGTACCTCCCCTCTGGATCCTGTATTTGGTTAACAATTTTGTACATAAAGTTTCTTGCAAATAATATTGCTACCCCTCTCTTACGTTTCGGTCCAGGGGCGGATAGTATCTCGCCTACCCAATTACATTTAAGTTTGGCAATTTCCTCGTCTTGCAGATGCGTCTCCTGTATGAGAGCAATATCTGGTTTATTTTTTTTTAGCAATTTTAAAATTATACTCCTCTTTGCTGGGGAAGTTATTCCCCCAACATTCCATGACAGAATGTTAACTATTTTAAACTATGAAACTGGGCTTCTGTCAATAGAGCAGAAAAAAAAAAATAATAAAAAAAAAACAAAAAAAAAACACAAAAACAGAAAAAAACCTTGACAAAAAATAAAAACTTTTTACTCTGCATACCATGTCTCTGTACATCTAAACTCAACACCATGATAGATTTGATACATTTATGGTCTAAAAAGCATAGGACCTTTATAGTGGCCCATAGGTAGTTGTTATTGTTATCATACATTACAAAAACTAAGCAGGGCGACACCTCGAAACCTATATCTACAGCTATAGTGTACTAATAAAATCTTGAGCTTCTTTAGCCGTTTTCAATGTCACATTTTCATTATTTACTTTCAAACAGATTTTTGCTGGATATATAAGCCTCGCCTGTACGCCTCTCTGTATTAAGGTTGTGCAATAAGGGGCCATTTCCCTACGTTTCATTTGTGTCTCCATTGAGTAGTCTTGAAACAGAAGTATCCTATTCTGACCTACCATTAACGTGCTTTTCTGTTTAAATTGTCTCATTATTGTAGCCTTAGCTTGGAAGTTCAGGTATTTTATCATAATAGGTCTTGGTTTAATTGTACTTTCAGGACCCCCTTTAGGTGGCCCTAATCTGTGTGCCCTTTCTACCATGAACAATGAATCTACAGTTTGCAGACCTAATAACGTTGGCAGTTCTTGCGAGGCAAATTTATTTAGATCCTGGGGCATGATAGATTCTGGCAGACCAACTATTTTTATATTATTCCTGCGTGACTGATCTTCTAATTCCTCCACTTTAGCTTGTAGTTTTATTATTGTTACTTCCTGAGCTTTAGCTTTTTTCTCTTGTAATCCTGTCTGGTCCTCAAGATCGGAGACTCTTAATTCTACCTCTGCTATCCTTTTTGAAAATTGTCTAACTTCCTCCGTGAGGCCAGTTATATCATTTTTAATAGCATTAAATTGTGGCATTATTAAATCAGTAATCTGTTGCATAAGTGTCTGAGTCTCCTGCTTATCAGCTTGTGCCATTTGTGTCTCCATACTGGTTTCTAACTCCAAATTTTTTGCTACTTTCTTATCGCGTTTAGGTGGCATTGCTGGCGATTTTTTTGCTTGTGTAATAAATCTATCCATGTGTTTGTGAGAGTGAGCTTTCCCTATTTATACCCTGTCGGTGTGGGTATACTTAATTAATCAAACCAATAGAGTGCCACAGAGTGTGTATATATATATATATATATACATATACACACACACATATAAACCCCTATATATGCATACATATATACCCATACACATACATATACAGGTAGCCACCACAGGGTGAAGTGAACGTTGCCACGCCGGGCAAGTGTATGTGCAAATAAAGATACACAAAAAAACAAAAAGAAGTGAGAAAAAATAGAAAGGCAAAATGAATAAGTGAAAAAAAAGAAAACTATTTAAACGCTGAATTCAGCTTCAGTGAAATGTGTTAAATGCCAGCCGTTGTTACTTCATGATTTCCTGAAACCTCTTTGGTACAAATTTATCAGAGCTAGAATAGATAGAAACTTTTGAAATGCCAAAAGGTAGAGAGGACTTACTCCTATGGTTGTAGGCGTATAATCAAGCAGATAAATAATATATATTTGACCCTATCATCAGACACAACAGGTTACCCTTTTTTTTCTTGCAAAACTTCAAACAGACCCTGTTAACAATATAGCTGCAAGATATAAGACAACAAAAAAACAGTATCCCCAATCTTTCCGGGCCAGCTTTGACAGGATATTTTGATAACTTGTACCCTGTTACATTGTGGGAAATATTTTCTTATATTCCAAGTTTAGACCATGCTCAAAGATAACACATGCATGTCCATATTCAGATATCACTGTTCCTGTGTTAGCCTGAGCTTTGTGAGGCAATAATATTTGCAACAAACAGCAACACCAAAAGAACACTTCTTCCACACAGGACAAGTCCTCAGAATGTCTAAGATTGTTACAATGTTGCTTATCTCCGATTCATATTGTAATCCGCTCTTGCATAGTTTCTGTCCCCAGTTATAAGTAGTATCGGATTAGCATACAGGTATAATCTTTTTAGGCCCTTTAACATCAGGCACCCCTTTCATAAGAGCGACTGTATAAGCAGAAAATATCAAATAAGAAGTACCTTCTCTTTTCTTGCTTATAGCCAGCTGTCGGTTGTCGGCCAGGGCCTTTCTTTCCCTATGGGGCTGATGGCTTGCCTCCTGACTTGCCGTTGAGTGATCATCAATTACTTGCCCCGGGGGTGGCAGGATAGAACCTGTTACTTTGGGTTTTTTTTTCCCTGCCGGGTATATACCCTCCGTATGCCTCGCTCACTCGGGCCGGGTCTTGTCTCCGCTTCTCTCTGTTTCCTCCGAGGCCACCGCAGGCTGTATCAGCCAGGAGCCCTCAGGTGCGACTCGCCTCCGCGGCGTCTCCACTCTGTGTTGCACCGGTATTACTGCCCTCGATCACTCCTCGGACCAGCTCCACAGGCGTCCACACCGGGCAGAACTCCAAGCCTGTGTTCTCTTCCAGTCCTCTGCTTCTCCGGTCTGCTCAGTGACTTTGTGTCCTCACACTGACACCGACACCTCACGGTCCTTGTTATGGTGCCGACTCATCCAGGTGAGTGGTCGGTGGTTCAGTTTTAACACCAGTTCTCCGCTTGTAGAGATAGGTAGACAGAGCAGCTTCTGCCACAAAGCTTAATTAGGCATATGAAGACCTCCGCATCTGAGACCGAATGGTCCGTTATCCAAGCCGGTGTTAGCCGGCGTTAGCCGGCAAAGGCGTCCTATGATGTGGGGAGTTGTTACTAGGCCCTGCGAGCCTAGTGGAGAGTTTTAGCAGCGTGCTTACTCTCCTTCCCCCAACCGGAAGTCGATTGGTGGCTACATTTAGCGGCCAATCAGCAAGTGCTACCCAGGTGTTAAACCAAAAATGTGCTACCACTTAAGTTTATATCCTTGCTTTTCAAATAAAGATACTAAGAGAATAAAGAAAAAAATAATAATAGGCGTAAATTAGAAAGTTGCTTAAAACTGCATGCTCAATCCAAAACATGAAAGAGAAAAAAAAATTGGTTTTAGTATCCCTTTAAGATTTTTATTTAAAATGTTTAATTATGCACAATGAAACAATTTTGCAATATATTTTAATGCTTGATAAAGTATTACTTGACAGCCTATGAGCGGAAAATATTTAATATACTTAGTTGTATTAACTGTATTCAGGAGCACATGTATCATACTATTTGATTAGGGTACATGGCTGCTCCACAGTCCAATCAAAATTAAACTTTCATGATTCAGATAAGGCATGTAATTTTAAACAACTTTCCTATTTACTTTTATCATCAAATTTGCTTTGTTCTCTTGGCATTCTTTGTTGAAAGCTAAACATAGGTAGGCTCATATGCTAATTTCTAAGCCCTTGAAGACCGCCTCTTATCTGAATGCATATTGACAGTTTTTCACAGCTAGAGGGCGTTAGTTTATGTGTGCCATATAGAAAACACGCTTGTGGAGTTACTTATAAGAGGACACTGGCTAAATGCAAGTCTGTCAAAAGAACGGAAATAAGGGGGCAGTCTGCAGAGGCTTAGATACAAGGTAATCACAGAGGTTGAAAGTATATAACATAACAGTGCTGGTTATGCAAAACATGGAGACAAATCCAGACAATCACATTGTCTGATTTGGAAAGAATTTATTTGCAAATTATGGTGGAAAATAAGTATTTGGTCAATATCAAAAGTTCATCTCAATACTTTGTTATATATCCTTTGTTGGCAATGACAGAGGTCAAACGTTTTCTGTAAGTCTTCACAAGGTTGTCACACACTGTTGCTGGTATGTTGGCCCATTCCTGCATGCAGATCTCCTCTAGAGCAGTGATGTTTTGGGGCTGTCGCTGGGCAACACGGACTTTCAACTCCCTCCAAAGGTTTTCTATGGGGTTGAGATCTGGAGACTGGCTAGGCCACTCCAGGACCTTGAAATGCTTCTTATGAAGCCACTCCTTCATTGCCCGCGCAGTGTGTTTGGATCATTGTCATGCTGAAAGACCCAGCCCCATTTCATCTTCAATGCCCTTGCTGATGGAAGGAGGTTTGCACTCAAAATCTCACGATACATGGCCCCATTCATTCTTTCATGTACACGGATCAGTCACCCTGTTCCCTTTGCAGAGAAACAGCCCCAAAGCATGATGTTGCTACCCGCATGCTTCACAGTAGGTATGGTGTTCTTTGGTTGCAACTCAGCATTCTCTCTCCTCCAAACATGACGAGTTGTGTTTCTACCAAACAGTTCTACTTTGGTTTCAACTGATCATATGACATTCTCCCAATCCGCTTCTGGATCATCCAAATGCTCTCTAGCATACTTCAGACGGGCCCGGACATGTACTGGCTTAAGCAGGGGGACACGTCTGGAACTGCAGAATCTGAGTCCCTGGCAGCGTAGTGTGTTACTGATGGTAGCCTTTATTACGTTGGTCCCAGCTCTCTGCAGGTAATTCACTAGGTCCCCCCGTGTGGTTATGGGATGTTTGCTCACTGTTCTTGTGATCATTTTGACCCCATGGGTTGAGATCTTGCGTGGAGCCCCAGATCGAGGGAGATTATCAGTGGTCTTATATGTCTTCCATTTTCTAATTATTGCTCCCACAGTTGATTTCTTCACACCAAGCTGCTTGCCTATTGCAGATTCAGTCTTCCCAGCCTGGTGCAGGTCTACAATTTTGTTTCTGGTCTCCTTCGACAGCTCTTTGGTCTTCACCATAGTGGAGTTTGGAGTGTGACTGTTTGAGGTTGTGGACAGGTGTCTTTTATACTGATAACAAGTTCAAACAGGTGCCATTAATACAGGTAATGAGTGGAGGACAGAGGAGCCTCTTAAAGAAGAAGATACAGGTCTGTGAGAGCCAGAAATCTTGCTTGTTTGTAGGTGACCAAATACTTATTTTCCACCATAATATGCAAATAAATTATTTCCAAATCAGACAATGTGAATGTCTGGATTTGTTTCCACATTTTGTCTCTCATAGTTGAGGTATACCTATGATGAAAATTACAGGCCTCTCTCATCTTCTTAAGTGGGAGAACTTGCACAATTGGTGGCTGAATAAATACTTTTTTGCCCCACTGTATGTATGTGGATATAATTTGTGAACTATGTTGTTCTAAGTTACCTGCACACTTGACTGTATGATAAGCTGGTGACGTATTTTGTATTATGTACTTGTTTATAACATCTCAATAAAAAATGTATTAAAAAAAAAAAATATGTTATGTTTTAAGTGAATAAAGATAAATTTTATTAAAGTACTAGTCCTAAAGCCTGTGTACACGGGTCATTTTTTGCAGTACAGCGGTCCCACCCCTTGCTCTCTCTCCTTGCTCTCTCTCCCCCCCCCTATCTTTTGCTCTCTCTCTCTCCCCCTCCCTCCCCCCTCTCTTTTGCTCTTGCTCTCTTTCCCCCCTCTCTTTTGCTCTCTCTTTCTCCCCCTTTCTTTTGCTCTCTCCCTCTGTCCCCCCTCTCTTGCTCTCTCTCTTCCCCCACTCTTTTGTGCTCTCTATCTTTTGCTTTCTCTCCTACCTATCTTTTACTTTCTCTCCCTCCTCTTTTGATCTCTCTACCCCCTCTTTTGCTCTCTCTCTCTCCTCTCTTTTGCTCTCTCTCCCCTCTCTTTTGCTCTCTCTCCCAACTCTTTTGCTCTCTCCCCCCTATTTTGCTCTTTCTCCCCTCTCTTTTGCCCTCTCTCCCCCTCTTTTGCTCTCCCTCCCCCTCTTTTGCTCTCCCTCCCCCCTCTTTTGCTCTCCCTCCCCCCTCTTTTGCTCTCCCTCCCCCTCTTTTGCTCTCCCTCCCTTTTCTTTTGCTCTCTCTCCCCCTCTTTTGCTCGCTCTCTCCACTCTTTTGCTCTTCCTCCCCCACTTTTGCTTTCTCTCCCTCCTCTTTTGCTCTCTTGCCCCCATCTTTTGCGCTCTCTCTCACGGCCACACCCACTCCCGCCAACCACGGACCCAACCATGCCCGCTTTCGCCACGCCACACCACTCCCGTCTGACCACGCCCGCCCCCGCCCACTGTTTTCACGACGGACAGCAGATCAGGTGTGTTTGTCTAAGCAAGGCCAGGTGTGTTTTTCCTTGCGCTGTCTTTTCTGCGCTTGGCAGCTTCGGACAGACACACTTGGCCTTTTATATTATAGGATAAAACATTTTAGGACTACGAGTGCTGTATATATGTATCACTTTTAATGGATCTATAGCCACTAGTTTAGGAAGAAATATTCCAAATGATACATAGCACCTGAGATCTGATGATGAGTAGTATATCATAAATAATCAAGATAGATAAGGATATATACAATCCTGTAAACAATTTGAGTAGTACCTTTGAAATCTCCCCTTTTCATGTAATTTAGCTCTGAAAATGGAGCAACTTCTAATTCTCAGAACTTGAAATGCACCTTGCTGACTTCTTAGGGCTAACTCTGCTACATAAATGTCATTAATTGGCTTTATCAGATAATAACTGTAAAACAATGTGCTTTATACTAATTTTATGACATTGGTTAGCCTTGCTGTCTGTGGCCTAAAGCCCAGAGCAGGCGGACAAGTTAAGGAGCAGCGGTCTTTAGACCGCTGCTTATTAACTGCTGTTTCTTGGGAGCCTAAAGGCTTACACATAAACAGGGGCATCAGGGGCCATTCGGCCCTTGATAAATCTGCCCCATGAATTAGAGTAATGAGAGTGGTAGCGTCAGTATGTTTTAGCCCAATGATAGCGCAGCTCTTTTTTTAATAATGGACTAATGTGGTACAAAGGTCATTCAGCTATGACTAAAGCTATAGGCCGAAATGCGTCAGCTGACCTGTGACGCTGTAGAGCACCGGCGTGTGCTACACCTTGACACATTGTCTCCATTTCTATCAATATTTTAATAATTTGAAATAAGGTTTTTTTTTAAAAAAATCTCCCCAGAATCTTCATTCATGTATGTTATTCTACAGTAACACAACAGAAATGTCTTGTAATTAAAGGTGTTAACCGTCCCTTTTACGCATTTTATTTTACAGTATAGTATCAGCTCTATACCATTCTTACTTTTTTAAGTTATATTGCTCTCAATTTTAAAGACAAAGATAGAGGGCCAGCGTACAAGTCCTGAGTGGAAAGGAAAGTGTTACGGAGCGCTAACATAGCTTCAGCACAAACCATACTGCTTGCATTTTGTAGCTGTTATTACAAGTCAATGGTTTACATTTATTGTGCTAGCGTTTGTATGAAGCCTGCCACATTAATTATAACGGATAGCAGGGAGGATAAAGCCATTTAGCATGTTAATTTCCCTCATGTAATCAGGTTATAGATTTCTATTAGGGAGCGCACTAAAATTAATCATGTGGGATAAAGCGAATGTGTAAAGCTGCTCTAGCTCAAAACTTCCAATCAGGTAGTGACATTTATCATTGATTTATTTACTATATACTTTCCATGTTAATTGTTCATATTAGACTTAAAGGGACTGTTTACCCAAAACTTTCCCCCCCTTCAATTTGTTCCCAATGATCAATTTTACATGCCGGAGTATATTTAATTGTTTACAAATAGCTCCTTTGACTTTATAATAACATTTGAAATTGCTGATTTTGTCTGTGGTGTCCCTGTCTATACTAAAGTTTCTATACTTAAGTATACACTATTTACAAGCTATTTACACAGCCAGCAGAAGAAATTACACTAGTGGGGAGTGTGAGAGATAGTCCTAAAAGTTTCATTTTCAATTATTCTTTCTAAATATTGTATAAAGACAGAGATAAGAAAGGGAATACTTTAAGTGATAAGATAAGGATGTCTGATTTCTCTGTAAGCTTAGCCTATTTTTATGGGTTGTGGTTTCAAATAGTAAATCAGGCTATTTAATTTACAAAAATAAACATAAAGGGACAATTTCTAATTTATTTTGTACTCTGTTGAAGGTATAACAAGTCATTGGGAAAGGGTCTATATCAAAAGACCGAAGTACACAAGACAGAACGCCTCAATCCCGAAGTTCTAAATACCAAAACGTAAAAATTCCGACACAACATAATTCCAAATATTAAAATGCTGAATAAATAAAATCCCTAACTTGTAAAATACCGAAAACCAGAATCCCGAAACAATAAAATCCTGCAAGATTACCAACACTTAGAAAACCACAATCCAAAAGCTATCACCGGTTCTGCCTGGGGAGTTCAAGGGGGCGCCCCGCCGGTCCTCTGGCATCCACCCCAAGTGAACCTTGGGGAATTAGGTTCGTCCCCCTTGATCCCCCCAGGCAGAGACAAAACGATAGTGAAGATGGGGACATCACAGCACATTGTATCTATAGGGTTTTTTAGATTTAGGGATTTTGATTTTAGGGATTTAATAATTTCAGGGATTTTGTTCTTCCTGCATTTTGATTTTCTGGATTTTAGACATTCGGGATTATGATCTTTCTGGATTTCAAGATTCTGTTTTATGGTATTAGGGATTTTGAGTTTAGGTATTTTGATTGCCCCCCATTTGGAACACATTAATTTTATAGTACACTGTCCATTTAACACATACACATGTATGCGTATACCCCTGACTACTTGCTACTCCTCCCCTATGTCCTATCTGAATGAAAGTTTCATTTTCACTTTACTGTCCTTTAACTGAATGCACAAGAGTAAAAAAGGAAATTTATGCTTACCTGATAAATTGATTTCTTCTACAATACAACAAGTCCACGGATTTCATCCTTACTTGTGGGATATTAACCTCCTGCTAACAGGAAGTGGCAAAGAGCACCACAGCAGAGCTGTATATATAGCTCCTCCCTTCCCTCCACCCCCAGTCATTCGACCGAAGGTTTAGGAAGAGAAAGGAAAAGCTAAAGGTGCAGAGGTGACTGAAGTTGAAAAAATAAAATATAATCTGTCTTAAAATGACAGGGAGGGCCATGGACTCATCATATCGAAGAAGAAATCAATTTATCAGGTAAGCATAAATTTCCTTTTCTTCTACAAGATACAACGAGTCCACGGATTTCATCCTTACTTGTGGGATACAATACCAAAGCTACAGGACACGGATGAAAGGGAGGGACAAGACAGAGACCTAAACGGAAGGCACCACTGCTTGAAGAACTTTTCTCCCAAAAACAGCCTCAGAAGAAGCAAAAGTATCAAATTTGGAAAAAGTATGAAGAGACGACCAAGTCACAGCCTTACAAATCTGTTCAACAGAAGCATCGTTTTTAAAGGCCCATGTGGAAGCCACAGCCCTAGTGGAATGAGCTGCAATTCTTTCAGGAGGCTGCTGTCCAGCTGTCTCATATGCATGGCGGATGATACTCAGCCAAATAGAAAGAGAGGTAGCCGTAGCTTTCTGAACCCTACGCTTTCCAGAATAAACAATGAATAATGAAGATGATTGACGGAAATCCTTGGTTGCCTGCAAGTAAAACTTCAAGGCACGGACCACGTCCAGGTTATGTAACAGACACTTCTTTCTAGAAGAAGAATTAGGACACAAGGAAGGAACAACAATTTCCTGATTAATATTCTTATTTGAAACAACCTTAGGAAGAAATCAAGGTTTGGTATGTAAAACCACCTTATCAGAATGAAATATAAGATAAGGCGAATCACATTGTAACGCTGAAAGCTCAGAAACTCTTCGAGCAGAAGAAATAGCAACCAAAAACAGAACTTTCCAAGATAACAACTTAATATCTATGGAATGCATGGGTTCAAACGGAACCCCCTTGAAGAACTCAAAGAACTAAATTCAAACTCCAGGGAGGAGTAATTGGTCTAAATACAGGCTTAATTCTGGTTAGAGCCTGACCTTAATTCTGGTTAGAGCCTGACAAAAAGACTGAACATCTGGCACATCTGCCAAATGTTTGTGAAGCAAAATTGACAAAGCAGAAATCTGTCCCTTTAAGGAACTTGCTGATAACCCTTACTCCAATCCTTCTTGGAGAAAAGACAGGATCCTGGGAATCCTAACTTTACTCCATGAGTAACCCTTGGATTCACACCAATAAAGATATTTACGCCATATCTTATGATAGATTTTTCTAGTGACAGGCTTACGAGCCTGTATCAAAGTATCGATGACCGAATCAGAGAATCCCCGCTTAGATAAAATCAAGCGTTCAATCTCCAAGCAGTCAGCTGCAGAGAATTTAGATTTGGTAGTTGGAAACATCCTTGAATGAGAAGGTCCTGTCTCAAAGGAAGTTTCCACGGTGGCAGAGAGGACATGTCCACTAGATCTGCATACCAAGTCCTGCATGGCCACGCAGGTGCTATCAGGATTACTGAAGCTCTCTCCTGTTTGATCCGAGTAATCATGGGTGGAAGGAGCGGAAACGGTGGAAACACATAAGCTAGGCTGAACGACCAAGGCACTGCCAAGGCATCTATCAGTTTGGCCTGAGGATCCCTCAACCTGGATTCATAACGTGGAAGCTTGGCATTCTGACAAGATGCCATCAGATCTAATTCCGGTCTGCCCCATTGGTGAATCAATGAGGCAAACACCTCTGGATGGTTTTCCCACTCCCCCGGATGAAAAGTCTGATGACTTAGAAAATCCGCTTCCCAGTTCTCTACTCCTGGGATGTAGATTGCCGATAGACAGCAAGAGTGGGCCTCTGCCCATCGGATTATCTTTGATACTTCTATCATCGCTAAGGAACTCCTTGTTCCCCCCCCGATGATTGATATACGCCACAGTCGTGATATTGTCCAACTGGAATCTGATGAATTTGGCCGAAGCCAACTGAGGCCACGCCTGAAGCGCATTGAATATTGCTCTCAGTTCCAGAATATTGATTGGAAATAGAGACTCCACCTGAGTCCAAACACCCTGAGCCTTCAGGGAATTCCAGACTGCACCCCAGCCCAGAAGACTGGCGTCCGTTGTCACTATCACCCACGAGGGTCTGCGGAAACATGTCCCCTGGGACAGATGATCTCGCGACAACCACCAAAGAAGAGAGTCTCTCGTCTCTTGATCCAGATTTATCTGAGGAGATAAATTTGCATAGTCCCCATTCCCCTGTCCAAGCATGCACAGCTGCAGTGGTCTGAGATGAAAGCAAGCAAACGGAATGATGTCCATTGCCGCTACCATTAATCCAATGACCTCCATACACTGAGCCACTGATGGCCGAGGAATGGACTGAAGAGCTCGGCAAGTATTTAGAATCTTTGCTTTTCTGACCTCCGTCAGAAACATTTTCATGTCTACCGAGTCTATCAGAGTTCCCAAGAAGGGAACTATTGTCTGTGGAACTAGTGAACTCTTTTCTATGTTCACCTTCCAACCGTGAGTTCTCAGGAAAGACAACACTATGTCCATGTGAGATTTTGTCAGATGATAAGTTGACGCCTGAATCAGAATATCGTCCAGATAAGGTGCCACTGCTGTGCCCCGCAGTCTGAGAACCATTAGAAGAGACCCTAGAACCTTTGTGAAGATTCTGGGTGCTGTGGCCAACCCGAAGGGAAGAGCCACGAATTGATAATGTTTGTCCAGGAAGGCAAACCTTAGGAACTGATGATGATCCTTGTGGATAGGGATATGAAGGTATGCATCCTTCAAGTCCACGGTAGTCATATATTGACCCTCCTGGATCATTGGTAAGATTGTTCGTATAGTTTCCATCTTGAACAATGGGACTCTGAGAAACTTGTTTAAACACTTGAGATCTAAAATGGGTCTGAAAGTTCCCTCTTTTTTGGGAACCATGAAAAGATTTCAGTAAAACCCCTGTCCCTGTTCAAGTTTTGGAATGGGACAAATTACTCCCATGGTAGAGAGGTCTTTTACACAGCGTAAGTATGCCTCTCTTTTTATTTGGTCTACAGACAATCGTGAAAGATGAAATCTCCCTCTTGGGAGAAAATCCTTGAATTCCAGTAGATACCCGTGGGTCACGATTTCCAATGCCCAGGGGTCCTGAACATCTCTTGCCCAAGCCTGGGCAAAGAAAGAAAGTCTGCCCCCTACTAGATCCGGTCCTGGATCGGGGGCCGCCCCTTCATGCTGTCTTTGTAGCAGCAGCGGGCTTCTTGGACTGTTTACCTTTATTCCAAGCCTGGTTAGGTCTCCAGATGGACTTGGATTGAGCAAAATTCCCTTCCTGCTTTGTGGAGGAAGAGGAAGCAGAGGGTACTCCTTTAAAATTTCAAAAGGAATGAAAATTATTTTGTTTACCCCTCATCTTAACAGACCTATCCTGAGGTAGGGCGTGGCCTTTAGCACCAGTAATGTCAGAAATTATTTCCTTCAATTCAGGCCCAAATAGGGTCTTACCCTTGAAAGAATAGCTAAAAGCTTAGATTTTGATGACACATCAGCAGACCACGATTTGAGCCATAACGCTCTATGCGCTAAAATGGCAAAGCCTGCATTTTTCGCCGCTAATTTAGCCATTTGAAAAGCGGCATCTGTAATAAAAGAATTAGTTAGCTTGAGAGCCTTAATTCTATCCAAAATGTCCTCTAACTGGGTCTCAACCTTCAGAGACTCTTCTAGAGCATCAAACTAAAAAGCTGCTGCAGTAGTAACTGGAACAATGCAGGCTGTAGGTTGTAAAAGAAAACCCTGATGAATAAATAATTTCTTTAGAAGACCCTCTAACTTCTTATCCATAGGGTCTTTAAAAGCACAACTGATATGGGAAACATTTTCTTAAAATTAGGAGGAGGGGAGAACGGTATACCTGGTCTATCCCATTCCTTTTTTACAATTTCCGAAATTCTTTTAGGAACCGGAAAAACATCAGTGTAAGTAGGCACCTCTAGATATTTGTCCATCTTACAAAATTTCTCTGGTGCTATCACAATAGAGTCACAATCATCCAGAGTCACTAAAACCTCCCTAAGTAACAGGCAGAGGTGTTAAAGCTTAAATTTAAAGGACATGACGTCCGAATCTGTCTGAGGTAACATATTTCCTGAGTCTGAAGTTCTCCCTCAGACAGCAATTCCCTGAGGATTCCTCAGAGGATTCAGTATTCACATTAATACCTGACCTACTGCGTTTACCCTGTAACACTGGTCATTTAGATAATACCTCTGTAAGGGTAGTTGACATAACTGCAGCCATCTCCTGCAGAGTAAAAGAATTAGACGCACTAGAGGTACTTGGCGTAGCTTGTGTGGGCGTTAAAGGTTGTGACACTTGGGGAGAATTGGATGGCATATCCTGATTCTCTTCAGACTGAGAATCATCCTTAGGCACACTTTCTTTACCTAAAATATGCTTTTTACATTGTAAGGCCCTCTCAGTACAAGAGGTACACAGAGTAAGTGGGGGTTCCACAATGGCTTCTAAACACATAGAGCAATTAGTATCCTCAATGTCAGACATGTTGAACAGACAAACAATAACCACAATAGTCGTTAAACACTTTATTTATTGATTTCAACGATTTTTCAAAAAAAGTGTACTGCGCCTTTAAGAAATAAAAAGCACACAATTTTTCCAAAACTGCTTTAAAACGTTAAATAACGCAAAATGATTAAATACACATGTTCAATGTGGCCAAAAATTATTGCACCTTAAGAGCAAGAGGTGATTTTAACCTCTATAGGACATTTATAGCAAAAAATATATTTTGTTTGAAAAAATTACCCCTGCACCTTGCCACAGCTCTGCTGTGGCGCCTACCTGCCCCCAGGGTACTGCAAAATAACTCGACAACGATCCGGTGAACAGAACACAAGTTTAGGCCCAACTGGAGCTAATGCCTGCTGCCTTCTCAGTCAGAGTAAACTGCGCGTCTGAGGTGCGAAAATAGGCCCCGCCCATCATGGACGTCGAACAAATTAATCTATATCACCGCATGGGAAGCGGTTAGCAAAGAAAGCCATGTGGTCCCCTAAACACATCACAGTAATGCTGCAGCCATACTGATATTTGTATTTTATCAACCAAATAAAAACGTTAAGCTGCCTCTTCCAGTGTCCCTTTTTAAATAACTTCAGCCCAGTATTATGTCAATGAAATAAATAAGCACAGGATTTTCAGTAACACCCTTTGTGAACAGGTCTACTTCTTACCCCTTCCCTTGCAGGGAAAACAATGTCAGCCAGTTCTGATATACCAAGTCTCCTCAGAAATAAAGGACTGAACATACCTCAATGCTGCTTGTAGCATTAAACTGGTGTCCACACTGAAGATTTCTCTTGCACTACCTTCAGAAACTCTGTGGGAACCAGCATGGATCTTAGTTACATCTGCTAAGATCATCAACCTCAGGGCAGAAATCTTCTTCCATATCTCCCTGAGAAAAATAGTACTCACCGGTACCATTTAAAATAAAAAATTTCTTAATTGAAGAAACTAAAACTAACACCTCACTTTACCTCTTCCTATTACTAACTGTAAGGATTATTTTATATAGAATATGGATTACATGTGCAAACTAATATTTAATTAATTATACCACCCAGTCTCACACCAAACCTTGACTCATTAGATTTTCTTAGGAGTCTTGTTTTGCTCATTGACTGGGGGATGACAACTTAGTCATAGGCCTAGATAGGGAAATCTGAGATTTGAATCCCAAATTTAGATCCCTATAAATCACAATAGTTTAAGTTGTTATATTTATATGGTAGTTCTGTTTTGAAATATATAACACTTCAACAAGTAATTCCAAACTATATTAATACTTAATTAACTGTAGCTTAAGCAGGAGTAATTCTTTGAGTAATATACTGAGAGCACATGTCAAATGGAGGTGAAATAGTTAAATTCTCAAGTTAGTAAGAAGCAGATGAAATGCATGCTTAGCTGTTAGATTAGCAGAGTAATAAAGCTACAATGAACCTTCTTTACAATGATATTATAATAAACAGTCCATTCATATGCAAGTAAATTCAACACCTCACAGATTCAATGCAAATACAGTATTTTTTGGTTTGGTAATGAATTGCTGAAAGCGTGACTTCAATTAGGCAAGTTGTACTATTTAAAGTCTCATGCAATTATAAGTTGCTGTTAGTAATTACCATAAGTCTTCAGTTAGAAATCCAAAAGGCAGATTCTGTTTTGATATTATAAAAAAAAAGGTTACCGTTACTCCATGTACTTCACTCAAATGCCTGTAACAGACTGCGTCTGATGAGGTCACAGGCTGCAGGTGCTGTGTGGAATACACTGAATGAGGGAGAAGTGCCGTGCTGCAGACTGGCGAAACTGTTTGCTGGGAGGAACAGTCAAGCTCTGGTTCCTGCTGGAAGTAAATACACTGTTGAAGTAACTGTTAATTGTAGAATCCGGTTGCTGTAAACTGGTAGCTATAATGTTAAGCTTAGTTGTAAAATTCTTTAAATGCAAATTAGGTTCTCAAGAGAATGGCTAGACACAATTCACTATAGACATTTAGTCAAACTGAACAAATTACCTAGCAATGAGTTGCTAGAGGAGGGGCCTTTTATAGGGAGTAGTGAGCACATTTAAAGGTATATACACGTAACCTGACAGTACACCCCCTCAAAAAAGAGCCGCTCAGCGGATCAAGGCTTCGGGCGTTCAGGACAACGTCTATGAAAAAGAGAGACTAGACGAGGAGCCGCCAAATTAATGGAAGGTTCCCATGAATCCTCATCTGAACTATATCCTTTCCTTCTTACAAGATATTCCAATTTTCCTTTGAAATAACGGGAGTCAAGGATGGTTTCAACTTCATACAGAGAGTCATCTGGAGGTACTACTATGTCATTGAATGACCGGCTTTGTCCTCTTACTGGATAATAAGGCTTCAACAAAGAAACATGAAAGGTAGGGTGACATTTGTAGGATGGAGGTAACTGTAAGGTGACAGCATTGCGGTTTATGACTTTAGATATTGGAAATGGCCCAATGAATAAACTGCTGAGTTTTTTACTGGGGACCTGGAGTCTCAAGAACTTAGTTGATAGCCAAACCAAATCACCTATTTTGTATTCTGGTGCAGGTGTTCTTCTAAGGTCATAATAAAATTTTAGTTTTTCTTGAGCTTGCTGTAGAATGTCCTTGAGAACAGAAAACCCCTGTGCAATAACGTTTATGGTATCATTTACAAGAGGAGATGTGCTTTCAGATCTTTTTGTCAGATGATAAGATGGGTGAAAACCATAATTCACATAGAATGGGGTAAGTTTACTGGAGTTATTAACGGTATTGTTAAAAGCGAATTCTGCAGTGGGTAATAAAGAACTCCAATTGTTTTGTTGGACAGTACAGAAACAACGCAAGTATTGCTCCAAGGTTTGATTGGTACGTTCTGTCTGTCCATTCGTCTGGGGGTGATAAGCACTGGAAAAGCGCCTCTCAATTTGTAAAGTCTTACAAAGTTGTGACCAAAATTTAGAGGTGAACTGTGAACCTCTGTCGGTGGTAACAGAGTCAGGTAGACCATGGAGCTTGACGATGTTGTTTAAGAATACTTGAGCAGTTTCTTGGGCTGTTGGTAATCCTGAAAGGGGTACAAAATGAACCATTTTAGAGAATAAGTCATTCACATCTCCTCTTGTAAATGATACCATAAACGTTATTGCACAGGGGTTTTCTGTTCTCCAGTACAGAAACAACGCAAGTATTGCTCCAAGGTTTGATTGGTACGTTCTGTCTGTCCATTCGTCTGGGGGTGATAAGCACTGGAAAAGCACCTCTCAATTTGTAAAGTCTTACAAAGTTGTGACCAAAATTTAGAGGTGAACTGTGAACCTCTGTCGGTGGTAACAGAGTCAGGTAGACCATGGAGCTTGACGATGTTGTTTAAGAATACTTGAGCAGTTTCTTGGGCTGTTGGTAATCCTGAAAGGGGTACAAAATGAACCATTTTAGAGAATAAGTCATTCACTACAAGAATTGTATTATAGTTTGAAGAAGATGGCAATTCAACAATAAAGTCCATTGCAATGCTTTGCCATGGTCTATCTGCAATGGGCATGGACATTAGTAAACCATAAGGACGATTCTTTGGATTTTTTGAAGTACAACATATAGCACAGGATTTGATGTAGTCGCACACTGTTTTTTCCATTTTTGGCCACCAAAAATCCCTCTGTAAAAGATGTAGGGTTTTCCGTAATCCAGGATGACCAGAGAGAAGAGAGTCATGAGCTGATTTAAGTATTTCGTTTCTAAGATTAGGAGTTATATATAGTTTCTCATTATGGTACAGGAGACCTTCTGTAGAAGTTGTTAAAGGTAAAGATCTACTTGAAATATCTCTTGCATGATGAGTCTTTATATGATTGAAACCATATGTAGTGAGAGCAATAAAACGTTCCAAAGGAATGATGGGGCTAGGGGAGTCATTGCGAGCAGGTCTTGGATCTCTTCATGATAAGGTATCAGCCTTCAAATTCTTAATACCAGGTCTGTATGTGATCACATAGTTAAATCTAGAGAGAAATAAACTCCAACGAACCTGCCTAGAACTCAATGTTTTTTTTTTTTGAATAATTTTTTTATTGAGGTTTTATAATACATACAAAGGAAAAAAAGAACATACATCGCCTCATATTGCCAACAGTAAACATGTCGATATATATAGAACAAAAACAATTGCAAGACAGTGCACATATATAGGAGAGCGAGGCTAACCAAACCTCTATTTTACAATTTTTCGATCTTCATTTGACAGACTAATTAGTAGGCCACTCATGGACCCTATTAGTTATGATAAATGAATCGGTATATTAGTCTGAAGGATAGCCGCTTTTGGGCTTTATGATAGATGGGGGGAACTAGGAGAGAAGTCAGCGGGTGAGCACCGCTCGGAGCATGGAAGAAAGGGGAAAAAAAGGGGGGGGAGCGGAGGTATCATAAATAACGTTCCTATAACCCTAGTGCAGGAATAAAATGTCTATGACCTTATAAGAAGTCACAACATCATATGTTACAGTAGGTGATATGAAAACATATAAATATATTTTGTAATAAGGAACCGCTCTGGGTACTCTGTGGTACCAGTTGAACTGTTGTTTATAGATTTAATGAGGGTAGTTATTGCCCAAACTATGCGAGAGGGGGGATATTAAGATGTAAGGGATATAGAGGACTTCTGAATGAGCTCCTCTCCTGGGGAAGTGCCAGCTATAGGCGATGTGGGAGAAAGGGATAGGGATATGACCCGCAGGCATCAAGTACCGGCGGGAAAGGGAGGAGAGGAGCTCAGCTGAAACAAAAACAAAAAATCTGTACCACTAATAATAATTCTGCATAGGAGGTATGACATTATTAGCAAGGAGCTTTTGTAGATTATGTAGAAAGAGTTCCCTTATTTAAGGTGAAATGTTAATATTTCTAATCGTACCCAAAACATAGATAACAAGCATAAGGTGAACATAAATAACAGATCTCAGTGTCAGAAACATAAAAAATCTATATGAACCTAAGGTATACCTGTTCAGTAATCTCATTACACAGTATGAATTAGGATGTATAGTATATTGTGCTAGTATGAAATAAACTTTAGAACTCTAAAACTTAACTCCTGACACGTCATAGATATAAATATTCAGCTAGACAGAGATACATGGTGTATAGAAGATATAGAGGCTCTGTCTATGACACGCATAATACTAGGGGGGGTAGTTATCAAGCCGTCAACCTCAAATACGCTGGAATTCCGCAGCGTATTTGTGGCGAGGCTGATACGCCTTAGTTATCAAAGGCTCGAGACCGGCAAAAGTAGAATTTTGTGACGTAAGCATCGATCCGCCGGACTCCGTCCGACACAGATCGATTCTTACGTCACTCCAGATGTTCCGCACACAAGTGCGGCACATTCTCACTACTTTTGCTAGTTATCAAAAAACTAGCAGGTACGCTCGGCACTTTTACGGCCCAGCGTACCTGGTTTTCAATCCGCCACCCCTGGAGGCGGCGGATCCCATAGGAATCAATGGGAGTCTGACCATAGCGAAAGTACAAGTTCGCTGCTGACAGACATCCCATTGATTCCTATGGGAGCTGTCTACACCTAACACCCTAACATGTACCCTGAGTCTAAACACCGCTAATCTGACCCCCCCTACACCGCCGCAACTAAATAAAGTTATTACCCCCTAAACCGCCGCTCCCGGAGCCCACCGCAAGCTACTCTATACATATTAACCCCTAAACCGCCGCTCCCGGAGCCCACCGCAACTATAATAAATGTATTAACCCCTAAACCGCTGCTCCCTGAACCCGCCGCAACCTATATTAAATGTATTAACCCCTATCCTGCCCCCCCTACACCGTCGCCACCTATAATAAATTTATTAACCCCTAATCTGCCCCCCCTACACTGTCGCCACCTATAATAAATGTATTAACCCCTATCCTGCCCCCACTACGCCGCCGCCACTGTAATAAAATTATTAACCCCTAAACCTAAGTCTAACCCTAACCCTAACGCCCCCCTAACTTAAATATTAATTAAATAAATCTAAATAAATTAACTCTTATTAACTAAATGAATCCTATTTAAAACTAAATACTTACCTTTAAAATAAACCCTAATATAGCTACAATATAAATAATAATTATATTCTAGCTATCTTAGGATTTATATTTATTTTACAGGTAACTTTCAATTTATTTTAACCATGTACAATAACTATTAAATAGTTATTAACTATTTAATAGCTTACCTAGCTAAAATAAAGAGAAATGTACCTGTGAAATAAATCCTAACCTAAGTTACAATTACACCTAACACTACACTATACTTTAATAAATTATTCCTATTTAAAAATAAATACTTACCTGTAAAATAAACCCTAAGATAGCTACAATATAATTAATAATTATATTATAGCTATCTTAGGATTTATATTTATTTTACAGGTAACTTTGTATTTATTTTAGCTAGTTAGAATAGTTATTAAATAGTTATTAACTATTTAATAACTACCTAGCTAAAAGAAATACAAAATTACCTGTAAAATAAATCCTAACCTAAGTTACAATTAAACCTAATACTACACTATCATTAAATTAACTAAATAAACTACCTAAGAATAACTACAATTAAATACAATTACATAAAATAACTAAAGTACAAAAAATAAAAAAAGCTAAGTTACAAAAAATAAAAAAATAAGTTACAAACATGTTAAAAATATTACAACAATTTTAAGCTACTTACTCCTAATCTAAGCCCCCTAATAAAATAACAAACCCCCCCAAAATAAAAAAATGCCCTACCCTATTCTAAATTAAATAAATTTCAAAGCTCTTTTACCTTACCAGCCCTTAAAAGGGCCATTTGTGGGGGCATGCCCCAAAGAAAACAGCTCTTTTGCCTGTAAAAGAAAAATACAACCCCCCCCCAACATTAAAACCCACCACCCACATACCCCTAATCTAACCCAAACCCCCCTTACAAAAACCTAACACTAATCCCCTGAAGATCATCCTACCTTTAGTTGTCTTCACTCAGCCGAGCCACCGATGGAACTGAAGAGGACATCCGGAGCGGAAGAAGTTAATCCTCCAAGCGGCGCTGAAGAAATCTTCCATCCGATGAAGTCATCATCCAGGCGGTGCTGAAGAAAAGTCTTCGATCCGGCCGATGTCATCTTCAAAGAGGCGCTGAAGAGGTCTTCTATCCGGGCGAAGTCATCTTCCAAGCCGGGTCTTGAATCTTCCTTCCGCCGACGCGGAACCACCTTCTTCACCGACGGACTACGACGAATGACGGCTCCTTTAAGGGACGTCATCCAAGATGGCGTCCCCTCAATTCCGATTGGCTGATAGGATTCTATCAGCCAATCGGAATTAAGGTAGGAAAAATCTGATTGGCTGATGGAATCAGCCAATCAGATTGAGCTCGCATTCTATTGGCTGTTCCGATCAGCCAATAGAATGCGAGCTCAATCTGATTGGCTGATTGGATCAGCCAATCGGATTGAACTTGAATCTGATTGGCTGATTCCATCAGCTAATCAGATTTTCCTACCTTAATTCCGATTGGCTGATAGAATCCTATCAGCCAATAGGAATTGAGGGGACGCCATCTTGGATGACGTCCCTTAAAGGAGCTGTCATTCGTCGTAGTCCGTCGGTGAAGAAGGTGGTTCCGCGTCGGCGGAAGGAAGATTCAAGACCCGGCTTGGAAGATGACTTCGCCCGGATAGAAGACCTCTTCAGCGCCTCTTTGAAGATGACATCGGCCGGATCGAAGACTTTTCTTCAGCTCCGCCTGGATGATGACTTCATCGGATGGAAGATTTCTTCAGCGCCGCTTGGAGGATTAACTTCTTCCACTCCGGATGTCCTCTTCAGTTCCATCGGTGGCTCGGCTGAGTGAAGACGACTCAAGGTAGGATGATCTTCAGGGGATTAGTGTTAGGTTTTTGTAAGGGGGGTTTGGGTTAGATTAGGGGTATGTGGGTGGTGGGTTTTAATGTTGGGGGGGGGTTGTATTTTTCTTTTACAGGCAAAAGAGCTGTTTTCTTTGGGGCATGCCCCCACAAATGGCCCTTTTAAGGGCTGGTAAGGTAAAAGAGCTTTGAAATTTATTTAATTTAGAATAGGGTAGGGCATTTTTTTATTTTGGGGGGGGGTTGTTATTTTATTAGGGGGCTTAGATTAGGTGTAAGTAGCTTAAAATTGTTGTAATATTTTTAACATGTTTGTAACTTATTTTTTTATTTTTTGTAACTTAGCTTTTTTTATTTTTTGTACTTTAGTTAGTTTATGTAATTGTATTTAATTGTAGTTATTTGTAGGTAGTTTATTTAATTAATTTAATGATAGTGTAGTATTAGGTTTAATTGTAACTTAGGTTAGGATTTATTTTACAGGTAATTTTGTATTTCTTTTAGCTAGGTAGTTATTAAATAGTTAATAACTATTTAATAACTATTCTAACTAGCTAAAATAAATACAAAGTTACCTGTAAAATAAATATAAATCCTAAGATAGCTATAATATAATTATTAATTATATTGTAGCTATCTTAGGGTTTATTTTACAGGTAAGTATTTATTTTTAAATAGGAATAATTTATTAAAGTATAGTGTAGTGTTAGGTGTAATTGTAACTTAGGTTAGGATTTATTTCACAGGTACATTTCTCTTTATTTTAGCTAGGTAAGCTATTAAATAGTTAATAACTATTTAATAGTTATTGTACATGGTTAAAATAAATTGAAAGTTACCTGTAAAATAAATATAAATCCTAAGATAGCTAGAATATAATTATTATTTATATTGTAGCTATATTAGGGTTTATTTTAAAGGTAAGTATTTAGTTTTAAATAGGATTCATTTAGTTAATAAGAGTTAATTTATTTAGATTTATTTAATTAATATTTAAGTTAGGGGGGCATTAGGGTTAGGGTTAGACTTAGGTTTAGGGGTTAATAATTTTATTACAGTGGCGGCGGCGTAGTGGGGGGCAGGATAGGGGTTAATAAATTTATTATAGGTGGCGACGGTGTAGGGGGGGCAGATTATGGGTTAATAAATTTATTATAGGTGGCGACGGTGTAGGGGGGGCAGGATAGGGGTTAATAGGTTTAATATAGGTTGCGGCGGGTTCATGGAGCGGCGGTTTAGGGGTTAAACTATTTATTTAGTTGCGGAGAGGTGCGGGATCAGCAGGATAGGGGTTAATAATTTTATAATAGAGGGCGACGGTATAGGGGGGGCAGGATAGGGGTTACTAGGTATACTGTAGGTGGCAGCGGTGTCCGGGAGCGGCGGTTTAGGGGTTAATACATTTATAAGAGTTGCGGCAGGGTCTAGGAGCGGCGGTTTAGGGGTTAATACATTTATAAGAGTTGCGGCGGGGTCTAGGAGCGGCGGTTTAGGGGTTAGTAACTTTATTGAGTTGCGGGAGGCTCCGGGGGCGCCGGTATAGGGTGGTAGAACAGTGTAGTTTAGTGTGAGTGCTTAGTGACAGGCTAGCAATAAAGCTGGGAAAAAGCCGAAGGGCAGCGAGATCGGATGAGTGATAACTGTCACAGTCCGCTGCTCATCGCCCCGCGGCTTTTTGACAGCTTTATTTGATAACTTAGGCGTATTTTTTCAGGTCCGCGGCGGCGAAGGTAGGCGAGCTTAGGCGGGCGTATTGGGCCGGCGAAGTCAGAAAAGTAGACGGCTTGATAACTACCCCCCTATATCTCAACTGAGAAAATATATGGGAACCTTAAAGTGTTTAACGTGCACACAGACAGGAGTTGAGATGAATAAACAGAGCACATAAGAAAACTTATAACTGTACACATCTCTAAATAAAAAGTACGTAGTGAACTAGGCAGTAAAATAAGCTAACATCAGCTAGATAGTATCTAGATATCTCCTATCCACTATAAAAAAGAAGGTAGTAATATATTGCCACATATATGTATTAGTTAGACCACATTTGGTAATATTTGGTCTAGAGTGAGAGGGCCAATGGAAAAAAATTTTCTGGCGTCCTGTCATATAGTATTGTGTCAGCGTTAGGACATGCAGCTTTTAATAAAAATATAGCTCTGCAGTATTATGTCTATACCAAATGTAATCTGCTATTTTAGAGCTGCAACGCTTGGAGAGACTAAGCTATAGCACACTTAAGGTACATTACATCAAATAATAAAATAGCAATGTTATTGTGCTACAATAAACGGCAATATGGATAAATACTAGGACCTTAGATTAGTATAGGGAAAACATCCAAATACAATGCCTGATATGCAATAGGGCTACAGTCCAAAGTGGGCAATGTATACATAATATATCCTTGAATTAGCAGTGTCTCTTTAGCTAACGGAATAAGGTTGTGAAAATATGGGTATCTATAAAACACTCAAGCATACCAGATAAGCATCATGTTAAAGTTTGTGGCAAATTAAGTATATCAGTAACAGCCGCACAAGAATACATAGAGTCTCATTTTGAGTGTTAACATATTACATAAACAGTGTTAAACTAAGCACACAATGCAATCCTGTAGCACTAAATGCATAACATAAGCGATACAGAGAAAACCGAACATTATGCTAGAGTCACATAGTCAAGGTAATAAAGGCAGTGCTTGTTAAAATTGCCGCTTGGTATAAATCATAGTATTCATTGTCTTCCACTTGTTATGGTAGTGCGGTTTGCCATTATATAACTACTAGCTGCGTCTTATCTAACAGGTATCACTAACATTAGGGGCATACATCACAAAACTCAGAGAGAGAAAGAAAAAACCTGAGAACTTTACAGGAGTGGACTGATAATCATATTAACCTCCTCAGCACGAAATTTTATCACGCTAGAGAGCGAGCCTAAAGATAAATATATTCAGCCCACTCCTGTGTTAGGAACTGCAGATATAGGTAAAAAATCTATTTGCGGCATGACCTGGGAGATAATAAAGCAGCGGATGTTTGCTTGTTGTAGTTGCCCAAATGTCCAGTCTATAAAAGATAATACTTTGCCGACCGTTATGTGTACTGTGAAGTCCAGAACGTTAGCCCATCTGTGAATGTATGGTTTCGCCTCTTGGTTAATGTACACTCTGGAGGTATCAAAGTTTAAGTCTTTATCCGCGCTCAGTTCAGGATCTCTCAAGCTAGACATGCCTTCAGAAATGCTGCGACCATATGCATGCGATACAATATCAGGCAGCCGCCATCTTTCCTCTTCTACCGAGCCTCCAGCATTACACACGATATGTGAGTTGAAAGGTGAAATAGTCACTGGTGACTGCCCTGACAGTGTCGATGTCGCACCTTGTTGTGGGTATGTGGAAACCATGGTTAGTTGAGCATGAGATTGAGGTTCATCCTGCTTCACCAGGGTCTCTGCAAATGTCGTGCTATGCTCAGAGCCACCTCTGATAGTATTAGTCAAGCTATTGAAATGACTTGTCATGCGGCGTTCCAATTCCACCAAGCAGGCACTTATTTCAGAGAAGGGTTCCCCCATTATAGCAGACGGTCTCAGGCCGGTCAGGCTTACTTGTATAGATGAAAAGAGTACAGCAAATCAAAATGTTGGTGACACCGCGTGGCTTTGCTTCTCTTCACCTAGAGGTGTATGGCGAGGGCTTATCATCCGGAACGATTTCTATATTGTAAATAGCATTAATCATGCCTCTGAGGTCTTCTGCATGAAAAGATTATAAGTTTCAGGTTTTATATTTGTGCTATATTCCATAAAAGTGCCACAAACATCAGGAGCTGCAAAAGAGTACGTCTTGTTCCAGTGGTAGTTGGCTCCGCCCCCCTAGAACTCAATGTTTTATTTGATTTTAAATACTGTAAGTTTCTGTGATCTGTGTATATGATTATTGGTGTTTCCGTGCCCTCTAATAAATGCCTCCAAAATTCCAATGAAGCTTTAATAGCAAGCAGTTCCTTTTCCCCTATGGCATAGTTACATTCAGCATTATTCATGAGCCTTGAGAAATATGAAACTGGATGCAAAGTATCAGAAGAAGTGCATCTTTGAGAAAGAACAGCCCCAATGGCATAGTCTGAAGCATCCACCTCCAAAATATATTGGAGTGCTGGGTCTGGGAATTGTAAAATGGGTGCTGTAATGAAACTTTCCTTTAATGAAAAAAAAGCTTGATGTGCTTGTGGATTCCAAGTGTATTTACAATCCTTCTTAGTAAGAGATGTAAGAGGTTTAACTATAGATGAAAATCCTTGGATGAAACGTCTGTAGAAATTAGCAAAGCCTAGGAATTTCTGAACTTCCTTCTTTGACTCTGGTATTGGCCAATCCATAATGGCCTTGACTTTGTCATTTTCCATGCATATTCCATATGGGGAGATCTTATAACCCAAGAAGGAGATGGTGTCCGTATGAAAAATACACTTTTCTGCCTTTGCGTATAAAGAATTAGTTCTTAATCTGGAGAGAACCTCACGGACATCTTTCACATGCTGCTGAAGAGTCTCAGAATAAATGAGGATGTCATCTAAGTATACTACCATTGAGACATCTAAGAGATCATGGAAAATGTAATTCATGAAACACTGAAAGGTGGCGGGGGCATTACAAAGCCCAAAAGGCATCACTCTATATTCGAATAAACCGTACCTAGTACGGAAGGCCGTCAGCCATTCGTCCCCCTTCCTCATCCTGACGAGATTATATGCGCCCCTCAGATCTAACTTGGTGTATATTGTAGCACCTCTGAGTCTCTCTATGAGCTCAGGTATGAGCGGTAGGGGGTACCTGTTCTTCTTCGTACGGTTATTTAGCTCTCTATAATCAATGATTGGTCTGAGACTTTGATCTTTGTTTCTGACGAAAAACATAGCTGCACCGGCAGGTGATTTTGATGGTCTAATAAAACCTTTCTTTAAATTTTCATCAAGGTATTCCTTCAAATTCTTAAGCTCAGGTTCTGACATGGGATAAATACGACCATATGGTATTGAGGATCCAGGAAGCAGGTCAATGGGGCAATCATAGGGTCTATGGGGTGGTAGACTCTGTGCCTCTTTCTTATCAAAAACATCTAAGAAATCAGAATAACAGGATGGAATGTCAGCCTTGGAAATTTGCATAATACTACAAGTTAGATTGGGATTACATACTTCTAAACAATGTTTAGATTCGAAGTTTATGGAATTATTAAACCAATGAATAGTTGGTTGGTGTGATCTTAACCAGGGAAGCCCTAAAATCACAGGAAAAAGCGGAGTAGATATAACATCAAAAACACATGACTCAATATGTTTTGAAGCTACTGTCAGTGTAAGGGGTATAGTATGGTGAGTTATAGGACCAGATTTTATTAAAGAACCATCCACAACTGTAATTGCTAGTGAAAATTCTTTCTTTATTAAAGGAATACGGTTAAAGTGCACAAAATCATAATAAAGTTTCCAGTTGCTCCAGAATCAATCACTGCTCGTGAGGTTACAAGCTGCCGGTCCCACTGTAGGGAGATAGAAAAAGATAAATGTGAAGAAAATGAGGCTTTAGACATAACAAGAGGTATTGGATTTGTTATTTTACCCTTCTTAGATCTTTGTAGGATAGGACAGTCCTTAACACAATGATCCTTTGCAGCGCAGTATAGACAAAGATTATGGACACAACGTCTAGCCTTTTCTTCGGCCTGTAATGGGCCCCTGAGAAAGGCGACTTCCAACGGTTCCTCAGTACTCCTATTAACAGGAGTGGGGATGTAGGAATAAGATCTTTTAACAATATGGTCTGAGGATGTCCTTTCAGACCTTCTTTCTCTCAAGCGTCTGTCAATAGATATGCATAGTAGTATCAAAGCCTCCAAATCCGTCGGTATCTCAGTACGTGCCAATTCATCCTTTATTTGGTCAGACAATCCAAGTCGAAATTGGTTAATCAGGGCGGCACTATTCCATTCTGTATCAGGTGCCCAACCCTTGAAATCCGTAATGTACTCCTCCACAGGCCTCTTACCCTGACGGAGTGCTCTAATGGAGGATTCAGCTGTATTTTGTTTGTCTCTGTCTTCATACAGGACAGTCATTGCTTCAAAAAATGAATCCAGCGAATTCAATATGGGATCATTCTTTTCATAAAAGGAATTTGCCCATTTCCTTGGTTCGCCAGATAAATAAGATATCACAGTCAAAACTTTTATTTTCTCATTAGGATAAGTTCTAGGCTTTAATGAAAATAATAAAGTACATGAATTTTTAAAGTCTCTGAAGCTTGCTCTTAAGCCTGAAACTTTTTCTGGAGCTGCAACCTGTGGTTCTGGGTAATTATCCACTGGAGTGCCTTTTTGAGACATATGATCATTAATAAACTTCCTTAAACGCTCATGTTCTGACTGTATATCTCTAAGACCCTGGAGCATTAAATCCATATTCTGTGCTATAGCACCCACTCTGTTAGATAATTCAGTAAGATCTATAGGAGTGCTTAGGTAGTTTATTTCTTTTTTATGGCTAAATAATATGTAAGGATTATTTTATATAGAATATGGATTACATGTGCAAACTAATATTTAATTAATTATACCACCCAGTCTCACACCAAACCTTGACTCATTAGATTTTCTTAGTAGTCTTGTTTTGCTCATTAACTGGGGGATGACAACTTAGTCATAGGCCTAGATAGGGAAATCTGAGATTTGAATCCCAAATTTAGATCCCTATAAATCACAATAGTTTAAGTTGTTATATTTATATGGTAGTTCTGTTTTGAAATATATAACACTTCAACAAGTAATTCCAAACTGTATTAATACTTAATTAACTGTAGCTTAAGCAGGAGTAATTCTTTGAGTAATATACTGAGAGCACATGTCAAATGGAGGTGAAATAGTTAAATTCTCAAGTTAGTAAGAAGCAGATGAATTGCATGCTTAGCTGTTAGATTAGCAGAGTAATAAAGCTACAATGAACCTTCTTTACAATGATATTATAATAAACAGTCCATTCATATGCAAGTAAATTCAACACCTCACAGATTCAATGCAAATACAGTATTTTTTGGTTTGGTAATGAATTGCTGAAAGCGTGACTTCAATTAGGCAAGTTGTACTATTTAAAGTCTCATGCAATTATAAGTTGCTGTTAGTAATTACCATAAGTCTTCAGTTAGAAATCCAAAAGGCAGATTCTGTTTTGATATTATAAAAAAAAGGTTACCGTTACTCCATGTACTTCACTCAAATGCCTGTAACAGACTGCGTCTGATGAGGTCACAGGCTGCAGGTGCTGTGTGGAATACACTGAATGAGGGAGAAGTGCAGTGCTGCAGACTGGCGAAACTGTTTGCTGGGAGGAACAGTCAAGCTCTGGTTCCTGCTGGAAGTAAATACACTGTTGAAGTAAAAGGTAACAAGATTAACCGAGGAACTGTTAATTGTAGAATCCGGTTGCTGTAAACTGGTAGCTATAATGTTAAGCTTAGTTGTAAAATTCTTTAAATGCAAATTAGGTTCTCAAGAGAATGGCTAGACACAATTCACTATAGACATTTAGTCAAACTGAACAAATTACCTAGCAATGAGTTGCTAGAGGAGGGGCCTTTTATAGGGAGTAGTGAGCACATTTAAAGGTATATACATGTAACCTGACACTAACACAGGCAAAGAGAATGACTGGGGGTGGAGGGAGGGGAGGAGCTATATATACAGCTCTGCTGTGGTGCTCTTTGCCACTTCCTGTTAGGTTAATATCCCACAAGTAAGGATGAAATCTGTGGACTCGTTGTATCTTGTAAAAGAAAAGAGTAATTTTCTTATATAGCTCTAAAATGATATAGTTATTATCTTTTGTAAAAGCATATGTATCCTTTCTGGATGTGGAAATTTGAAACTTGGCAGATCTAGTTTAGTCTAGTTTAGTTTATGAGCATGGTTGTATCAAAAGCAAATCTTCATGGAATTTAATTTGGATATAAAACTAATTTAAAAAGAAATTTCTTCCGTATCTGATAATGCCCAGATAGCTAATTGTCTGTTACATTCATAATGAAATAGAGACTGCTATATAATTTATTAAGAGCTGGTAAAGATTAGTGGATAAGGAACCTAGATACTTTTGCCAGTCTCTCAGGTTCAAGTGTGTGCTTAACACGAAAGAAACAAACAATGGCACTACTATGGTTGTTGCCCTTTTACATTGAAAAAGCCTCCGGCGAAACATGTTAGGGGGAGCGGAGACTTAGTGTCTCGCTCTGGTTGTGTTTAAGTTTTTTAACTAGCAGTAACGGTTGTTGGGACATTTAATTTAAAATTTAAAAAAATGTATACTTTATTTAATTTGTTGGTTCTCCAGAATAATTATGTATCAATAGATATTATGAATGGCTGTACTATGCCAGAATACTTTTGTCACTCAGAAAAGGTGACCAGTGAGTACCATCAATTAAAATATTAAGGCAGCACAGGGCAATACTTTGACTACCACTGGGGTATATATACAAATAGCGCTATAGCTAACACTACTAGCTAATATATACTTATAATATTAAGATCTAAATATACTATATGTAAGGTAAAAACTATTTACTACTACAGTATTTAATCTAATTAATTATATAGGGTGATTACATTTAGATTATACCTAGGAGTCTCCTAAGCACAAGGTATCAACAATTAATACGGTAGATGGTGGCTTACTAGACAAGTACACTACTGTTTATTACTGTTGCACTTTGAATTTGAAATCTTAGCCACATAATAAATGTAACCTAGATTAACATTCTGATCACCTCTTTTGTACGAGGTAACTATATAGAAACCTGCAACATTATTAATATATAAATATAGGGGTACTTTCACATCCTTAGAATTATAGACAATATGGTTGTTTTATATCAATACTTTACTATTGTCCCTAGTCAAACCTATTGGTAATAGTTACTGTGGATTGCGGTATATCCAGACATCCACAAGGCCTGTTAGCTGTTACTTCTGAATTGTAACCAATACTCAAATTTTACAACAGAATAAAGGTGATTTAGGATAATAATCTGATTACCACTCCTGTGCGAGAAAAGTTGTGTAATAATGACTAAATAAATCCCATAAATCTAGTGACTACGTTCCAAGTGACTGTGCTCCTATGGTAAATGGTGACATATACAAATACTCCATAAACACACAAGTGAAGCACACTGATTACCACTCCTGTGCGAGAAAAGTAGTGCAATAATGAATAAATAAATTCCATAAGTCCAGTGACTACGCTCTAAGTGACTGTGCTCCTATGACAAATGGTGGCATAAACAAATACTCCACAAATACACAAGTGAAGCACACTGATTATTTCACCGTAAAGTTATATACCCATTTGAATGACTAGGTTAATTTTATATTCCCACTGCACTGCGTGACTGTTGTAGGGCAGATCTATCTGACATCAATCTTGATTCCAAACGCAGTTGATTCCTGTCTATAATATCACCCAATATACCGTTTAAACCTTCCATACCATAGGAGACCCTCGTTTTTCTATAGCCACCTTAGTGTTAGCGGTTCAGTTGCTATACATTGTTTATCATCAGGTGGAGTCACTACATCTGTACACCTGTTTTTCCTGCCCAAAACCCTGACACTGCGACTGTGTTTTTAATATTTAGGGTCTTATTAGTGTTATATGGGTTTTAAATTTTAAACAATAAAGGTTAAGTTTTAATCCATTGGAACCAGACATTCACACATTTCCTATTATTCATGCTAGTATCGTCTATAATACAATACACTTAGTTGTTGAGTGCTATGTATGTACACTCCTTTTCAGTCCTGGACTGAATCATTTCTTGTCAAGTGTGTGCTTGTTTGCTGATGATACAGACATTTGTAACAGAGTTGATGTTCCAGGAGGGGTGGATCAAATGAGCAGTGATATTAGAAAAAACTGGTGGCCAGGGCAAATAAATGGGATCTAAAATGTAATATTACAAAGAGAAAAATTATGTATATAGGACCCAAAAGCCCAAAGGTCAATTACAGTCTCAATTTACATTACTGACTGTAACTAAAGAGGAATTTTGCAGACATTGCAGGAGGGCAGGTTGTAAAACTAGTAGAATACTTTGGTGCATGGGGAGAGTTATTAGCAGCAAATATAGCAAGATTCTTATGCCACATTACAGATCACTAGTTAGGCTCATCTGAAATACTGTGTACAGTTCATTTTTTTTAAACATTATGGAATTTTTCAAGCAAAAAATGTCAGTGTTTAAATTCTCTTAAAAGTAAAAAGAAGAGGAAATCCGTTGCTATAAGTGTTCATTTAATGAAAACCTACGTTGTTTCAAAGACCCAAAGAATCAATTTAATTTGTTTAACCCCTTAGTGACCAGAGCACTTTTCCATTTTCTGTCCGTTTGGGACCAAGGCTATTTTTACATTTTTGCGGTGTTTGTGTTTAGCTGTAATTTTCTTCTTACTCATTTACTGTACCCACACATATTATATACCGTTTTTCTCGCCATTAAATGGACTTTCTAAAGATATCATTATTTTCATCATATCTTATAATTTACTATAAAAAAAATGATAAAATATGAGGAAAAATGGAAAAAAACACACTTTTTCTAACTTTGACCCCCAAAATCTGTTACATGTCTAAAACCACCAAAAAACACCCATGCTAAATAGTTTCTAAATTTTGTCCTGAGTTTAGAAATACCCAATGTTTACATGTTCTTTGCTTTTTTTGCAAGTTATAGGGCCATAAATACAAGTAGCACTTTGCTATTTCCAAACCATTTTTTTCCAAAATTAGCGCTAGTTACATTAGAACACTGATATCTTTCAGGAATCCCTGAATATCCCTTGACATGTATATATTTTTTTTTAGTAGACATCCCAAAGTATTGATCTAGGCCAATTTTGGTATATTTCATACCACCATTTAACCGCCAAATGCGATCAAATACAAAAAATTGTTCACTTTTTCACAAATTTTTTCACAAACTTTAGGTTTCTCACTGAAATCATTTACAAACAGCTTGTGCAATTATGGCATAAATGGTTGTAAATTCTTCTCTGGGATCCCCTTTGTTCAGAAATAGCACACATATATGGCTTTGGCGTTGCTTTTTGGTAATTAGAAGGCCGCTAAATGCCACTGCGCACCACAAGTGTATCATGCCCAGCAGTTAAGGGGTTAATTAGGGAGCTTTTAGGGAGCTTGTAGGGTTAATTTTAGCTTTAGTGTAGTGTAGTAGACAACCCCAAGTATTGATCTAGGCACATTTTGGTATATTTCATGCCACCATTTCACCGCCAAATGCGATCAAATTAAAAAAAACGTAAAATTTTTCACAATTTTAGGTTTCTCACTGAAATCATTTACAAACAGCTTGTGCAATTATGGCACAAATGGTTGTAAATGCTTGTCTGGGATCCCCTTTGTTCAGAAATAGCAGACATATATGACTTTGGCGTTGCTTTCTGGTAATTAGAAGGCCACTAAATCCTGTTGCGCCTCACACGTGTATTATGGCTAGCAGTGAAAGGGTTAATTAGGGAGTTTGTAGTGAGCTTGCAGGGTTAATTTTAGCTTTAGTGTAGAGATCAGCCTCCCATCTGACACATCCCACCCCCTGATCCCTCCCAAACAGCTCCCTTCCCTCCCCCACCCCACAATTGTCCCCGCCATCTTAAGTACTGGCAGAAAGTCTGCCAGTACTAAAATAAAAGGTTTTGCATATGCTACTGTGTAGGATCCCCCCCTTAGCCCCCAACCTCCCTGATCCCCCCTAAAACCGCTCTCTAACCCTCCCCTCTGCCTTATTGGGGGCCATCTTGGGTACTGGCAGCTGTCTGCCAGTACCCAGTTTACAATAAAAAGTGCTTTTTTTTTTGTTTTTTTTGTTTTTTCTGTAGTGTAGCTTCCCCAAAGAGACACCCCCCACAGACAAACCCCCACCACCTTGCTGATTGTTTTAATTTTCATTTATTATATATTTTTTATTTCCCCATTTTCTGCAGTGTAGCGGTTCCCACCCGCTCCCTCCCCGTGCACGCGCCCACCCCCACCCTCCCGTGCACGCGCGCGCGCGTGCGCGCCCCCAGCCACCCCCGCCCACGATCCCGCCCCCCTTCACATCCACAGGGCCATCGATGGCCGCCACCCGCCTCCCGGTCCGGCTCCCACCCACCAACACATGGAGCAACCGATCTCCGGTGCAGAGAGGGCCACAGAGTGGCTCTCTCTGCACCGGATGACTTAAAAAGGTTATTGCAGGATGCCTCCATATCGAGGCATCACTGCAATAACCGGAAAGCAGCTGGAAGCGAGCAGGATCGCTTCCAGCTGCTTTCCACACTGAGGACGTGCAGGGTACGTTCTCAGGCATTAACTGCCTTTTTTCTGAGGACGTACCCTGCACGTCCTCAGTCGTTAAGGGGTTAAAGGGACAATAAAGTCAAAATGTCACTTAAATTGATTAGGTAGAGCATGGAATTTAAAACAACTTTCAAATTCATTTTTATTATCAATTTTGCTTAGTTCTCTTGATAAATTTTGTTATATAGACAAGCTAGCCATTTTGTAGTGTTAGTAACATATGCCTAGATTACGAGTTTTGCGGTAACAGGGGTGCGGTGCTAACTTGCATGTTATTCTCACCGCTCACTTTCCTGCAACGCTGGTATTACAGGTTTTTACAAACCCAGCGTTAAAAGGCAAGAAGTGAGCGTAGAGGAAAATTGAGCTCCACACTTCACTCCAATACCAGCGCTGCTTAAAGGGCCACTGTAAGTAAATATTTTCTATGCCTGTTACTAACTAACTACCCCAAATACGCTTTTTATCAATATCATTTCATTAACATATCTCTACCGTATATCAGAAATCTTGTCTGCAAATATAATTGTTTTCCAAACCCACTCCGTGGGTATCCTTTGCTCTGTACCAATCCGTTTACAATACCTAGGTTTCAAAATGGCGCTTTAAACACAAAGTTATTGGTTTAAGTATTTTGAACACACAGTGCTGAAAATAGTGGGCAGGATAACGTGACATCATCGGAGAATAAAAGATATAACTTTTAGAACGTTATGAAACTTCATTTTGGAGAAAATATAGGTCAGTAGGTTTTAATTAATGTTTATTAACTTTAATATGTTAGTTGTTTAGCTTAAAAATTATAACAGAAAGTAATCCTTTAAGTGAGCGGTGAGCTGGTTGTACGTGCTCGTGCACGATTTCCCCATAGACTTCAATGGGGAGAGCCGGCTGAGAAAAAGTCTAACACCTGCAAAAAAGCAGCGTTTAGCTCAGTAACGCAGCCCCATTGATTCCTATGGGGAAACTAAATATATGTTTACGCCTAACACCCTAACATGAACCCTAAGTCTAAAACCCCCTAATCTTACACTTATTAACCCCTAATCTGCTGCCCCCCGACATCTCGACACCTACATTTTATTTATTAACCCCTAATCTGCCGCTCCGGACATCGCTGACACCTACATTATACTTATTAACCCCTAATCTGCTGCCCACAAAATCACTGACACCTACATTATATTTATTAACCCCTAATCTCCCGCCCCCAATGTCGCTGCAACCTACTATACTTATTAACCCCTAATCTGCGGCTCTGGACATCACCACCACTAATAAACATATTAACCCCTAAACCGCAACACTCCCGCATCTCAAACACTATTTAAATATTATTAACCCGTAATCTGCCGTCCCTAACATCACCGCCACCTACCTACATTTATTAACCCCTAGTCTGCCATCCCCAACGTCGCTACCACTATTCTAAATTTATTACCCCTAAACTTAACCCTAACAACCCCTAACTTAAATATAATTAAAATAAATCTAAACAAAATTCCTATCATTACCTAAATAATTCCTATTTAAAACTAAATACTTACCTATAAAATAAACCCTAAGATAGCCAAATCTTGGCGAGGTCTGGTGCGGTATAGGTGTGAAAATATGGTATTCTGTCTGACAAATTGTATAGCGCTATAGCTCAGCTACAATTATGGTAGTTGTGCTGTATAGATGTGTAGGTTTTGATATCTAGATATAAGATCTAAGAGTGGCACAGTTGATACATAAAAGCATTTAATACATATTAAACATATAAAACAAGGGTGTCGTTTAAAATATATTTTAACAGAACGGCAAGAAATAATGTGTAAAAACACATAAACACATAAATATCTATAAAAACACGCGTGTTTTGCTTTTTAGCTGTATGTATAATGTCTCATAAAATTCGTCTCATATATAGTTGTGTTGGCATAAATCTGAAAATAATAAACAATAAAAAATAATAAAAAACAATGAAAAGTAAATAATGTCCAATAATCCCTTCTCAAAGTTAAGAGATATATAAAAAAAGGTTAAGTAGTGTCCAAAAATCCCTTCTCAAAGTTAAGAGATATAAATAGATTTTCACATGTGTATCCAAAAAATAAACTGTCCAAATTTAAGTGTTGTCCAAAAACGTGGTATAAATGAATAGTGCAAATCCAGCAGATTCAAAAGTTCTATTAAAAAAGCTTTGCAAAAAACATTTCAAAGAAACATTTAAAAAACATCAAAATGAAGGTAGAAAAAAAGGTCTATCAAAATATGGTGACAAAGAATAATCCGTGAAGTCAATCCAAAATAGTGATAAAAATAAGTCCAAAAAAGATGTAAAATATCCAAAAGATAAAAAACAAAAAATAAATGATTAGTATGTGCACAAACTAGTGAGAGTGATCCCAAAAAGGGGGCTTATGTGGAGGGGTTATGTTTCCATGTAGAAAAATTATTTGCTGTATAAAAAGAAAAAAGAAAAAATAAAAATAAGCAAAAATACAAAAATATAAATAAAAATAATCCTAGGGAATCTTCAAACCCTGAAAATAAAAGATAATAACAATAGTGTAATACTGTATTATAATTCAACAATCAAGGAATAAATAGCTCACCATAGCTCTGTCAACGCGTTTCGGCCCTCAAGAGAGGCCTTTATCAAGACTATAGTATGGTGTGGGTGAGCTGAAGACTTTATACCTTTCTCTAACCAATCAAATTGCATTGAAATTGCGCCAAATTTTTGCGCCAAAATTTCGCGCCAAAAATGTGGTACCGGAAGTGTTGAGCCGGAAGTGCTCATCTGTATAAAAAAAAAAAAAAAAAAAAAAAAATACACATTTGTCTCTGTATCATTTAGGTAAGGCTTTTATTTAGAATTTGTCTATGTCTATGTTTATTAAACATTGTCTATGTTGTTCCTAATGTGTTTATTCGTGTTATGTGCCTTAGTAGTTAGCTGTGGGGTCAAATGTTATGGTTTGCCGGTGTTTTTTTAACCGGAACTGGCCGCTGAGATGTAAACATCCGGTTAAGCTATATCGGATGTTATGGGTGAGGAGGAAGTGGTATTTACTCTGTACCAATCAGATCCGGAGGGGCAGAAAGCAGTTATCCCACATGTAGAGCCAGTTTTACAACTTGGCATGAAATATATGACAAAATACCGGTACGTTTCTGAACCGGAAGTAGCCGGAAAAAGTAAGATACTTTAACATCCGGTAAGATTGAGCCGGATGTTGCACCTTACCGGTCATGGTTAAACCGGAAGTGGTGTGTATCCTAGCCTATTCAAATTCAAAGGGACAAAAAGTGTTAACCTTGGTATTTGTCTAGTGAACAAAATCAATGTAGGGATCACGGTACAGAGAGTGTATATTGTAAAATACACAGTTTATATATATTGGAAAATATATATATATATCGAAAAATACATAATCTAATAAATAGAGATCTAAAAACCTTAAAGGAACTTTTGGAAACTTTCTAAAAAACTTTTTAGGATAAAAATATAAGAGATATGTAGTATAAAGAAAAACTTTTTTACAATGCATCTATGATTGGTTAGAAAATCTATAAAAGGAGTACATTTGTATCAACCTGTATTCTCTTTTTGTCATGTGCAATATTGGGTATTGGAAGTCTTATTTTCTATCTAAATGTGCCTGGTATAAAAATTAGTTAACCGTGTGCGCACTATGATAGGAGTTTTTTTAAATCTGATGTGGATATGAAGGAAACTTGTCTCATACAAGTATATGAATGTATTTATGTAGATTGTGAGATCAATGGGTACTTTTATCGATCTAATTGATTAGTTGTCTTTTGGGGAATTGTGAATTTAAATTTGTTATGAGGTGTAATCATGTTGTTGGTATTGGGATTATGTTACCTCTATACACATTTTAAATTGTGTTTATATTCTTATGAAGAGTCAGGCTTCGGTTACTTTCTAACTTATTCTGTTAGAAATTTCCCAGATGGAGAGGTTGCTAAGTCAAGTGTCTCTTATGCTGTTGACATATTATGGGATCATATCTTGTTAATATTATTGGCATCTCATATGCTGTTGACATATTAGGGGATCATATCTTGTTAATGTTATTGGCATCTATATAGTCTCTCTGTTTGTGTAATAAGGTTTGTTGGAACTCATCTTATGGCTATTTGAGTAGAGCAATAAAAATAAAGATGATTAGATTGGCTTTAGAGATCCTAATATAGATCTTTGTGTGGATCTATGCAGGACATCTTCATTAGATATATTTTGTTCTTGTCGTGTCATATATTGACCTCGTTATGTTTTCTTTATTGTTTTCCTTCTGTATGAGGGCAGCAGTGTTTTCCGAATAGATATTCAGAAGTCAAATTTATGTGTGTTTCAAGCTTAAAAGATGTGAGAGGTCTTCCTTGTTGTTCAGACCCTTCGGGTAGAGACAATCCAGCTCAAATATCCATCTGGATTCCGCGATTAGGAGCTTCTTTTCATAGTTGCCTCCCCTCCAATTAGGCTTTACTATCTGGATACCATAGAAGTTTAGATCCTTGATGTTTCCTTTGTGTTTAATAGAAAAGTGTCTATACAGTGCGGTGTCTGTGCTGCCATGTTCAATCTGTAGCACATGTTCCCGTATTCTGTCTTTTAGGCATCTCGAGGTTTGTCCGACGTATTGTAGTCCACATTTGCATTGTATTATGTAAATTACCCCCTTGCTGCTGCATCTGATCAGATCCTTTATTTCATGTTTGATACTGGAGTTGTGCGGTGAAAAGTTTTTGATTTTCAAGCCTCTCTTACACGCCTTGCAGCTCGGGCATGGGAAAAAACCTTTTATGGGTTTCCCGGATATATCTCTCGTCTGAGGTGTTGTTGGGCGTGGAATGCTAGGAGATAGAATGTTCTTAAGGTTATCTGATTTTCTATAGATAAATTTCGGTCTGTTGATGAGTGTTTCGCCAATTGTGTCGTCATCCTTCAGTAGATGCCAGTGCTTTTCTATTATTTTCTCGATGGTTCTCCTGTTTTCGCTGTACTGCGTGATAAAGGCAACCTCTATGGAGTCGGTGTTCATGTCTCTCCTAATTCTCTTGTCTTTATACTTGAGAAGTTCTTTGCGATCCTTTTGCCTGACTTCTTCTATATCTTTGTGGAGTTTTTCCTCTTCATATCCTCTCTCAAGAAAGCGTTTTTTCAGTTCTTCCGCCTGGGTTTCCCATAAAATGGGGTCCGAACAGTTCTTTTTCAATCTTAGTAACTGTCCCTTTGGTATATTCTCCTTCCATTTGAAATGATGGCAGCTGTCCCTGTGGACATAGTTGTTACAATCCACAGGTTTAAAAAATGTTGAAGTCTGAAGTTTCCCATTTTTGATGGTAATTCTTAGATCGAGGAATGTGATTTCCTTGTCACTGATCTCGTAGGTAAATTTCAGGTTGTTGGTGTTGTTATTCATAACCCTTATAGTGTGTTCTAAATCTTCTTTGGAGCCTTTCCATATCAGGAGGATGTCATCTATGTACCTGTAGTAGGAGACTAGGTCCGCGCCGGCTGGGCACGACTCCCAAAATATGTGTTCCCATTTGCCCATGTAAAGGTTCGCATAGCTCGGCGCGAACCTAGTCCCCATGGCGGTGCCGCACAGCTGTCTATAAAATTTCCCATCGTGGTGGAAATAGTTGTGCGTTAGAATATAGTTAATCCCTTCCAGAATGAATGTCTTCTGTAGTGCCGGCACTGTGTGGTCCTTCTTGAGAAAGTACTCTACAGCTTCTCGACCTCCTTTGTGTGGTATGCAGGTATATAGGGAGGTGACGTCACAGGTGGCGAGTAGGTAGTTCTCTTTCCATTCTGTATTCTCCAGACTATTCAGAATCTGAGTGGAATCTCTCACGTACGATGGTAGTTGTGTCACATATTTCTGTAAGTTCTTATCTAGATATTCAGACAGATTACTGGTTAGAGACCCTATGCTGGATATGATGGGTCTTCCCGGAGGGTTGTGGAGGGTCTTATGGATTTTCGGGAGGTAGTAGAAGACGGGAGTGATGGGATGCTCCACGCTTATGTATCTGAATTCTTTATGGTTCAGTATTTTGTTGTTATGTGCCTCTCCTAGAATCCTGTCCATTTCCTTCTTGAAACCATCTGTGGGGTTGTTCCTCATAATTTCGTAGGTCTTGGTGTCTGACAAGATTCGTCTGCATTCTGTGTAGTAGTCTTCTTTATCCAGGACTACTATGCCGCCCCCCTTGTCGGCGGGTTTGATCACTAAGTTTCTGTTCTTTTCCAGTGCTTTGATGGTTAGCATCTGGCTCTTAGATAGATTTTGTTTGTGTTTCATTAGTTGATTCTGACTGATTTTCTTCAAGTCGTTGCATACCATCGTCTCAAAGATTTCGATGGCGTTGCCCTTGCTGGATGTAGGGTAGAAGGATGAGTTGGGTTTTAAGTCAGTGTGTTGGTATGAATCTGTGGGTCTATTGTCATATTCGAGAGGTGACTTCATAAAATGCCGTTTCAGTGTTAGCTTTCTTGTGAATTGTTTGATGTTGACAAATGTGTCAAATTTGTTGAGGCCTTTGGATGGGGCAAAGGAAAGGCCGTAGCTTAAAATAGATTTTTCTTTGTCCGTTAGAGTAATAGAGCTGAGGTTGTATATTCCCTTGGTATTCACTTCATTCTCTGGACTGTTTGTATGTTCTTTCTCAATTTTGCCATTTAATCTCCTTCCGCCCCTCTTTCCTCTGTGCTTATTCTTTTTTCCATAGGGTGTTGGAATTCGTCTGTGTTGGAATTCTTCCTCTTTATGGAGGTTCTTTCTAGTTCTTTGGTCGTCAATTGGTGATTCACTAAAAAATGACTGGAATTGGAGGCTGTGGGAACGTCATTGTGGTTGACGTTAGAAATAATGTTAGTGGATGTAGGGTTTAACTGTCTTTGGTCGACTTGTTTGTTTGCCCGGTTTTCTTTGTTGTCACTTGGCTTCGACCTGTTGGTGTTGGGTGTATTTCTATACCCTTGATGTTCCATTCTGAAGTTATGTTCCATCCTATTGTGATAGGAATTGTGGGAGTAGTTGGTGTGGTTGGGCTGAAATTGATTCTCGTAAGTTCTATTTGGTGTGTGCATTTGCTCCTCATATCCAAAGTTGTGTTGTCTCCTGTAATGTTGTTGGTCATAGTCCCTTCTGTAGTATGGTCTATCATAGTTTCTCCATCTTGGATATTGGTTTCTTCTATATGTGAATTTTTCATTGAAATTCCACCTTGGAGAGTTGAAACCTTCCTTAAACTGATGTGGTCTTTGGGAATGATGGTAGTCCGATTCCTTGTGAAGAAAAGGATCCTCTTTTCGGTTATTCCTGTGATTCATTACTCCATTTGGACGATAGTGGTATCCCCATTGACCCTCATTGCCATATGCTTGGTTGCGTCTTTCCGGGTTCCACCTCTGGTAGTTGTTATATTGTCTTTGTCCATATTCATTGTTTTTATCTTTTGGGGTATGTGGTTCATATTCATAAGTATGTTCCCCTCTATTGTGGAATCTCGGTTTTTGTCTGTTCTTTTTGTAGGAAACTGTTGTCCATTCTTCTTCGTTAGCTGATGGTCTTTGGTTCGAGTTATCGGGGCAAGGGGTTTCCATGTTGTTGTCCTCAATGGTGTTGTTTTCATTAGTGTCCTTGTTTCTGATGAGGTTTAGTTCTCTGTTCAATTTCTTACTTTTTTTGTTTGTGATGTCCTCTCTAATTTTCGATATTTTCTTATCTAGGTGTTCTTTTTTCTCTAGAATCTCTGTGGTTTCTATTAATTGGCCTTCTGGTCCAATCAGATCATCTTCATTTGTTTTTATCTCTATATCTACCTGTTTCAGGATAGATTCTCTATGTTCGATGATGGCTTCCATGAGGGACTTTGATGCTGTGATAAGTATGTTACCCCATTTGTTAATAAACTCTGGGTTATCTGATTGAAATGCACATTCTTTTTTGATTAGCAGCCCTTTCGGGATGATGTTTAATTCTAGACATTTCCTTAAGAATATAATTTCAGCCTTATATTTCACTTCTTGAATTAGCAGCCTCTCTAAATTTTTGAATATGGATGTGTAATCGATTCGCCCTGTTCCCTCCTGATTTATAGACATCGATGTGTCATTAATCTCTAGGGTGATTTCTTTCCTTAATGATTTAGTGAAATTCATTATTGTTATGGTTATGGGATGACACTCGTGTTACCCTTTCTGCAGCTGAAAGATATGTGGGGAAGATTAGATGATAGATTCAATGTTTTCTTACAGCTAACGAAGAAGAATGGACAACAGTTTCCTACAAAAAGAACAGACAAAAACCGAGATTCCACAATAGAGGGGAACATACTTATGAATATGAACCACATACCCCAAAAGATAAAAACAATGAATATGGACAAAGACAATATAACAACTACCAGAGGTGGAACCCGGAAAGACGCAACCAAGCATATGGCAATGAGGGTCAATGGGGATACCACTATCGTCCAAATGGAGTAATGAATCACAGGAATAACCGAAAAGAGGATCCTTTTCTTCACAAGGAATCGGACTACCATCATTCCCAAAGACCACATCAGTTTAAGGAAGGTTTCAACTCTCCAAGGTGGAATTTCAATGAAAAATTCACATATAGAAGAAACCAATATCCAAGATGGAGAAACTATGATAGACCATACTACAGAAGGGACTATGACCAACAACATTACAGGAGACAACACAACTTTGGATATGAGGAGCAAATGCACACACCAAATAGAACTTACGAGAATCAATTTCAGCCCAACCACACCAACTACTCCCACAATTCCTATCACAATAGGATGGAACATAACTTCAGAATGGAACATCAAGGGTATAGAAATACACCCAACACCAACAGGTCGAAGCCAAGTGACAACAAAGAAAACCGGGCAAACAAACAAGTCGACCAAAGACAGTTAAACCCTACATCCACTAACATTATTTCTAACGTCAACCACAATGACGTTCCCACAGCCTCCAATTCCAGTCATTTTTTAGTGAATCACCAATTGACGACCAAAGAACTAGAAAGAACCTCCATAAAGAGGAAGAATTCCAACACAGACGAATTCCAACACCCTATGGAAAAAAGAATAAGCACAGAGGAAAGAGGGGCGGAAGGAGAATAAATGGCAAAATTGAGAAAGAACATACAAACAGTCCAGAGAATGAAGTGAATACCAAGGGAATATACAACCTCAGCTCTATTACTCTAACGGACAAAGAAAAATCTATTTTAAGCTACGGCCTCTCCTTTGCCCCATCCAAAGGCCTCAACAAATTTGACACATTTGTCAACATCAAACAATTCACAAGAAAGCTAACACTGAAACGGCATTTTATGAAGTCACCTCTCGAATATGACAATAGACCCACAGATTCATACCAACACACTGACTTAAAACCCAACTCATCCTTCTACCCTACATCCAGCAAGGGCAACGCCATCGAAATCTTTGAGACGATGGTATGCAACGACTTGAAGAAAATCAGTCAGAATCAACTAATGAAACACAAACAAAATCTATCTAAGAGCCAGATGCTAACCATCAAAGCACTGGAAAAGAACAGAAACTTAGTGATCAAACCCGCCGACAAGGGGGGCGGCATAGTAGTCCTGGATAAAGAAGACTACTAAACAGAATGCAGACGAATCTTGTCAGACACCAAGACCTACGAAATTATGAGGAACAACCCCACAGATGGTTTCAAGAAGGAAATGGACAGGATTCTAGGAGAGGCACATAACAACAAAATACTGAACCATAAAGAATTCAGATACATAAGCGTGGAGCATCCCATCACTCCCGTCTTCTACTACCTCCCGAAAATCCATAAGACCCTCCACAACCCTCCGGGAAGACCCATCATATCCGGCATAGGGTCTCTAACCAGTAATCTGTCTGAATATCTAGATAAGAACTTACAGAAATATGTGACACAACTACCATCGTACGTGAGAGATTCCACACAGATTCTGAATAGTCTGGAGAATACAGAATGGAAAGAGAACTACCTACTCGCCACCTGTGACGTCACCTCCCTATATACCTGCATACCACACAAAGGAGGTCGAGAAGCTGTAGAGTACTTTCTCAAGAAGGACCACACAGTGCCGGCACTACAGAAGACATTCATTCTGGAAGGGATTAACTATATTCTAATGCACAACTATTTCCACCACGATGGGAAATTTTATAGACAGCTGTGCGGCACCGCCATGGGGACTAGGTTCGCGCCGAGCTATGCGAACCTTTACATGGGCAAATGGGAACACATATTTTGGGAGTCGTGCCCAGCCGGCGCGGACCTAGTCTCCTACTACAGGTACATAGATGACATCCTCCTGATATGGAAAGGCTCCAAAGAAGATTTAGAACACACTATAAGGGTTATGAATAACAACACCAACAACCTGAAATTTACCTACGAGATCAGTGACAAGGAAATCACATTCCTCGATCTAAGAATTACCATCAAAAATGGGAAACTTCAGACTTCAACATTTTTTAAACCTGTGGATTGTAACAACTATGTCCACAGGGACAGCTGCCATCATTTCAAATGGAAGGAGAATATACCAAAGGGACAGTTACTAAGATTGAAAAAGAACTGTTCGGACCCCATTTTATGGGAAACCCAGGCGGAAGAACTGAAAAAACGCTTTCTTGAGAGAGGATATGAAGAGGAAAAACTCCACAAAGATATAGAAGAAGTCAGGCAAAAGGATCGCAAAGAACTTCTCAAGTATAAAGACAAGAGAATTAGGAGAGACATGAACACCGACTCCATAGAGGTTGCCTTTATCACGCAGTACAGCGAAAACAGGAGAACCATCGAGAAAATAATAGAAAAGCACTGGCATCTACTGAAGGATGACGACACAATTGGTGAAACACTCATCAACAGACCGAAATTTATCTATAGAAAATCAGATAACCTTAAGAACATTCTATCTCCTAGCATTCCACGCCCAACAACACCTCAGACGAGAGATATATCCGGGAAACCCATAAAAGGTTTTTTCCCATGCCCGAGCTGCAAGGCGTGTAAGAGAGGCATGAAAATCAAAAACTTTTCACCGCACAACTCCAGTATCAAACATGAAATAAAGGATCTGATCAGATGCAGCAGCAAGGGGGTAATTTACATAATACAATGCAAATGTGGACTACAATACGTCGGACAAACCTCGAGATGCCTAAAAGACAGAATACGGGAACATGTGCTACAGATTGAACATGGCAGCACAGACACCGCACTGTATAGACACTTTTCTATTAAACACAAAGGAAACATCAAGGATCTAAACTTCTATGGTATCCAGATAGTAAAGCCTAATTGGAGGGGAGGCAACTATGAAAAGAAGCTCCTAATCGCGGAATCCAGATGGATATTTGAGCTGGATTGTCTCTACCCGAAGGGTCTGAACAACAAGGAAGACCTCTCACATCTTTTAAGCTTGAAACACACATAAATTTGACTTCTGAATATCTATTCGGAAAACACTGCTGCCCTCATACAGAAGGAAAACAATAAAGAAAACATAACGAGGTCAATATATGACACGACAAGAACAAAATATATCTAATGAAGATGTCCTGCATAGATCCACACAAAGATCTATATTAGGATCTCTAAAGCCAATCTAATCATCTTTATTTTTATTGCTCTACTCAAATAGCCATAAGATGAGTTCCAACAAACCTTATTACACAAACAGAGAGACTATATAGATGCCAATAACATTAACAAGATATGATCCCCTAATATGTCAACAGCATATGAGATGCCAATAATATTAACAAGATATGATCCCATAATATGTCAACAGCATAAGAGACACTTGACTTAGCAACCTCTCCATCTGGGAAATATCTAACAGAATAAGTTAGAAAGTAACCGAAGCCTGACTCTTCATAAGAATATAAACACAATTTAAAATGTGTATAGAGGTAACATAATCCCAATACCAACAACATGATTACACCTCATAACAAATTTAAATTCACAATTCCCCAAAAGACAACTAATCAATTAGATCGATAAAAGTACCCATTGATCTCACAATCTACATAAATACATTCATATACTTGTATGAGACAAGTTTCCTTCATATCCACATCAGATTTCAAAAAACTCCTATCATAGTGCGCACACGGTTAACTAATTTTTATACCAGGCACATTTAGATAGAAAATAAGACTTCCAATACCCAATATTGCACATGACAAAAAGAGAATACAGGTTGATACAAATGTACTCCTTCTATAGATTTTCTAACCAATCATAGATGCATTGTAAAAAAGTTTTTCTTTATACTACATATCTCTTATATTTTTATCCTAAAAAGTTTTTTAGAAAGTTTCCAAAAGTTCCTTTAAGGTTTTTAGATCTCTATTTATTAGATTATGTATTTTTCGATATATATATATATTTTCCAATATATATAAACTGTGTATTTTACAATATACACTCTCTGTACCGTGATCCCTACATTGATTTTGTTCACTAGACAAATACCAAGGTTAACACTTTTTGTCCCTTTGAATTTGAATAGGCTAGGATACACACCACTTCCGGTTTAACCATGACCGGTAAGGTGCAACATCCGGCTCAATCTTACCGGATGTTAAAGTATCTTACTTTTTCCGGCTACTTCCGGTTCAGAAACGTACCGGTATTTTGTCATATATTTCATGCCAAGTTGTAAAACTGGCTCTACATGTGGGATAACTGCTTTCTGCCCCTCCGGATCTGATTGGTACAGAGTAAATACCACTTCCTCCTCACCCATAACATCCGATATAGCTTAACCGGATGTTTACATCTCAGCGGCCAGTTCCGGTTAAAAAAACACCGGCAAACCATAACATTTGACCCCACAGCTAACTACTAAGGCACATAACACGAATAAACACATTAGGAACAACATAGACAATGTTTAATAAACATAGACAAATTCTAAATAAAAGCCTTACCTAAATGATACAGAGACAATTGTGTACTTTTTTTTTTTTTTTTTTTTTTTTTTTTTTATACAGATGAGCACTTCCGGCTCAACACTTCCGGTACCACATTTTTTGGCGCGAAATTTTGGCGCAAAAATTTGGCGCAAAAATTTGGCGCAATTTCAATGCAATTTGATTGGTTAGAGAAAGGTATAAAGTCTTCAGCTCACCCACACCATACTATAGTCTTGATAAAGGCCTCTCTTGAGGGCCGAAACGCGATGACAGAGCTATGGTGAGCTATTTATTCCTTGATTGTTGAATTATAATACAGTATTACACTATTGTTATTATCTTTTATTTTCAGGGTTTGAAGATTCCCTAGGATTATTTTTATTTATATTTTTGTATTTTTGCTTATTTTTCTTTTTTCTTTTTTCTTTTTATACAGCAAATAATTTTTCTACATGGAAACATAACCCCTCCACATAAGCCCCCTTTTTGGGATCACTCTCACTAGTTTGTGCACATACTAATCATTTATTTTTTGTTTTTTATCTTTTGGATATTTTACATCTTTTTTGGACTTATTTTTATCACTATTTTGGATTGACTTCACGGATTATTCTTTGTCACCATATTTTGATAGACTTTTTTTTCTACCTTCATTTTGATGTTTTTTAAATGTTTCTTTGAAATGTTTTTTGCAAAGCTTTTTTAATAGAACTTTTGAATCTGCTGGATTTGCACTATTCATTTATACCACGTTTTTGGACAACACTTAAATTTGGACAGTTTATTTTTTGGATACACATGTGAAAATCTATTTATATCTCTTAACTTTGAGAAGGGATTTTTGGACACTACTTAACCTTTTTTTATATATCTCTTAACTTTGAGAAGGGATTATTGGACATTATTTACTTTTCATTGTTTTTTATTATTTTTTATTGTTTATTATTTTCAGATTTATGCCAACACAACTATATATGAGACGAATTTTATGAGACATTATACATACAGCTAAAAAGCAAAACACGCGTGCTTTTATAGATATTTATGTGTTTATGTGTTTTTACACATTATTTCTTGCCGTTCTGTTAAAATATATTTTAAACGACACCCTTGTTTTATATGTTTAATATGTATTAAATGCTTTTATGTATCAACTGTGCCACTCTTAGATCTTATATCTAGATATCAAAACCTACACATCTATACAGCACAACTACCATAATTGTAGCTGAGCTATAGCGCTATACAATTTGTCAGACAGAATACCATATTTTCACACCTATACCGCACCAGACCTCGCCAAGATTTGGCGCTCCTTTCTAAACCACGTTTTGACACATATTTTCTAAAAGTGGGCACCTGGGGACCCACTATAGACAGGAGCTATAGGTCCACACTTTCAGCGCTGTAAGAAAACATTGAATCTAAACCCTAAGATAGCTACAATATAACTAATAGTTACATTGTAGCTAGCTCAGGGTTTATTTTTATTTTACAGGCAAGTTTGTATTTATTTTAACTAGGTAGAATAGTTACTAAATAGTTATTAATTATTTACTAACTACCTAGTTAAAATAAATAGAAATTTACTTGTAAAATAAAACCTAACCTAAGTTACACTAACACCTTACACTACACTACAATTAAATAACTTACATCAATTAAATACAATTAGCTAAACTACAAAAAAACAACAACACTAAATTACAGAAAATAAAAAACAAATTACAAGATCTTTAAACTAATTACTCCTAATCTAATAGCCCTATCAAAATAAAAAAAGCCCCCCCAAAATAAAAAAAACCCTAGCCTAAACTAAACTACCAATAGCCCTTAAAAGGGCCTTTTGCGGGGCTTTGCCCCAAATAAATCAGCTCTTTTACCTGAAAAACAAAATACAAACAACCCCCCAACAGTAAAACTCACCACCCACACAACCAACCCCCCAAATAAAACCCTAACTAAAAAAACCTAAGCTCCCCATTGCCCTGAAAAGGGAATTTGGATGGGCATTGCCCTTAAAAGGGCATTTAGCTCTATTGCTGCCCAAAGCCCTAACCTAAAAATAAAACCCATCCAATACATCCGAAAATCCTAACACTAACCCCCGAAGATTCACTTACCGGGAGAAGTCTTCATCCAAGCGGCAAGATGTCCTCAACAAAGCCGGCAGAAGTGGTCCTTCAGACGGGCAGAAGTCTTCACCCAGACGGCATCTTCTATCTTCATCCTTCCGACGCGGAGCGGCTCCATCTTCAAGACATCCGGTGCGGAGCATCCTCTTCTTCTGACGTCTTCTTACTGAATGAAGGTACCTTTAAGTGACGTCATCCAAGATGGCGTCCCTTAGATTCCGATTGGCTGATAGAATTCTATCAGCCAATCGGAATTAAGGTTGAAAAAATCCTATTGGCTGATGCAATCAGCCAATAGGATTGAACTTCAATCCTATTGGCTGATCCAATCAGCCAATAGGATTGAGCTTGCATTCTATTGGCTGTTCCAATCAGCCAATAGAATGCAAGCTCAATCCTATTGGCTGGATCAGTCAATAGGATTTTTTAAACCTTAATTCCGATTGGCTGATAGAATTAAGGGAGTTTAGGATTTTTTAGTTAGGGTTTTATTTGGGGGGTTGGTTATGGGTGGTGGGTTGTTTGTTTTTTCTTTTTCAGGTAAAAGAGCTGATTTATTTGGGGCAATGCCCCGCAAAAGGCCCTTTTAAGGGCTATTGGTAGTTTAGGCTAGGGTTTTTTTTATTTTGGGGGGGCTTTTTTATTTTGATAGGGCTCTTAGATTAGGTGTAATTAGTTTAAATATCTTGTAATTTGTTTTTAACATAAAAAAGCAGCGTTAGGACCTGTTAACACTGCTTTTTCACCTTACCGCAAAACTCGACTCGTAATCTAGCCGATTGTTTTTTGTAAGGTTATACAATGTTGCAAATATTGCTGCCATAGACTGCTAGAAACGTACACACTAATAAGCGCCTATCAGCCTGCCTAGGTTTACTCTTCAACAAAGGATACCTAGAGAACAAATCAAATTTGATAATAAAAGGTAAATTGGAAAGTTGTTTAAAATCGCATGCTCTAGCTGATTCATGAATGTTTAATTTTGACTTTGCTGTCCCTTTACGTTACCTTCCTCCACAACACACGTGCATGTTGTAATAAGGAAATGTTACTCTGGGATGTCTTAGTAGTTTTAAAGTGATGGTAAACTCACTATAATGACAATGTTATTTCCTAAAGCTTTTATTACACATATACTTTGTATACTCTAATTTCTTTACTAATCAGTCTGTTTACATGAGGCCGCTGTCGGCTCGTCTGATAACTGCACTTGCGCAGTGTGCATTGCTAATTCAGAGCCCTCAAAGCAGCGGCACGGGAGCGTGCTGAAGATCAAATACATAGGGCGTATGGTGCATCTGCTATTGGATGTGCCATATGTCAATCAAATTTCACAATCAGTATTTTTTACACGGAGGCGGCCAGGGACAGGCAATCCTGCAAATAAAAAAAGTAATTTACTCTGTCTTAAACATTGATTAGTAAAGAAATAAGAATATACAAGGTATATTTGAAATAAAAGCTTTAGGAAATAGCATTGTCATTATAGTGAGTTTACCATCACTTTAAGCCAAATTCCCAAAGTGTTGACATTGTAGTTTTGCCAGTTGGTGCCCTTTAGTGGTCCCAAATTATGAACATTTCCTAATGACACATTAGACAAAAAGGTCTGTGTAGGATGATATGTAAGCACACAAAAAAACGACATGTAAGTACACAAAAACACGACATGTAAGCACACAAAAACACACAACACACATGATATGTAAGCACACAAAATCTGACATGATATGTAAGCACACAAAAACACACATGATATGTAAGCACACAAAAACACACATGATATGTAAGCACACAAAAACACGACATGTAAGTACACAAAAACGCACATGATATGTAAGCACACAAAAACACGACATGTAAGTACACAAAAACACACAACACACATGATATGTAAGCACACAAAACTGACATGATATGTAAGCACACAAAAACACATATGATATGTAAGCACACAAAAACACACATGATATGTAAGCAGACAAAAACACGACATGTAAGCACACAAAAACACACAACACACATGATATGTAAGCACACAAAAACACGACATGTAAGCACACAAAAACACACAACACACAGGATATGTAAGCACACTAAAACACACAACACACATGATATGTAAGCACACCAAAACACAATATGTAAGCACACAAAAACACACATGATATGTAAGCACTCAAACACACATGATATGTAAGCACACAAAAACACACATGATATGTAAGCACTCAAACACACATGATATGTAAGCACACAGAAACACACATGATATGTAAGCACACAAAAACACACATGATATGTAAGCACACATAAACACACACGATATGTAAGCACACAAAAACACACGATATGTAAGCACACAAAAATACGATATGTAAGCACACAAAAACACGATATGTAAGCACACAAAAACACGATATGTAGGCACACACATACACACGATATGTAAGCACACAAAAACACACAATATGTAAGCACACACAAACACACATGATATGTAAGCACACAAAACACACATGATATGTAAGCACACAAAAACACACATGATATGTAAGCACACACATACACATATGATATGTAAGCACACAAAAACACATACGATATGTAAGCACACAAAAATACGATATGTAAGCACACAAAAACACACATGATATGTAAGCACACAAAAACACGATATGTAAGCACACAAAAACACACACGATATGTAAGCACACAGAAACACATACGATATGTAAGCACACAAAAACACACTATATGTAAGCACACAAAAACACACACGATATGTAAGCACACACAAACACACATGATATGTAAGCACACAAAAACACACATGATATGTAAGCACACACAAACACACATGATATGTAAGCACACAAACACACATGATATGTAAGCACACACAAACACACATGATATGTAAGCACACAAACACACATGATATGTAAGCACACACAAACACACTAGGGCCTCCATTACATATGCAGCGTTGCCCGCAAAAGCTGGTGACGCCAGTTTTTACGTGATATTGGTATCCTATATACAGCGCCGCAAATAAATGCGGCACGTATATTTCACCCGTCGCTCGCAATTTTTACTCCCATAGGCTAACATGGGACCGTGTCGTGAATCGGTATCCAATATCCAGCGCAAGGCCTTACGTGGCGAAAATGGAGAAATCTTACTCCATTTTTACCTCGCCATAAAAGGCAGCCATAGCAGGTATGGGAGCACCGTAGCTCCCGAAAATGCCTGCAAAATTAAAACTAACACCTAATGCATGCGCAATGTCTATCTACCTGTCAACCACAATCCGCCACAGCAATAACTAATAAACTCTATTAACCCCTAAACCGCCATAGCCCACAACACAAGTAATAACTAAATTATTAACCCCTAAACCGCCATAGCCCACATAGCCTATTAAATGTATTAACCCCTAATCTGCCGCCGCCAACGTTGCCGCCACTATAATAGTTATTAACCCCTAAACCTAAGTCTAACCCTAACCCTAACACCCCCCCTAACTTAAACATTATTTAAATAAATCTAAATCAATTTACTATTATTAACTAAATTATTCCTATTTAAAACTAAATACTTACCTATAAAATAAACCCTAAGATAGCTACAATATAATTAATAATTACATTATAGCTATTTTAGGATTTATTTTTTATTTTTATTTTACAGGCCACTTTGTATTTATTTTAACTAGGTACAATAGTTATTAAATAGTTATTAACTATTTAATAACTACCTATTTAAAATAAGTACAAATTTACCTGTAAAATAAATCCCAACACAAACCTAACACTACACTATAATTAAATTAATTACATAAACTAACCACAATTAAATTAAATAAACTAAAGTACTAAAAAAACAACAAACACTAAATTACAGAAAATAAAAAATTAATTACAATTTTTTAAAGCTAATTACACCTACTCTAATCCCCGTAATAAAATTAAAAAGCCCCCCAAAATAATAAAATTCCCTACCCTATACTAAATTACAAATAGCCCTTAAAAGGGCCTTTTGCGGGGCATTGCCCCAAAGTAATCAGCTCTTTTACCTGTAAAATAAAAGACAATACCCCCCCAACAACAACTACCCCCTTGAAGATCACCCTACCTTGAGCCATCTTCACCCAGCCGGGCAGAAGTGGACAACCAGATGGGCAGAAGTCTTCATCCGATCCGGCCAGAAGAGGTCCTCCAAGCGGCAGAAGTCTTCATCCAGGCGGCATCGTCTATCTTCTTCCATCCGGAGCAGAGCAGGTCCATCTTGAAGACATCCGACGCAAAGCATCCTCTTCCTTCTTGATCCGATGACTGAATGAAGGTTCCTTTAAGTGACGTCATCCAAGATGGCGTCCCTTCAATTCCGATTGGCTGATAGAATCCTATCAGCCAATCGGAATTAAGGTAGGAAAAATCCTATTGGCTAATGCAATCATTTTTCCTACCTTGATTCCGATTGGCTGATAGGATTCTATCAGCCAATCGGAATTGAATGGACGCCATCTTGGATTCATTCAGTCATCGGATCAAGAAGGAAGAGGATGCTCCGCATCGGATGTCTTCAAGATGGACCCGCTCCGCTCTGGATGGAAGAAGATAGAAGATGCCGCCTGGATGAAGACTTCTGCCGCTTGGTGGACATCTTCTGGCCAGATCGGATGATCTTGAAGGGGGTAGTGTTAGGTTTTATTAAGGGGGGATTGGGTGGGTTTTAGAATAGGGTTGGGTGTGTGGGTGGTGGGTTGTAATATTGGGGGGGTATTGTCTTTTATTTTACAGATAAAAGAGCTGATTACTTTGGGGCAATGCCCCGCAAAAGGCCCTTTTAAGGGCTATTTGTAATTTAGTATAGGGTAGGGAATTTTATTATTTTGGGGGGATTTTTTATTTTATTAGGGGGATTAGATTAGGTGTAATGAGCTTAAAAAAATTGTAATTAATTTTTTATTTTCTGTAATTTAGTGTTTGTTGTTTTTTTGTACTTTAGTTTATTTAATTTAATTGTAGTTAGTTTATGTAATTAATTTAATTATAGTGTGTAGGTAGTGTTAGGTTTAATTGTAATTTAGGTTAGGATTTATTTTACAGGTAAATTTGTACTTATTTTAACTAGGTAGTTATTAAATAGTTAATAACTATTTAATAAATATTGTACCTAGTTAAAATAAATACAAAGTTGCCTGTAAAATTAAAATAAATCCTAAAATAGCTATAATGTAATTATTAACTAAATTGTAGCTATTTTATGGTTTATTTTACAGGTAAGTATTTAGTTTTAAATAGGAATAATTTAGTTAATAGTAATTTTATTTAAATAATATTTAAGTTAGGGGGGGTGTTAGGGTTAGACATAGGTTTAGGGGTTAATAAATTTATTATAGTGGCGGCGACATTGGCTGCGGCAGATTAGGGGTTAATACATTTAATAGGCTATGTGGGCTATGGTGGTTTAGGGGTTAATACTTGAATAGGTTAATTGCATTGTGGGCGGTTTAGGGGTTAATAATTTAGTTATTACTTGTGGTGTGGGTTTGATGGTGGATATAGGGGTTAATAGTTTAAATAGGCATATTGCGTTGTGGGGGTTGTCGATCTAGGGGTTAATATATTTAATATTAGTAATGAGAGGGTGGGATTGTGGATATAGGGGTTTTACGTGTCTGGCTTATTTTTGGGAGGTAGGTTAGACTTTTACGGGAGATTTGTTATTTTCTTTACTTTTCTTAGGCGTTGGCAGTTTATAAAGTGCCGTAAGTCACTGGCGACTCCAGAAATTTGTAGTTAAGCTCATTTCTGGACAGCGCTAGTTTATCCGACTTACGGCACTTTATGAACTGCCGGCGCCGTATATGTAATACCCCGAGGTGAAATTACGGGCGGCGCAGGTTCCCACGCTTGCACCGAAACCTACGCCGTATATGTGATCGCGCCCATAATATGTAAGCACACAAAAACACACATGATATGTAAGCACACACAAACAACAAGCAGTCTTATAATGCAGTATATTAAGTACATGGATAAAAACATGTTCTCCCCCTTTCCCTTTTCTGCTGGAAAATTAATCCATATTATCAGTAAAATTGAAAAGTTATGGAGGTAAAATTCTGGGCTATATATGACCTAAGCTGAAGTTCTAGAATGTGACAAACTACTAGAAAAATAATTATTTCAGGCAAAGTTTCCCATTATCCATGTCTGAGCAATATAAATTATAGCTTGATTTTAATATGATGCCCTTTATTATAGTAACACTGCAAAACCCAACACTAATATGATCGGTAGGTAGGTGGCTATGTAGGTAGGTAGGTAAGCAAGAGCTGAACAGGTCAATTGTGATGACTAAAGTAAAAAAACGTATTTATATGGTTAAGACAAGGAAACTGTTAGTGATTAATTTCCTTCCTCTTAACATCAGTTTATATATTCTTTAGCAATGAATTGTGCATCTCCAGTAGGGAAAACTACAAATGATTATAAATAAATACAAAATAATATAATCTCTTTATACATATGCTGCTTTAATATATGATGGTAAACAGATCTGGAATGCTAGCAATATTTTAGATGGCGTTTAAAGGGATATAAAATCCAAAATGTTTATATTGTGGTTCAGACAGAGCATACTATTTAAAAAAAGAAAAAAAGAAACAGGATATATATATATATATATATATATATATATATATGTGTGTGTGTGTGACTGTGTGTGTACGCATACAGAGCCACTAAGGGGTTCTCTCTCAAATAAACAAAATGTCCAATATAAAACTGTTAACTGGTATTCCAATCTCCTAATACTGTAACTTGCCCACGCAACGGGTGGCTAGCCTCTCTGGAACAGGGTCTACAAAAGAACAGCAACACAAAGGCACCAATGGCCTAGTACAATCATCACAAAGGATAAATGAAATGCTAGAAAATAACCAGACAGGTGCTATCTGCACAGACTGGAACTTCACAGTTGACCAGCAAACTGATAACCAGGTGTGACATGACCCAGTTGGTCAAGGCAGCATGTTGAATATGGAGATAAAGTGTCTGTGAAGGAAAACGCACAAAACACATGGCCCAGCACAGCACAACTCAATGTGATATAAGAAATTGATACAATCACAGTTGCACCACCAAAAGGCTGTTTCATTAGATTTGATGAAACAGATTTTGTTTGGCTGAGAAACACGTTGCTGTTATTTAATAAATATTGGTTTATATATACACTTGTTTATCCTATCAATGGAATTTCCGGCTTGTGGATTGGTTTAAATTTTTTCTTTTGTGATTCAGATAGAGCATGAAATTTTTAAAAAAAATTTTTTAACTTGTTTATTTATATCCAACAGAGGGTGCGATGAAACTCAAGTACAGATTTTGCGCCTCACAGGGCCAATTATTTCATATTAAACAGCCATATGAAAAATACGAAAAAAAAAAAATAGAAAAGGAAAATAAGAAGAAAGAAAAACAGGCCCAATTTAGGCTATATGGATGTGTGATAAAGAGAAAGAAAAGGAGGTAAAAAACATCCAAAATGAGCTGCACACTCTACTGGGTTTTTTTTTTCCATTTTATAAATTTTTTCTAAACATCTCAATATTCTAAGCATTCTAATGAGAAATTACCTGCGTAGTTAATAATGAAAAGAAGAAAAGAAAAAAAAAACAAAAAACACTTCAGAAGGAGGAGAGTAAGAAGAAAGAGAAGATAAGCAGATCAGTCACCAGATTCCCAGCAGTACTAATTCAGTATTTCTAAATGGGTATATTAAGTGATCAATTTCCGTGGGGGGAAGAGTTTTTATAAATACAGACCACTTTACGAAGAACGTCTAAACATCTGCATCACTTTGCAAGTCAGTGTCCACTTGTTCAATCATGCATTGTTTCTTTAGGCAATTTTTGATTTCTTTTACGCTCGGAATGGCTCCGGTCTTCCATTTTTTTAAGATTAAGAATCTACCTGCTAATATTATCAAGTTAACAATTTTAATTTTATTGGGGGATAATTCCCCGTTGTGGGCTAAGAGAACCACCTTTAATGGTGAGAGAGACGGAGAGGGGAGACCCAACGTATTTACCATCCAAAATTGAACCTTCAGCCAGAAATTTCTTATTTTTGGGCACTCCCAGAACATATGTACTAAATTAGCTAGAGGCAGAGAGCATTTCGGGCAAATATTAAAGCAGGAGTTCGCGCACTGTGACCTCTTCTTCGGTGTAAAATATGACATGTGGAGGAGCTTAACCTGCGCCTCTCTCCACGTTGCAGAAAGAGTTGCCCTAGCGGCCGCTTGAACTGAGGAGATAATTACAGCGGTATCAAGAGTTTTGATTCTTAACATATAGGCCCACTTATCGCGAATTTTTTCTATTGTTTCTGAGCCTTTAATAGAGACCATGGCCTAGATTTGGAGTTTTGTCGGTAACGACCCGAAAAACTAACGCCGGCTTTTTTCTGGCCGCACCATAAAAATAACTCTGGTATCGAGAGTCCACATAAAGGCTGCGTTAGGCTCCAAAAAAGGAGCGTAGAGCATTTTTAACGCAGCTTCAACTCTCGATACCACAGTTGCTTACGGACGCGGCCAGCCTCAAAAACGTGCTCGTGCACGATTCCCCCATAGGAAACAATGGGGCTGTTTGAGCTGAAAAAAAACCAAACACCTGCAAAAAAGCCGCGTTCAGCTCCTAACGCAGCCCCATTGTTTGCTATGCGGTAACCCTTCCTACGTCTGCACTTAACACTCTAACATGTACCCCGAGTCTAAACACCCCTAACCTTACACTTATTAACCCCTAATCTGCCGCCCCCGCTATCGCTGACCCCTGCATATTATTATTAACCCCTAATCTGCCGCTCCGTAAACCGCCGCTACTTACATTATCCCTATGTACCCCTAATCTGCTGCCCCTAACACTGCCGACCCCTATATTATATTTATTAACCCCTAATCTGCCCCCCACAACGTCGCCTCCACCTGCCTACACTTATTAACCCCTAATCTGCCGACCGGACCTGAGCGCTACTATAATAAAGTTATTAACCCCTAATCCACCTCACTAACCCTATCATAAATAGTATTAACCCCTAATCTGCCCTCCCTAACATCGCCGACACCTAACTTCAATTATTAACCCCTAATCTGCCGACCGAATCTCGCCGCTATTCTAATAAATGTATTAACCCCTAAAGCTAAGTCTAACCCTAATACTAACACCCCCCTAAATTAAATATAATTTAAATCTAACGAAATTAATTAACTCTTATTAAATAAATTATTCCAATTTAAAGCTAAATACTTACCTGTAAAATAAATCCTAATATAGCTACAATATAAATTATAATTATATTATAGCTATTTTAGGATTTATATTTATTTTACAGGTAACTTTGTATTTATTTTAACCAGGTACAATAGCTATTAAATAGTTAAGAACTATTTAATAGCTAAAATAGTTAAAATAATTACAAATTTACCTGTAAAAGAAATCCTAACCTAAGTTACAAATAAACCTAACACTAGACTATCAATAAATTAATTAAATAAACTACCTACAATTACCTACAATTAACCTAACACTACACTATCAATAAATTAATTAAATACAATTGCTACAAATAAATACAATTAAATAAACTAGCTAAAGTACAAAAAATAAAAAAGAACTAAGTTACAAAAAATAAAAAAATATTTACAAACATAAGAAAAATATTACAACAATTTTAAACTAATTACACCTACTCTAAGCCCCCTAATAAAATAACAAAGCCCCCCAAAATAAAAAAATGCCCTACCCTATTCTAAATTACTAAAGTTCAAAGCTCTTTTACCTTACCAGCCCTGAACAGGGCCCTTTGCGGGGCATGCCCCAAGAAATTCAGCTCTTTTGCCTGTAAAAAAAAACATACAATACCCCCCCCAACATTACAACCCACCACCCACATACCCCTAATCTAACCCAAACAGGCAAAAGAGCTGAATTTCTTGGGGCATCTAGTGTTAGGTTTATTTGTAACTTAGGTTAGGATTTCTTTTACAGGTAAATTTGTAATTATTTTAACTATTTTAGCTATTAAATAGTTCTTAACTATTTAATAGCTATTGTACCTGGTTAAAATAAATACAAAGTTACCTGTAAAATAAATATAAATCCTAAAATAGCTATAATATAATTATAATTTATATTGTAGCTATATTAGGATTTATTTTACAGGTAAGTATTTAGCTTTAAATTGGAATAATTTATTTAATAAGAGTTCATTAATTTCGTTAGATTTAAATTATATTTAACTTAGGGGGGTGTTAGTATTAGGGTTAGACTTAGCTTTAGGGGTTAATACATTTATTAGAATAGCGGCGAGATTCGGTCAGCAGATTAGGGGTTAATAATTGAAGTTAGGTGTCGGCGATGTTAGGGAGGGCAGATTAGGGGTTAATACTATTTATTATAGGGTTAGTGAGGCAGATTAGGGGTTAATAACTTTATTATAGTAGCGCTCAGGTCCGGTCGGCAGATTAGGGGTTAATAAGTGTAGGCAGGTGGAGGCGACGTTGTGGGGGGCAGATTAGGGGTTAATAAATATAATATAGGGGTCGGCGGTGTTAGGGGCAGCAGATTAGGGGTACATAAGGATAACGTAGGTGGCGGCGCTTTGCGGTCGGCAGATTAGGGGTTAATAAGTGTAGGCAGGTGGAGGCGACGTTGAGGGGGGCAGATTAGGGGTTAATAAATATAATACAGGGGTCGGCGGTGTTAGGGGCAGCAGATTAGGGGTACATAAGGATAACGTAGGTGGCGGTCGGCAGATTAGGGGTTAAAAAAATTTTTTCGAGTGTCGGCGATGTGGGGGGACCTCGGTTTAGGGGTACATAGGTAGTTTATGGGTGTTAGTGTACTTTAGAGCACAGTAGTTAAGAGCTTTATAAACCGGCGTTAGCCCAGAAAGCTCTTAACTACTGACTTTTTTCCTGCGGCTGGAGTTTTGTCGTTAGATGTCTAACGCTCACTTCAGAAACGACTCTAAATACCGGAGTTAGAAAAATCCCATTGAAAAGATAGGATACGCAATTTACGTAAGGGGATCTGCGGTATGGAAAAGTCGCGGCTGGAAAGTGAGCGTTAGACCCTATTTTGAGTGACTCCAAATACCGGCGGTAGCCTAAAACCAGCGTTAGGAGCCTCTAACGCTGGTTTTCACGGCTAACGCCAAACTCTAAATCTAGGCCCAAGTTTTGGTAGATATAAGAAATTGATGTGAAACCATTTTTAGCTAATGAGCCAATTTTCTATATTTCCCAAAGACCAGTCCCAGCCATAATCAGCTGAGAGACTGGCAGCATAATGTCTTGCCTGTAAGTAGGCGAAATTTTTTTTGTTAGGAATATGAAATTCTTCTTTTAGAGAGTTAAACGTTCTAATACATTTACTCTCAAAGTCTAATAATTGATGGACAAATACGAGCCCTCGAGTCTCCCATTGCAAAAAGAGAGCCGATTGCATGCCAGCTTGAAACTGCAGATTATTCAGTAATGGGTTATATCTTGATACCCTAGATTCTATAGATAGTAGATTACAAACCTTTTTCCACATGAAAAGTGGATTGCATATTGACCTCATTTTTTTTATTTCTAGAGGGAGCACGTTTTTATTGCAATGTATTAAAGCCCTTAAGTCGATTGGATATGTTATATTAGAATCCAACTCTATATTTGTAATATAATGACTACTAGTTAGTCAGTCTACTATAATACGGGCTAAAAATACCTGATTGTATGTGCGCAAGTCGGGAAGAGATAGTCCTCCGAGTTTCATAGGTAGGGCTAATTTGACTAAGGAAATTCTAGGTTTTTTATTCTGCCAGATGAATAGACGTAAAGCTGAGTTGAAAGAGAAAATGTCCTTAGATTTAAGAATTAATGGGGTGTTTTGAAGAACGTATAGTATTTTTGGTAAAAGAGTCATTTTATATAAGGCTATATGGCCAGATAGAGAGAGGGGAAGCATCTGCCAGTTTTTGAATGCTTCTTTTACTTTTTTGAGAACCGGAATTATATTCAGATCATACCAATTATCAGGGTTGCCAGATATCCATAGACCTAAGTACTTAACTGAGTCCTGAACTATACTGAAAGGAATTTCTGTAACAGAGTGCTTTGTTTGTTTAATCCAAAGTAGCTCTGATTTTGTAGTATTAACCCTGTAACCTGAAAATGATCCGAATTGATCGATTATTTTAAGCAGTTTGGGAATGTTTCTGGAAGTATTTGAAATATATATTAGCACATCATCTGCATAGAGTGCCATTCGCATCTCCTTCTTATTGATCCTGATTCCTTCTAGTTGTTGCCGAATTAAGATGGCCAATGGTTCGATTGCCAGATCAAATAGAAGTGGGGAGAGAGGGCACCCCTGCCTTGTTCCTCTGTCTAATTTTATATCTCGAAATAAGTCCCCGTTTACTATGATTTTAGTTGAGGCATTTTTATATAGATTATTAAAAATGAGGAGAAAGTTGCCACCCAGCCCGAATTCCTTCAAAGTAAAGGACAAATGATCATAATGCACTGAGTCAAATGCCTTTTCAGCATGAACAAAAATAATGGCCTTGTCAGGAGCATCCTCTTCTCCCTTGTTCCCCAATTCTACCGTTACTTTAAAGTATTCTATAGTAAGAAAAACTTCCCTGATTTTAGCAGAAGAATTACGCTTCGTTAAGAACCCAGCTTGATCTGTGTGGATAATGTTGGGAAGAAGGGTTTGAAGCCTTCTTGCCAGAATTGTCATTAATATCTTATAGTCTGTGTTTAGTAGTGCAATGGGTAGATAGGATTCTTTTCTCGTGGGGTCTTTTCCTGTTTTTAAAATAAGAACTGTATTTGAAGCAACAAAATCTGGTGATGGGGTTAGGCCTTTAACATATAAGTCATTAAATAATGCGGTTAGATGGAGTGTTATTTCCGGGGCCAATATTTTATATAATTCATTTGGAAGGGCATCAGGCCCTGGGGCTTTATTCAAGGCTAGATTTTGAATAGTAAACAAAGTTTCTTGTTCAGTAATGGGAGAGTGCAAGTTATCCAAAAGATCAGGAGTTAAAACCGGATGCACCAGATTCTTCCAAAATTCTTCACGTTCTATAAGATTTGAAGTTTTAGTGGTATAGAGGGTTCTATAATAGTTTTTCAAATACTCCAACCAGTTCAGTTGGTGTTTTAAAGCACTTCTCCTCTGTTATTATCATGTCTATTATGGGAGAAGCTTTGTCCCGTCCGACCAAATTTGCCAGAAGTTTCCCTGTTTTATTCCCAAGAGCATGACATTTTAAGTAACTTTCTAATTTACTCCTATTATCAAATTTTCTTCATTCTCTTGGTATCTTTATTTGAAATGCAAGAATGTAAGTTTAAATGCAGGCTCTATCTGAATCGCAAAAGAAACAATTTGGGTTCAGTGTCCCTTTAAGCAATGATTCCTGCCTTAGCCTGAGTGAGCAGTCAGCTCTGGATGGCTGTAAAGTTAAAATCTGTTTGTACTGTACCTGGTGGTGCAACTGTGATGTGAGTGTATTCATTTCTTTCTTATATAACATTGAGTTGTGCTGGGTCATGTGGTTTTGTGCTTTTTCCTTCACAGAAGCTTTATCTACGTATTGAACCTGCTGCCTTGACCAACCGGGTCCTGTCACACCTGGTTATCAGTTTGCTGGACAACTGTGAAGTTCCAGGATGTGCAGATAGCACGTGTCTGGTTATTTTCTTATGGAAGTTTCCAATTTACTTCTATGATCAAATTTGCTTAGTTCCCATGATATTCTGTGCTGAAGAGATACCTAGGTAGGCACCAGGAGCACTACATGGTAGGAAATAGTGCTGCCATCTAGTGCTCTTCCAAATGGATAACATTATTGAAAAACTGCTGCCATACAATGTTCGAGCATACTTCCTTGCTTTTTAACAAAAGATACCAAGACAATGAAGAAAAATTGCTAATAGATGGAAATAAGAAAGTTGTTTAAAATCACATGCTTTATCTGAATCATGAAATAACATTTTTGTTTTTCATATCCCTTTAATTTATTAGTTGTAATAAAGATACACTTTAACTTACTTTTTAATGTAGCGTTGAAATTCAAATACCCCACGTTCTTACTACCCACTTTTAGTGAGCTTAATGTTTGAACTCTTCTCCATTCGGTACTCTAGCTACAAAGAAAAAAAATGTGCCCTATGGCTAGAGTGCTAATTGGAGAACAATTAAAACTGTTATCTAAAAAAAAATAATAATTTTGAAGTGGGCGGCTAGAGTGTGGGGAATTTGAATTTCAATGCTACATTAAAAAGTAAGTTATAACGTATCTTCATTACAGAATAATTTGAACCATTCTCCCAAACAAATTCAGCCATATAAACAAGGGAGTCAAAACTATTTTCTTAAAGGGACATGAAAGTCAAAACTAAACTGTCATGATTCAGATAGAGTATGCAATTGTAAAAAAACAACAACAAACTTTCAAGTTCACTTCTTTTATTAAATTTACTTCATTCACTTGATATCCTTTGTTAAAAAGCAAACCTATATCGGTTTAGGAGTGTGCACATGTTTTGCGCACTATATGGCAGCAGTGTGTGCAAGTCTCAACATACTTCCTAAAAGCAAAGACAGACAAGCGATAGCTTGAATATTATGTGCCGCCTTGACCTGGAGTGAATAATGGGATTATCTAGATTTATATTTTTAGGATATTATCTTTAAATGCCTCACATCCACAGATTTTTTTTTTTTGTATCCTGAAGAAGAAAATAACCTTTGCTGCCTGTGATATATTTTTAATAATATATTCAGATTTAGGGTAAAAAAGATTGACAAATAAATATAACATCCATAAGCATGTACTTATAAACACAGAAGCATATCAACATGATAGAAAATTTAGGGCTAGATTACAAGTGGAGATCTAATTTATCGAGTGGCCGCAAACAGACAAATTTGCGGTAGCAATTAGTGCTCAAAAAATTAAGCAGAGGTCAAACCTCTAGTTCATTTTTAAAATGTCCCCCAATTGCCCCCAAAATACAGTGTGTAGTGCTTTTTGAAAAAATAAAAATAGTAGCATTTAAAAAAACAAAAACAAAACTGCACTAAGCAGTTTTTAGGGGTTAAAAGCGTCAGGTGTGGGTTGTTAGAAAAAAAAAAAACGGCACTGAAAAGTGCCTTTACTATGCGGTCTATGGGAACTGTGTGCTCCCTGTAAATATAAATGTATATGCTTATATACATATATTAAGAACAAAAAGCCAGCAGAGGAAAACGGAGAATTCCTCTGTTGTGCCAAAAGAATACACACATAGCACTCTCTTATTCCCACATAGAAATGGAAAAAGTAATAAACTTGTGTGAATTGTGCTTGGTGTGACTTTATTCCACAAACTAATGATATATCTATCATTTTTAGTGATACACAGGTTAAAAACTGGGGATGTTTAAAAACCGTAGTTAATTACAGGATGCTTTTGCACCTATAATTTAGAAAATTATATTCTTGCTAATCGAGCCTATGGGACAGGTGTGTTGCTATATAATAACTTAGCTAACTTCTTTGACAACTAAGGGGGGTACCGTAATTGTTGCAGTACAACTACCTGCAAGCACATAATAATGTTTATATCTTCACATGGTTGACCATTACTGCAATATTACTTCATGGTACTTCAGGGCTGAGCGATTAGCTCATGCCACAACAACTGGTTAATAACAAGGTTGTTTTGCACCCCTATCTTAGATTACTATATTGTTGCTATTTGAACCTGAGGACATATGTCTTGCTACATAATCACTATTGTCTCTATTACTTAGGGACTCATGTATCAGCCTCTACACTAACTGCTTCACGTATATGGTTACACTGTTGTCACTAGAAAATGATTCTTTGATTTAAAAAAAAAAGTATTCAACACGCATGCTCCCTAGTGAAGCTAGTACCCTAGGTTTGTCAGCTCACACATTATTTCATTTCACTGCTAGTTTTAGTGAATATATGAAGCAACTATTTCCAGTTTCCTGTCTATATTATCAGGGTATCTGTGAATGTCATTAGATAATACATATATACAGTCGTATGCATAAGTTTAGGCACCCCTGACAATTTCCATGATTTTCATTTCTAAATAATTGGGTGTTTGGATCAGCAATTTCATTTTGAGCTATCAAATAACTGAAGGACACAGTAATATTTCAGTAGTGAAATGAGGTTTATTGGATTAACAGAAAATGTGCAAAACGAAATTAGACAGGTGCATACATTTGGGCACCCCAACAGAAATATTGCATCAATATTTAGTAAAGCCTCTTTTAGCAAAAATAAAAGCCTCTAGATGCTTCCCATAGCCTGTAATGAGTGTCTGGATTCTGGATGAAGGTATTTTGGACCATTCCTCCTTGCAAAACATTCCAGTTCAGTTAGGTTTGATGGTTGCCGAGCATGGATAGCCCGCTTCAAATCACCCCACAGATTTTCAATGATATTCAGTTCTGGGGACTGGGATAGCCTTTCCAGAACATTGTACTTGTTCCTCTGCATAAATGCCAGAATAGATTTTGAGCAGTGTTTTGGGTTGTTGTCTTGTTGAAATATCCAGCCCCGGCGTAACTTCAACTTTGTGACTGATTCCTCAACATTATTCTCAAGTATCTGCTGATATTGAGTGGAATCCATGCGACCCTCAACTTTAACAAGATTCCCAGTACCGGCACTGTCCACACAGCCCCACAGGATGATGGGACATCCACCAAATTTTACTGTGGGTAGCAAGTGTTTGTCTTGGAACGCTGTGTTCTTTTGCCGCCATGCATAACGCCCCTTGTTATGACCAAATAACTCAATCTTTGTTTCATCAGTCCACAGCACCTTCTTCCAAAATGAAGCTGGCTTGTCCAAATGTGGGTTTGTGGCGTGTGTACAGAAAAGGCTTCTTCCGCATCACTCTCCCATACAGCTTCTCCTTGTGCAAAGTGCACTGAATTGTTGAACGATGCACAGTGACACCATCTGCAGCAAACTTCTGACCACCCACTTTTAGTGAGCTTAATGTTTGAACTCTTCTCCATTCGGTACTCTAGCTACAAAGTAAAAAATGTAAAAAATTGTGAGAGTGCCCTATGGCTAGAGCGCTAATTGGAGAACAATTCAAACTGTTATCTAAAAAAAAAATACTTTTGAAGTGGGCGGCTAGAGTGTGGGGAATTTGAATTTCAATGCTACATTAAAAAGTAAGTTATAACGTATCTTCATTACAGAATCATTTGAACCATTCTCCCAAACAAATTCAGCCATATAAACAAGGGAGTCAAAACTATTTTCTTAAAGGGACATGAAAGTCAAAACTAAACTGTCATGATTCAGATAGAGTATGCAATTGTAAAAAAAACAAAAAAAAAACTTTCCAGTTCACTTCTTTTATTAAATTTACTTCATTCACTGGATATCCTTTGTTAAAAAGCATACCTAGATCGGTTTAGGAGTGTGCACATGTTTTGCGCACTATATGGCAGCAGTGTGTGCAAGTCTCAACATACTTCCTAAAAGCAAAGACAGACAATTGATAGCTTGAATATTATGTGCCACCTTGACCTGAAGTGAATAACTGGATTATCTAGATTTATATTTTTAGGATATTACCTTTAAATGCCTCAAATCCAAAGAGCAATCTTAGGTTGGTTTTTTTTTGTATCCTGAAGAAGAAAATAACCTTTGCTGCCTGTGATATATTTTTAATAATATATTCAGATTTAGGGTAAAAAAGATTTACAAATAAATATAACATCCATAAGCATGTACTTATAAACACAGAAGCATATCAACATGATAGAAAATTTAGGGCTAGATTACAAGTGGAGATCTAATTTATCGAGTGGCCGCAAACAGACAAATTTGCGGTAGCAATTAGTGCTCAAAAAATTAAGCAGAGGTCAAACCTTTGGTTCATTTTTAAAATGTCCCCCGATTGCCCCCAAAATACAGTGTGTAGTGCTTTTTGAAAAAATAAAAATAGTAGCATTTAAAAAAACAAAACTGCACTAAGCAGTTTTTAGGGGTTAAAAGCGTCAGGTGTGGGTTGTTAGAAAAAAAATACGGCACTGAAAAGTGCCTTTACTATGCGGTCTATGGGAACTGTGTGCTCCCTGTAAATATAAATGTATATGCTTATATACATATATTAAGAACAAAAAGCCAGCAGAGGAAAACGTAGAATTCCTCTGTTGTGCCAAAAGAATACACACATAGCACTCTCTTATTCCCACATAGAAATGGAAAAAATAATAAACTTGTGTGAATTGTGCTTGGTGTGACTTTATTCCACAAACTAATGATAAATCTATCATTTTTAGTGATACACAGGTTAAAAACTGGGGATGTTTAAAAACCGTAGTTAATTACAGGATGCTTTTGCACCTATAATTTAGAAAATTATATTCTTGCTAATCGAGCCTATGGACAGGTGTGTTGCTATATAATAACTTAGCTAACTTCTTTGACAACTAAGGGGGTACCGTAATTGTTGCAGTACAACTACCTGGAAGCACATAATAATGTGTATATCTTCACATGGTTGACCATTACTGCAATCTTACTTCATGGTACTTCAGGGCTGAGCGATTAGCTCATGCCACAACAACTGGTTAATAACAGGATTTTTTTTTTTAGATTACTATATTGTTGCTATTTGAACCTGAGGACATATGTCTTGCTACATAATCACTATTGTCTCTATTACTTAGGGACTCATGTATCAGCCTCTACACTAACTGCTTCACGTATATGGTTACACTGTTGTCACTAGCAAATGATTCTTTGATTTAAAAAAAAATATAAGTATTCAACATGCATGCTCCCTAGTGAAGCTAGTACCCTAGGTTTGTCAGCTCACACATTATTTCATTTCACTGCTAGTTTTAGTGAATATATGCAGCAAATATTTCCAGTTTCCTGTCTATATTATCAGGGTATCTGTGAATGTCATTAGATAATACATAAATACAGTTGTATGCATAAGTTTAGGCACCCCTGACAATTTCCATTATTTTCATTTCTAAATAATTGGGTGTTTGGATCAGCAATTTCATTTTGAGCTATCAAATAACTGAAGGACACAGTAATATTTCAGTAGTGAAATGAGGTTTATTGGATTAACAGAAAATGTGCAAAACGAAATTAGACAGGTGCATACATTTGGGCACCCCAACAGAAATATTGCATCAATATTTAGTAAAGCCTCTTTTAGCAGAAATAAAGCCTCTAGATGCTTCCCATAGCCTGTAATGAGTGTCTGGATTCTGGATGAAGGTATTTTGGACCATTCCTCCTTGCAAAACATCTCCAGTTCAGTTAGGTTTGATGGTTGCCGAGCATGGACAGCCTGCTTCAAATCACCCCACAGATTTTCAATGATATTCAGTTCTGGGGACTGGGATAGCCTTTCCAGAACATTGTATTTGTTCCTCTGCATAAATGCCAGAGTAGATTTTGAGCAGTGTTTTGGGTTGTTGTCTTGTTGAAATATCCACCCCCGGCGTAACTTCAACTTTGTGACTGATTCCTCAACATTATTCTCAAGTATCTGCTGATATTGAGTGGAATCCATGTGACCCTCAACTTTAACAAGATTCCCAGTACCGGCACTGGCCACACAGCCCCACAGCATGATGGGACATCCACCAAATTTTACTGTGGGTAGCAAGTGTTTGTCTTAGAACGCTGTTTTCTTTTGCCGCCATGCATAACGCCCCTTTGTTATGACCAAATAATTCAATCTTTGTTTCATCAGTCCACAGCACCTTCCTTCCAAAATTAAGCTGGCTTGTCCAAATGTGGGTTTGTGGCGTGTGTGCAGAAAAGGCTTCTTCCACATCACTCTCCCATACAGCTTCTCCTTGTGCAAAGTGCGCTGAATTGTTGAACGATGCACAGTGACACAATCTGCAGCAAGATGATGTTGTAGATCTTTGGAGGTGGTTTGTGGGCTGTTTTTGACTATTCTCACCATCCTTTGCCTCTCCGATATTTTACTTGGCCTGCCACTTCTGGCCTTAACAAGAACTGTGCCTGTGGTCTTCCATTTCCTCACTATGTTCCTCACAGTGGACACTGACAGCTTAAATCTCTGCAATAGCTTTTTGTAGCCTTCCCCTACACCATAATATTGAACAATCTTTGTTTTCAGTTCATTTGAGAGTTGTTTTGAGGCCCCAATGTTGCCACTCTTTAGAGGATAGTCAAAGAGAACAACAACTTGCAATTGGCCACCTTAAATACATTTTCTCATGATTGGATGCACCCGTCTATGAAGTTCAAGGCTTAATGGGCTTACCAAACCAATTGTGTGTTCCAATTAATCAGTGTTAGGTAGTTACAGGTATTCAAATCAACAAAATGACAAGGGTGCCCAAATTTATGCACCTGTCTAATTTTGTTTTGATGTATATTGCACATTTTCTGTTAATCCAATAAACCTCATTTCACTACTGAAATATTACTGTGTGCTTCAGTTATTTGATAGATCAAAATGAAATTGCTGATCCAAACACCCAATTATTTATAAATGAAAATTGTGGAAATTGTCAGGGGTGCCTAAACTTTTGCATACAAGTGTATATATAATAAGATAAAATAAGTATGCAATCTATCAAATATTAAATTTGAGCAAGCTTATTTTATTGCTGAATACATTCGGTGTATTGCAAATCTGAGGTCAGACATGAGATGCCTTGCTGATTACACATCAGACCCCCTCCCCACTCAATATGCTAAATCACATTTGCTCAGATCAAAATCTATGTATTAAAAGTTACCAGATAATATCCCCTTTGGATAAGGAGCTAAGAGGTCTAGAGCTAGATCTTTTGAAGCTTGAATGAATGCAGAGAAGAACCGGTCTACAGAGGGAATTTACCGTTTACACTTAGGTGTTAAATTGGTGCTGAGTTTTCAATAAACATCTTCCCCAGACAAAAGAAAGTATTTTAAAACATGTGTTATTTGAAAGCATAGATGTCTTGAGGATTTGAAGTTTGGACAAATTATCTATATAGTTTTCAAATATTTAATATGTGCCTCATACTGTCCAAATAATAGGTACAAATAAATGGATATGAGATTGTCTGTTTGTATAATATTAAATATGAATGTCTGCTAAATTAAATATAAATAATAGCTACATTGATGGATTTAAAATGTATACTCATTTCATTGTTTCTTTCATTTCAGACCAGTGAGAAACCAGCGTTGTCCAATGAAGTATATCATATCTGTGTTTTCATGCATTCAAAACAATGTTATATCAGAATATGAATTGATATATTAATTAAAATCATAATGAAAGTATTAGAGTCCTTTTAAGTCCCCTCATAAAAATGTGATTTTAATACATCTTCTAAAATATTTAAATGTATAGGAATTACTTTGTAATGTGATTTTTAAATGCATTTTAAAATATTACTAGAGATATGCTCATGTTTAGTCTCGATAGATACATGCTAAATTATATCATATGGGATATATATGTTGACCAGATAAGTTTATTAATATCAGGAAATAATTAGTATATTAAATATACAATTAAAAGATAATCGGCTAGATTACGAGTTTTTGTCAGTAAGGCTGTGCGGGGCTAACAAGCCTTTTTTTCTTACCGCTCCCTTAAGCCAACGCTGGTATTACGAGTTTTCTGCAAGCTGGCGTTAGCCTCAGAAAAGTGAGCATTGAGCAAAATTTAGCTCCACATCTCACCTCAATACCAGCGTTGCTTACGGTAGCAGTAAGCTGGCAAAACGTGCTCATGCACGATTTCCCCATAGGAAACAATGGGGCTGAGCTGGCTGAAAAAAAATCTAACACCTGCAAAAAAGCAGCGTTCGGTTCCTAACGCAGCCCCATTGTTTCCTATAGGGAAAGAAAATTTATGTCTGCACCTAACACCCTAACATGAACCCCGAGTCTAAACACCCCTAACCTTACACTTATTAACCCCTAATCTGCCGCTCCGCACAACGCCGCCACCTACATTATACATATGAACCCCTAATCTACTGCCCCCAACATCGCCGACACCTACATTATATTTATTAACCCCTAATCTGACCCCCTTAACGTTGCCACAACTATATTAAATTTATTAACCCCTAATCTTCCGACCCCAACGTCACCGTTACTATAATAAATTTATTAACCCCTAAACCTAAGTCTAACCCTAAGTCTAACCCCCCTAACTTAAATATAATTTAAATTAAACAAAATAAATTTAACATAATTAAATAAATTAATCCTATTTAAAATTAAATACTTACCGATAAAATAAACCCTAAGCTATCTACAATATAACTAATAGTTACATTTGTATCTATCTTAGGGTTTATTTTAATTTTACAGGCAACTTTGTATTTATTTTAACTAGCTACAATAGTTATTAAATAGTTATTAAATATTCAATAACTACCTAGCTAAAATAAGTACAAAATTACCTGTAAAATAAACCCTAACCTAAGTTACAATTACACCTAACAGTACACTATCATTAAACTAATTACCTAAACTACCTACAATTAATTACAATTAAATTAAACTAAATTACGAAAAAAACCCCACTAAATTACAGAAAAAAAGAATTACAAGAATTTTAAACTAATTACACCTAATCTAATCCCCCTAATAAAATAAAAAGCCCCCCTAAATAATAAAATTCCCTACCCTATATTAAATTACAAATAGCCCTTAAAAAGGCCTTTTGCGGGGCATTGCCCCAAAGTAATCAGCTCTTTCCCCTTTAAAAAAAAATACAATACCCCCCCAACATTAAAACCCACCACCCACACACCCAACCCTACTCTAAAATGCACCCAATCCCCCCTTAAAAAAACCTAACACTACCCCCTTGAAGATCCCCCTATCTTGAGCCGTCTTCACCCAGCCGGGCACAAGTGGACCTCAAGAGGGTCAGAAGTCTTCAACCGATCCAGACAGAAGAGGACATCCAGACCAGCAGAACTCTTCATCCAGGCGGCATCTTCTATCTTCTTCCATCCGGAGCGGAGCGGGTCCATCTTGAAGACATCCAACGCGGAGCATCCTCTTCCTTCTTGATCAGACGACTGAATGAAGGTTCCTTTAAGTGACGTCATCCAAGATGACTTCCCTTGAATTCTGATTGGCTGATAGAATCCTATCGGAATCCAATTGGAATTAAGGTAGGAAAAATCCTACTGGCTGATGCAATCAGCCAATAGGATTGAGCTCGCATTCTATTGGCTGTTCCAATCAGCCAATAGAATGTGAGGTCAATCCTATTGGCTGATTGCATCAGCCAATAGGATTTTTCCTACCTTAATTCCGATTGGCTGATAGGATTCTATCAGCCAATCGGAATTGAAGGGACGCCATCTTGGACGTCACTTAAAGGAACCTTCATTCAGTTGTCGGATCAAGAAGGAAGAGGATGCTCCGCATCGGATTTCTTCAAGATGGACCGGCTCCGCTCCGGATGGAAGAAAATAGAAGATGCCGCCTGGATGAAGAGTTCTGCCGGTCTGGATGTCCTCTTCTGCCCGGATCGGATGAAGACTTCTGCCCCTCTGGAGGTCCACTTGTGCCCGGCTGGGTGAAGACGGCTCAAGGTAGGGTGATCTTCAAGGGCGTAGTGTTAGGTTTTTTTTAAGGGGGGATTGGGTGGGTTTTAGAGTAGGGTTGGGTTTTAATGTTTGGGTGGGTTTTAATGTTGGGGGGATATTGTATTTTTTTTTACAGGTGAAAGAGCTGATTACTTTGGTGCAATGCCCCGCAAAAGGCCCTTTTAAGGGCTATTTGTAATTTAGTATAGGGTAGGGCTTTTTTATTTTGGGGGGCTTTTTATTTTTATTAGGGGGATTAGATTAGGTGTAATTAGTTTAAAATTCTTGTAATTCTTTTTTCCCCCCTGTAATTTAGTGGTTTTTTTCACCGTAATTTAGTTTATTTAATTTAATTGTAATTAATTGTAGCTAGTTTAGGTAATTAGTTTAATGATAGTGTAGTGTTAGGTGTAATCGTAACTTAGGTTAGGGTTTATTTTACAGGTAATTTTGTACTTATTTTAGCTAGGTAGTTATTAAATAGTTAATAACTATTTAATAACTATTGTACCTAGTTAAAATAAATACAAAGTTGCCTGTAAAATATAAATAAACCCTAAGCTAGATACAATGTAACTATTAGTTATATTGTAGCTAGCTTAGGGTTTATTTTATAGGTAAGTATTTAGTTTTAAATAGGATTAGTTTATTTAATAGTAGTAAACTTATTTTGTTTTATTTAAATTATATTTAAGTTAGGGGGTGTTAGGGTTAGGGTTAGACTTAGGTTTAGGGGTTAATACATTTAGTATAGTAGCGGCGGTTTAGAGGTTAATAAATTTATTAAAGTTGCGGCGATGTCCGGTCGGCAGATTAGGGGTTAAATAATTTTATTATAGTGTTTGCGATGTGGGGGGGGGGGGGGCTCAGTTTAGGGGTCAATAGATAGTTTATGGGTGTTAGTGTACTTTGTAGCACTTTAGTTAAGAGCTTTATGTTACGGCGTTAGCCCATAAAACTCTTAAGTACTGACTTTAAAATGCGGTAGGAGTCTTGGAGGTAGAGGGTGTACCGCTCAATTTTTAAAGTGATTGTAATACCGGCGTTAGGCAAATCCCATTAAAAAGATAGGATACGCAATTGACATAAGGGGATTTGCGGTATGATAAAATCGCGGAAAAAAAGTGAGCGGTACACCCTTTCCTGCCTGACTCGTAATACCAGCGGGCGTTAAAAAGCAGCGTTGGGACCCCTCAACGCTGCTTATTAAGGCTAACGCAAGACTCGTAATCTAGCCGATAGTAAGCTGGTAATATTGAAAATTAGACTGCATTTCTGGTTGTCTGCTGCCACCTATAGTTCAAAAAATGGTATTACAACCAAAAGAAATTTGACTGCTCAGGGAGGCGTTTCCCAAATAGCCGATGATATGTTCAGCTCAAAGGGCCTATCACACATCCGAGGGCCTATCAAACTCTTGTGGGAATGATTAAAGAAAAGAAGGAGGGGTTAATTTTGAATGACACTAGACAAAGGGACAGACTCAAAGAAGCATAACTTTTGGAGAGAAAAATACTCAGGTTTTGTGCCAAGTATATTCTCTGCCATTTTTGGGACAATTTCTTGGACAAAGGAATATAACAATTTAGAGGCCTGTATCCTAACAATAGTGGACTAAATTCTTCTTAAATGACCCACAAGAAATTCTATAAGCTCATTTGGTTATGTGGTAACATATGGATGCTCTATATATAATATTTAAATCAAAGGTATTTTGTTGCTACAGTTAGATTGCTGCTGGTAATTTAAAGAGCACAATTGTTATTTTAAATTTATATCCATAGTCCTGTATAGTTTTAACTAGTCACATTAATACTAAATAATTTTACTTGCTAGAAAAGAATTTGTACTTTATATTTATAAATCAGTTTTACTATTGCAACAAGGGATCGGTTCAAGGGATACTTGTTATTTCAAGGACAGCTACTATACAGCATTTACGTTGGCCAACGATAAGTATATTTACGCTGAACTTTATCTCATGAACTTTATTATTCATCATAATCTGTTGTTTTGATTGCGAGCATTTACCTCAGTATTTTATGTTTTATTTATATTTCCTTTTCCTTTTTTGTTTCAATATTCTTTTGTATGATAATAGGGTGTATAAACCTGTTACATATGCTCTGCCTAAGTATTAGTTATGTTAACTGTGCACAGTAGATATTTTTAAGCATTTGTAAACTATCTGTTACTAAGTAAAACATATTGGACTAAGAGTGCTGGTGTGAGATATCTTTATTTTCTTTTTTATATAGTATTACTATTGCAACATCTCATATAACTGGTTATTGTAGTTAGATTTCTCTTGTGTATTACGTTATTTGTAGCTATTATGATATATTTTAACACTTGTTTTATGGTGTCTAAATAAGAGGTTTTCTTTCATGTAATTGGTAAGAGTCCATGAGCTAGTGACGTATGGGATACACAATCCCACCAGGAGGGGCAAAGTTTCCCAAACCTCAAAATGCCTATAAATACAACCCTCACCACACCCACAATTCAGTTTTACAAACTTTGCCTCCTATGGAGGTGGTGAAATAAGTTTGTGCTTAGATTCTACGTTGATATGGGCTTCTCAGCATTTTGAAGCCCGGTTCCTCTCAGAGTACAGTGAATGTCAGAGGAATGTGAAGGGAGTAATACCTATTGAATGCAATGGTTTTCCTCACGGGAGATCTATTTCATAGGTTCTCTGTTATCGGTCGTAGGGATTCATCTCCTACCTCCCTTATTCATATCGACGATATACTCTCATATTCCATTACCTCTACTGATAACCGTTTTAGTACTGGTTAGGCTATCTGCTATATGTGGATGGGTGTCTTTCGGTAAGTATGTTTTCATTACTTAAGACACTCTCAGCTATGGTTGGCACTTTATGTATTTATATAAAGTTCTAAATATATGTATTGTACTTATATTTGGCATGAGTCAGGTTTATGTATATTTCCTTTTGCAGATTGTCAGTTTCATATTTGGGAAAAGCATTTTCTAGTTTTTTTTTTTTCTTACCTGGGGTATAGTCTTTTTTCAAATGGACTGTTTTTTCATTAAAATTTGCGGGCAAGATTAGGCTTGTGAGGGCGCAAAATGCCAAAGTATATTGCGTCATTCTTGGTGCAAGATTTTTTGGTGCAAAGTTACGTTCGATGATGCAAAATTCGTCATTTCCGGCATCTTAGTCAACGACGAGTTCCTTTCACAAGGTTGCGTCTTCAATGACGCAAGTGTGTCATTTCCGGATGTTGTTAGCGCCAAAAAATGTTCTGTTGTGTTGTGCGTCATACTTGGCGCCAAATATTTGAATTATTTTAAACCCCATTCCTATATGCCTCTTGCCTTTTTCTCTTTCAGAGGAATATGCTGTTTGCATTTTTCCCCATTCCTGAAACTGTCATATAAGGAAATTGATAATTTTGCTTTATATGTTGTTTTTTCTCTTACATTTGCAAGATGTCTCAATCTGATCCCGTCTCAGAAATCACTGTTGGAACCCTGCTGCCTGATAACAGTTCTACCAAAGCTAAGTGTGTTTGTTGTAAACTTGTGGAGATTATATCATGATAAGCTTTTACATGCAGAGAATGTGTCAATCAGTAATAGTACATTGCCTGTTGTTTCTTCAACATCTAATATACAAGATATACCTGTGAATTTAAAAGATTTTATTGCTGATTCAATTCAGAAGGCTTTGTCTGCCATCCCACCTTCTAATAAACGTAAGAGGTCTTTTAAAACTTCTCATAAAGTTGATGAAATTTCAAGTGACCAACAACATAATGATTTATGCTCCTCTGATGAAGATCTGTCTGATTCAGAAGATCCTTCCTCAGATGTTGACACTGACAAATCTACTTATTTATTTAAAATGGAGTATATTCGTTCTTTGTTAAAAAGTGTTGATTACATTGGATATTGAGGAAACTAGTCCTCTTGATATTAAAACTAGTAAACGTTTAAATTCTGTTTATAAATCTCCTGTGGTTACTCCAGAGGTTTTTCCAGTTCCTAATGCTATTTCTGATATGATTTCTAAGGATTGGAATAGGCCTGGTACTTCTTTTATTCCTTCTTCAAGGTTTAAAAAATCGTATCCTTTGCAAGCAGTTAGATTGGAGTTTTGGCAAAAGATCCCCAAAGTTGATGGGGCTATTTCTACTCTTGCTAAATGTACTACTATTCCTATGGAAGATACTACTTCCTTTAAAGATAGGAAACTTGAATCTTATCTAAGGAAAGCCTATTTATATTCTGGTCATCTTGTCAGGCCAGCAATTTCTTTGGTTGATGTTGCCGCTGTATCAACTTTTTGGTTTGAAAGTTTAGCGCAACAGGAAATGGCTCCTGATTTGTCTATCATTGTTCGCTTGCTTCAAAATGCTAATCATTTTATTTGTGATGCCATTTTTGATATCATCAAAATTGATGTTAAATCTATGGCCTAGATTTAGAGTTTTGTCGGTAAAGACCCGTGTAGCTAACGCAGCTTTTTTTCCTACCGTTACTTCCAAACAACGCTGGTATTTAGAGTTGTCTGAAGGGCTGCGTTAGGCTCCAAAAAGGGAGCGTTGAGCCGAATTTACCGCCACTTCAACCCTCAATACCAGGGCTGAAAAAAAACCTAACACCTGCAAAAAAGCAGCGTTAAGCTCCCAATGCAGCCCCATTGTTTCCTATGGGGAAACACTCTCTAAGCCTGCACCTAACACCCTAACATGAACCCCCGAGTCTAAACACCCCTAACCTTACACTTATTAACCCCTAATCTGCGGCCCCCGCTATCGCTGACACCTGCATTACACAATTAACCCCTAATCTGACGCTCTGGACACCGCCGCCACCTACATTATCCCTATGAACCCCTAATCTGCTGCCCCCAACATCGCCGACCCCTACATAATATTTATTAACCCCTAATCTGCCCCCCCCCAACGTCGCCGCCACCTAACTTCAAGTATTAACCCCTAATCTGCTGACCGGACCTCGCCGCTACTATAATAAAGTTATTAACCCCTAAAGCTAAGTCTAACCCTAACACCCCCCTAAGTTAAATATAATTTTAATATAACAAAATAAATTAACTCTTATTAACTAAAGTATTCCTATTTAAAACTAAATACTTACCTGTAAAATAAACCCTAATATAGCTACAATATAACGAATAATTATATTGTAGCTATTTTAGGATTTATATTTATTTTACAGGCAGCTTTGTATTTATTTTAACTAGGTACAATAGCTATTAAATAGTTATTAACTATTTAATAGCTACCTAGTTAAAATAATTACAAAATTACCTGTAAAATAAATCCTAACCTAAGTTACAATTAAACCTAACACTACACTATCATTAAATTAATTAAATAAATTAACTACCAATACCTACAATTGAATACAATTAAATAAACTAAACTAAATTACAAAAAAACAAACACTAAATTACAGAAAATAAAAAAATATTACAAGAATTTTAAACTAATTACACCTAATCTAAGCCCCCTAATAAAATAATAATAAAAAAAAATAATAAAAGTCCCTACCCTCTTCTACATTACAAAGTAATCAGCTCTTTGACCAGCCCTTAAAAGGGCTTTTTGCAGAGAATGCCCCAAAGTAATCAGCTCTTTTGCCTGTAAAAAAAAATACAACCCCCCAACATTAAAACCCACCATACCCCTACTCTAACCCACCCAAACCCCCCTTAAAGAAACCTAACACTACCCCCCTGAAGATCTCCCTACCTTGAATCGTCTTCATCCAGCCAGGCCAAAGTCTTCATCCGATGGGGCAGAAGAGGACATCCAGACCGGCAGAAGTCTTCATCCTATCCGGGCAGAAGAGGACATCCGGACCGGCAGACATCTTCATCCAAGCGGCATCTTCTAACTTTATCCATCCGACGAGGAGCAGCTCCATCTTCAAGACCTCCGGTGCGGAACATCCTTCTTCACCGATGACTACTCGACGAATGAAGGTTCCTTTAAGTGACGTCACCCAAGATGGCGTCCCTCGAATTCCGATTGGCTGATAGGATTCTATCAGCCAATCGGAATTAAGTTAGGAAAAATCTGATTGGCTGATTCAATCAGCCAATCAGATTCTAGTTCAATCCGATTGGCTGATCCAATAAAAAAAAAATTATTATAGTGGTGGCGATGTGGGGGGACCTCGGTTTAGGGGTACATAGGTAGTTTATGGGTGTTAGTGTACTTTAGAGCACTGTAGTTAAGAGCTTTATATACCGGCGTTAGCCCATAAAGCTCTTAACTACAGCCTTTCCATGGGCGTTAGGAGTCTTGTCAGTAGAGGCTCTACCGCTCACTTAAGCCAAGACTCTAAATACCAGCGTTAGGAAGATCCCATTGAAAAGATAGGATACACAATTGGCGTAAGGGGATCTGCGGTATGGAAAAGTCGCGGCTTGAAAGTGAGCGGTAGACCCTTTCCTGGCTGACTCTAAATACCAGCGGGCGGCCAAAAGCAGCGTTAGGACCCCTTAACGCTGCTTTTGACGGCTAACGCAGAACTCTAAATCTAGGCGAATGTCTTTAGCTATTTTAGCTAGAAGAGCTTTGTGGCTTAAATCTTGGAATGCTGACATGATATCTAAGTCTAGATTACTATCTCTTTCTTTCCAAGGTAATAAGTTATTTGGTTCTCAGTTGGATTCGATTATTTCAACTGTCACTGGGGGGGAGGGATTTTTTTGCCTCAGGATAAAAGACCTAAGGATAAATCTAAAGCTTCTAACCGTTTTCGTTCCTTTCCACAAAATAAGGAACAGAAACCTAATCCTTCCCCCAAAGAATCTGTTTCCAACTGGAAACCTTCTTCAAGTTGGAAGGGAATAAATCTAAGGTGTTTAAGAAACCAAAGCCAGCCCCCAAGTTTGCATGAAGGTGCGGCCCTCATTCCAGCTCAGCTGGTAGGGGGCAGATTAAGATTTTTCAAAGATATTTGGGCAAAATCTGTCCAAAATCAATGGATTCAGAGTATTGTCTCTCAGGGGTATCGAATAGGATTCAGAGTAAGACCTCCTGTGAGAAGCTATTTTCTCTCACACATCCCAGCAAATCCAGTAAAGGCTCAGGCTTTCCTGAAGTGTGTTTCAGACCTGGAGCTTTCAGGGGTAATCATGCCAGTTCCATTTCAGGAACAGGGTCTGGGGTTTTATTCAAATCTTTTAATTGTCCCAAAGAAAGAAAATTCATTCAGGCCAGTTCTGGATCTAAAAATTTTGAATTGTTATGTAAGAGTGCCAACTTTCAAAATGGTGACTATAAGGACTATTCTGCCTTTTGTTCAGCAAGGGCATTATATGTCCACAATAGACTTACAGGATGCATATCTTCATATTCTGATTCATCCAGGTCATTACCAATTTGTCGCTCTTCCTTTTGGCCTATCGACAGGTCCAAGAATCTTTTCAAAGGTTCTCAGTGCCCTACTCTCTGTAATCAAAGAACGGGGTATTGCGATGTTTCCTTATTTGGACGATATCTTGGTACTAGCTCAGTCTTTACATTCTGCTGAATCTCACACAAATCAACTAGTGTTGTTTCTTTGAAGACATGGTTGGAGGATCAATTTACCAAAAAGTTCTTTGTTTCCTCAGACAAGGGTCACCTTTTTAGGTTTCCAGATAGATTCAGTGTCCATGACTCTGTCTCTAACAGACAAGAGATGATTAAAATTGGTTTCAGCTTGTCAGAGCGTTCAGTCTCAATCATTCCCTTCAGTAGCTATGTGCATGGAAGTTTTAGGTCTCATGACTGCAGCATCGGACGCGAACCCCTTTGCTTGTTTTCACATGAGACCTCTCCAGCTTTGTATGCTGAACCAATGGTGCAGGGATTATACAAGGATATCACAATTAATATCCTTAAATCCCAATGTTCGACAATCTCTGACTTGGTGGTTAGATCACCATCGTATAGTTCTAGGGGCCTCTTTTGTTCATCCAACCTGGACTGTGATTACTGTGACAGCAAGTCTTTCAGGTTGGGGAGCTGTCTGGCGATCTCTGACAGCACAAGGGGTTTGGAAATCTCAAGAGGCAAAATTACCAATCAATATTTTGGAACTCTGTGTGATTTTCAGGGCTCTTCAGGTTTGGCCTCTATTGAAGAGAGAACCGTTCATTTGTTTTCAGACAGACAATATCTCAACTGTGGCATATGTCAATCATCAGGGTGGGACTCACAGTCCTCAAGCTATGAAAGAAGTATCTTGGATACTTGCTTGGGCAGAATCCAGCTCCTGTCTAACTTCTGCGGTTCATATACCAGGTATAGACAATTGGATTATCTCAGCCGTCAGACTTTACATCCGGGGGAGTGGTCCCTCCATCCAGATGTGTTTTCTCAGATTGTTCAGATGTGGGGTCTTCCAGAAATAGATCTGATCGCTTCTCATCTAAACAAGAAACTTCCAAGGTACCTGTCCAGGTCCAGGGATCTTCAGGCGGAAGCAGTGGATAAGTTGTCACTTCCTTGGTGTTACCGACCTGCTTATATTTTCCCCCCTCTAGTTCTTCTTCCAAGAGTGATCTCCAAAATCATCATGGAACAATCATTTGTGTTGCCGGTAGCTCCAGCATGGCCTCACAGGTTTTGGTATGTGCATCTTGTTCGGATGTCCAGTTGCCAACCTTGGCCACTTCCATTAATTGAACGCCTAGTGCTTAGTCATAGAGGTTTCTCTGACTCAGTGATTAACACTATGTTACAGGCTCGTAAATCTTTCTAAAAAGATTTATTATCGAGTTTGGAAGACTTATATTTCATGGTGTTCTTCTCATAAATTCTCTTGGCATTCTTTCAGAATTCCTAGTATTTTACAGTTTATTCAGGATGGTTTGGATAAGGGTTTGTCTGCGAATTCTTTGAAGGGACACATCTCTGCTCTTTCTGTTTTAGAAAGATTGCTAAACTTCCTGATATTCACTGTTTTGTACAGGCTTTGGTCCGTATCAAGCCTGTCATTAAATCAATCTCTCCTCCAGGGCTGGTGCTAGGATTTTTGGTCACACAGGCGAGGATAAATTTTGCCCCCCCATTACATACCATATACCATTTCTGATTTTTACAAAATGTTAAAAAGATGTACTAAAAAACCCTAAAGATAATTATATACACACTATATATATATATATATATATATATATATGTATATACACACATATATATATATTTTAATATACACACATATATACTATATATATATATATGTACAATATATATATATATATATATATATATATATATATATATATATATATATATATATATATATATATATATATATAAAATGAAAAGTTGAAAGCACTCACTGGACTGTAGACAGCAATGTGAATCAAATTATCTTTATTGTGACGTTTCGGGACCAACAGCGTCCCTTCCTCTGACAAGCAACAAGTGAAGAAAAACAAACATTTATAGACCCATAAATCACTCCCCTCGGTGAACTGCCAATCAAAATGTGCCGTGTGCAAAAGAAAATGAGCCGTGTGCAAAACCGGCATAAATCTCTGTAATTAGGTTCAAATCCATACTAACATAGTGACAAATATATAAACCTGTAAATGCATATAAATACAGATATACCTCTGTAAGTGTATAGTGCTAATGTATCTGAAACTGTATCCGATCTTATACATGCTCAATGAAATCCGTAGTGCACATACGATAATAGAGAAAGACAACAAAAACCTGATAGGAGGAAATCGCACATCCCCACTGTGTGATTGGCTAGACGAATTCGTCTTACACAACCCCGCCTGTATCCACATCGCAGGCCAACTGTATCATGTATGTACATGTATGTATGTATGTACATGTATAAGATCGGATACAGTTTCAGATACATTAGCACTATACACTTACAGAGGTATATCTGTATTTATATGCATTTACAGGTTTATATATTTGTCACTATGTTAGTATGGATTTGAACCTAATTACAGAGATTTATGCCGGTTTTGCACACGGCTCATTTTCTTTTGCACACGGCACATTTTGATTGGCAGTTCACCGAGGGGAGTGATTTATGGGTCTATAAATGTTTGTTTTTCTTCACTTGTTGCTTGTCAGAGGAAGGGACGCTGTTGGTCCCGAAACGTCACAATAAAGATAATTTGATTCACATTGCTGTCTACAGTCCAGTGAGTGCTTTCAACTTTTCATTTTCTACATACCTGGCTACAGCACCCTGGCAAGTTGTGGTCTGTTGGTGAGAGTACATATACTACAACAAACTTTTATATATATATATATATATATATATATATATATATATAGAGAGAGAAATACAGGACAAGCGCACTCTAAGGGACTTATCAAAAATCACTTTAATCAAGGACTGTTGTAATTGAGAGTGCAATTTGCTGTTTTTCTATACATACACATATATATATATATATATACACTGTATATACACTGTATATACACTGTATATACACTGTATATATATATATATATATATATATATATATATATATATATATATATGTACTTGATCCGGTGTGAACTCCTCCCTAGATCTATGCCATCTAGATCTAATGAATACCAACATCCAAACAAGAATAAAAATAATAAGATTATAAGAATAAAAACAAAAAACAGCAGAAAAAGAAGAACCAAAGTAAGGACACAAGAAGAGTGAGTTTTTCAGACTCAAATTTCTCAGTTAGGAGTAAAACAACTTCCACCCCTAAAGAGGGGTCACTAGAAAGTTCAGCAACCTCAGAGGAAGAAGTACCACAGGTCATACAGAATGATCTGGGAGCCAGACCGAAAACTAGTGATGCAGACAATGCAAAATCAGCATACAAAACAAAGAACAAGGAAGAAGTATCTCAACCGTCAAAAAAGTGGAACAAACCACAACAAGTTGCCAAGAAAAAGATGTCAACAAGATACAGACAATAATAAATTTATCATCTCATATCCTAACTCAAGATGAAGAACAAGTCCTTACCAAAAGACTGGGCTTTGCTCCCTCTACGGACTTTGACCTCTTTCGAACCATAACTGAAATAACAATGGCTGACACTGCTATGGGTTTAACATATTAGTCTCAGCTGATAGAGTCTCACACACAGAGTATTCAAGACCTTACAATTGCAGATTTACAAATTGCTAACATTCTAGAGACACTTGCAGCAGAGACAAATAGAGAAACAGAAAATGTACTGATACACAAGAAGTATAATAAAAATCTGAAACAAAAACTAAATTTAGGCTTACCTGATAAAATACTTTCTTTTACGATATGACGAGTCCACGGATTTCATCCTTACTTGTGGGTATTAACCTCCTGCTAACAGGAAGTGGCAAAGAGCACCACAGCAGAGCTGTATATGTAGCCCCTTCCCCTCCACCCTCAGTCATTCGGCTGAAGGTATAGGAAGAGAAAAAGGAAAGGCTAAAAAGGTGCAGAGGTGACTGAAGTTTACAAAAAATATAAAGAAAAGCTGACTTAAAAAGAACAGGGTGGGCCGTGGACTCGTCATATCATAAAAGAAAGTAATTTATCAGGTAAGCATAAATTTAGTTTTCTTTTACAAAGATATGACAAGTCCACGGATTTCATCCTTACTTGTGGGAAACCAATACCAAAGCAATAGGACACGGATGAAAGGGAGGGACAAGACAGGAACCTAAATGGAAGGCACCACTGCTTGAAGAACCTTTCTCCCAAAGATAGCCTCAGAAGAAGCAAAAGTATCAAATTTGGAAAATTTGGAAAAAGTGTGAAGGGACGACCAAGTCGCAGCCTTACAAATCTGTTCCACAGATGCATCGTTTTTAAAATCCCATGTGGAAGCCACAGCCCTAGAAGAATGAGCAGTAATTCTTTCAGGAGGCTGCTGTCCAGCAGTCTCATATGCCAAGCGGATGATACTTCTCAGCCAAAAAGAAAGAGAGGTAGCCGTAGCTTTCTGACCCCTATGCTTTCCAGAATAAACAATGAATAATGAAGATGATTGATGGAAATCATTAGTTGCCTGTAATTAAAACTTTAAGGCACGGACCACGTCCAAGTTATGTAACAGACGCTCCTTCTTAGAAGAAGGATTAGGACACAAGGAAGGAACAACAATTTCCTGATTGATATTTTTATTCAAAACAACCTTAGGAAGGAACCCAGGTTTGGTACGTAAAAACCACCTTATCGGAATGAATTATGAGATAAGGCGAATCACACTGTAATGCTGAAAGATCAGAAACTCTTCGAGCAGAAGAAATAGCAACCAAAAACAGATCATTCCAAGATAATAGTTTAATATCTATGGAATGCATAAGTTCAAACGGAACCCCTTGCATAACTTGAAGAACTAAATTCAAACTCCAGGGAGGAGTAATAGGTCTAAATACAGGCTTAATTCTAGATAGATCCTGACATCTGATACATTTGTCAAACGTTTGTGAAACAAAATTGACAAAGCTGAAATTTGTCCCTTTAAGGAACTTGCTGATAACCCTTTCTCCAATCCTTCTTGGAGAAAAGACAAAATCCTAGGAATCCTAACTTTACTCCATGAGTAACCCTTGGATTCACACCAAAAAGATATTTACGCCATATCATGATAGATTTTTCTAGTGACAGGCTTTCTAGCCTGTATCAAAGTATTGATAACTGAACCAGAAAATCCTCGCTTTGATAAAATCAAGCGTTCAATCTCCACGCAGTCAGTTGCAGAGAAATTAGATTTGGATGTTGGAAAGGACCTTGAATGAGAAGGTCCTGTCTCAACCAAAGTTTCCACGGTGGCAGAGAAGACATGTCCACTAGATCCGCATACCAAGTCCTGCATGGCCATGCAGTTGCTATCAGGATCACTGAAGCTCTCTCCTGTTTGATTCGAGAAATCACGCGTGGGAGGAGAGGAAACGGTGGAAACACGTAAGCTAGGCTGAACAACCAAGGTACTGCCAAGGCATCTATCAGTTCTGCCTGAGGATCCCTTGACCGGGATCCATATCTTGGAAGCTTGGCATTCTGACAAGATGCCATCAAAACCAATTCAGGTCTGCCCCATCTGAGAATCAATGTGAGGCAAATACCTCCGGGTGAAGTTCCCACTCCCCCGGATGAAAAGTCTGTCGACTTAGAAAATCTGCTTCCCAGTTCTCTACCCCTGGGATGTAGATTGCTGACAGATGAAAAGAGTGGGCCTCTGTCCAACTGATTATCTTGGATACTTTTATCATCGCTAAGGAACTCCTTGTTCCCCCCTGATGATTGACATATGCCACAGTCGTTATGTTGTCCGACTGGAATCTGATGAATTTGGCCGAAGCCAACTGAGGCCACGCCTGAAGCGCATTGAATATTGCTCTCAGTTCCAGAATATTGATTGGAAGTAGAGAGTCCAAACACCCTGAGCCTTCAGGGAGTGCCAAACTGCACCCCAGCCCAAAAGGCTGGCATCTGTTGTCACTATCACCCACGAGGTTCTGCGGAAACAAGTCCCCTGGGACAGATGATCTGGCAACAACCACCAAAGAAGAGAGTTTCTGGTCTCTTGATCCAGAATTATCTTTGGAGATAAATCTGCATAATCCCCATTCCACTGACCGAGCATGCACAGTTGCAGTGGTCTGAGATGAAAGCGAGCAAACGGAACGATGTCCATTGCCGCTACCATTAATCCGATTACCTCCATATACTGAGCCACTGAGGGCCGAGGAATGGACAGAAGTGCTCGGCAAGTATTCAAAATCTTTCACGGCTACCGAGTCTATCAGAGTTCCCAGAAAAGGAACCCTTGTCTGTGGAACAAGTGAACTCTTCTCTATGTTCACCTTCCAGCCGTGAGTTCTCAGAATAGACAACACTGTGTCTGTGTGAGATTTTGTCAGATAATATGTTAATGCCTGAATCAGAATATCGTCCAGATAAGGCGCCACCGCTATCCCTTGCGGTCTGAGAACCGCCAAAAGAGACTGGGTCTGAACGTTCCCTCTTTTTTGGGGACCACAAATAGGTTTGAGTAAAACCCCTGTCCCTGTTCCAATTTTGGAACAGGACAGATTACTCCCAATGTAAAAAGGTCTTTTGCACAGCGTAAGAACGCCTCTCTCTTTATCTGGTTTGCAGATAATTTTGAAAGATGAAATCTCCCTCTTGGGAGAAAATCCTTGAATTCCAATTGATAACCGTGGGTCGCTATTTCTAGTGCCCAGGAATCCTGAACATCACTTGCCCAAGCCTGAGCAAAGAAAGAAAGTCTGCCCCCTACTAGATCCGGTCCCGGATCTGGGGCAACCCCTTCATGCTGCTTTGTGGAAGAAGAAGAAGCTAGGGGTCCTCCTTTAAAGTTCTGAAAGGAACAAACATTATTCTGTTTACCCCTCATTTTAAATGACCTATCCTGAGGTAGGGCATGGCCCTTACCTCCTGTAATATCAGAAATGATCTCCTTCAATTCTGGCCCGAAATGGGTCTTACCTTTAAAGGGAATAGCTAAAAGCTTATGTTTTGATAACACATCAGCAGACCAAGATTTAAGCCACAATGCTCTACGTGCTAAAATAGCAAATCCTGCATTTTTTGCCGCTAATTTAGCAATTTGAAAAGCGGCATCAGTAATAAAAGAATTAGCTAGCTTAAGAGCCTTAATTCTATCTAGAATGTCATCTAATGGAGTCTCAACCTTAAGAGACTCTTCTAGAGCCTCAAACCAAAAAGCTGCTGCAGTTGTTACTGGAACAATGCAAGCCGTAGGTTGTAAAAGAAATCCCTGATTAACAAATAATTTCTTTAGTAGACCCTCTAATTTCTAATCCATAGGATCCTTGAAAGCACAACTATCCTCAATGGGTATAGTAGTATGCTTAGCTAGGGAAGATATAGCTCCCTCTACCTTAGGGACCGCTTGCCATGAGTCCCGAATGGTATCTGATATAGAAAACATTTTCTTAAAATTAGGAGAGGGAGAAAACGGTATACCTGGTCTATCCCATTCCTTACTAATAATTTCCAAAATTCTCTTAGGAACCGGAAAAACATCAGTGTAAGTAGGAACTTCCAAATATTTATCCATTTTACACAATTTCTCTGGAGGAATCACAATAGGATCACAATCATCCAGAGTCACTAAAACCTCCCTAAGCAACAGGCAGAGGTGTTCAAGCTTAAATTTAAATGACATAGCATCCGAATCTGTCTGAGGCAAAACATTCCCTGAATCAGAAATTTCACTCTCAGACAGTGATTCCCTGATCCCCAACTCAGAGCACTGTGAGGGAACATCGGAAATAGCTAATAAAGCATCAGAGGATTCAGTATTTACATTAATACTTGACCTACTGCGTTTACCCTGCAACACTAGTAATTTAGACAATACCTCTGTAAGGGTAGTTAACATAACTGCAGCCATCTCCTGCAGAGAAAAGGAATTAGACGCACTAGAGGTACTTGGCGTCGCATGTGTGGGCATAAAAGGTTGTGACACTTAGGGAGAATTGGATGGCATATCCTGATTCTCTTCAGACTGAAAATCATCCCTAGGCACACTTACTTTATTTAAAATATGCTTTTTACATTGTAAAGCCCTTTCAGTACAAAAGTTACACAATGTTAGAGGGGGTTGCACAATAGCTTATAAACACATAGAACAATGAGAAACCTCAATGTCAGACATGTTGAACAGACTAGTAATATCACAAAAGTCGTTTAAACACTTATTTATAGCATAAAATAAACATTAGAAAAAACATGTACTGTGCCTTTAAGAAAAGAAAAAGTGAACAATTTTTCCAAAATGCACAAAAAACGTTAAATTATTCCCAAATTTAACTTAATATCGTTGGTTAATGCAAAAATTACTGCACCCAGAAGCAAGGGCAGAAATAAGGTTTTAGAAGTACTTAAATCAACATGTAGTCAAAAGATAGATAAAAATACACTCTGCACCTCGCCACAGCTCTGCTGTGGCGCCTACCTGCCCCCAGGGTACTTCAAATCAAGTTTCCAACCCTTCAGACCAGCTACACAGTCCAGGAGCCACTGAGTTACTGTTTGCTGCTGCTAAGCCTGAAGAAATTGCGCCAAAATAGGCTTCGCCCCTTAAGGTCAAAAGTTGGAGTAGGCCCAAACAACACCGCATGGAAATGCAGTTTTGCACTGAAGTAAAAATACACACACAATATAACCCTCAAGCATAAAACCAATAAGCTTTAAGTGCCAAAATTAAAAAACATAAAACATGGTTTTTTATATTGTTTCCCATGTCACATAATGCCCAAATATCAACTAATAATAAATATAAAATATGGACTCCAGTAACACCCCTCTTATTAAAATTGGGCCTGAAAGCGGCAAAGTATAATTTACTTCTGAAGAGTAGTTTTTCGAGTGAACTAATTGAATTTATATTAGAGGTACTAAGGTTCCTCTTAACTCACAATTTCTTTTTGTTCAATTCTGAATTTTTCCTTCAGACATGCAGGACTGAGATGGGGGCAAAGTTTGCCCCCTCGTATGCCAATTTGTTTTTAGGATGGTTTGAGGCAACATATATATTTGGTCAGGAAAATAGGTTTAGTAAGTACATTGAGTTCTATACCAGATATATAGATGATCTTCTGTTTATCTGGCAGGGAACCAATGAACAAATTGAGGAATTTATAACATTTCTCAATAATAATGATCTAAATCTAAAATTCACATTTCAGGTTGACAAAATAAAAGTGAACTATCTAGACATTACCTTAAAAGCTGAAAAAGGCAAGATATGCACAGAACTATACAGAAAGGATATATCTGGGAACACTATCTTAAGGGCTGATTCCTGCCATCCCCAACATACTAAAAGAGGGATACCAAAAGGCAAATTAATAAGGATATTAGGAGGATATGTACAGATGATAAGGATTACTTTACCCATTCACTTAAAGGGACAGTATACACTCATTTTCATATAACTGCATGTAATAGACACTACTATAAAGAATAAGATGCACAGATACTGATATAAACATCCAGTATAAAATGGTTTAAAAACGTACTTAGAAGCTTTCAGTTTAGCTCTGTTGAAAAGGCAGTTGGAAAGCCCACTGCAAGTGGGAAATAAGACCCCCCCCCTTCTTTTGCATATGAAAAGACCCTTTACACAAAAAGGAGCAAGCTGGAGAAGGTAGCTGGCGGCATTCAAATAAACTTTGGGGCTTGGTTAGGAGACTGAAAATAAGAGCAAAGTTCTTTAAAAATAAGCAAAATTATACATTTAAAAAAAACAAAAAACTGTATGGGCTTTATAAATAGATCATCTACAAAACATTTATGCAAAGAAAAAATGAGTGTATAATGGCCCTTTAAGCTAGTGCAAAGACTAACACAAAGAGGTTATGATAAGAAAACACTTATGTCTCTTAGAACTGAAGTAGCCAAAATTAAATGTAAGAACCTATTGAAAAAGAGTATCCAAAAACAAAACAAAATAAATAAAAAAGGATCCTGTAGGCAATAGTGAAAATAGTATAGTCTTTGTTACTCAATACAGTAACCAATTTAACCAAATCAAAAATATTGTAAATAGAAATTTAGAAATTCTTAGGCTGGATGACAAATTAAAGGAATGCCTATCGAGTGGCATCAAATTTGCATCTAGAAAGGCTCCAACAATAGGTAGTAAAGTAACCCAATATGTCTATACAAACTCTATAAAAAGGTCAAAAGAAACATGGATATCTAAAAAAAGGTTTCTTCGGACTTCCGGTGGGTGGAGCTGAGGGTCGGCAGTGCAGAGAAGGAGCTCCGTATATCGAGCTCAGAGAAAGCCTTTACTCTGCTGCCAGACACCTTTGCCCACACCTTAGCCTTGTTGGGGGAACATCTGGACACCATCCTCAACCGGCCAAGTGGTGTGAAGGGCCGAAAACTGCCCTTGCCCCCTGAAGCACTGAAAGTGCGCAACGGAACACCAGCCGCGGGCGCCATATTGGATCGTGGCCCTCCCGCATTAAGACACGCAGCAGCTAGTCAAGAGCTGAGAAAGTCCTGTCTAACAGTTAAGGGCTCACACTCCCTATCATACCCATCAAGAACCTGTCACACAGAAGGGGTTAAATTTGAAAATTTGAAAAGAGAATAAGTGACAACCAATGAAGGGGATATCCATGTATAAATAAGTGGACAACAGTTGTGGGAAATACACAGACAGAAATCCATTGTGCAGCTATTAACCTGCTGACCTAGCAGGAAGCCTCTGCTCTGCAGTTACTTGAGGCACTGCTCTCTGTGGAATAAGCATAACTGGCCAATGTAAGAGAAAGGCATACAGGGGACGTTTGTAACACCTGCTCTATCTCTCATATCTACTGACACCCTAACACATTGACAAATCACATAGGGTTTTGGAAGTTGCACCATAACAGAGTGTGCCCTTTTGCCGTTGGGAAAGACCCAGATTAGGAGGTGCCGCCAAGACACAAGCAAGGCCTGCATGACTCAACCACGTGACTTAGCTGCTTATTTACCAACCAGCCATCTCACACATCACATAAGCTGTCCCCTGACTGCAGTTCAGCAGCGCCACTTAGTGGTGTAAAACCATAACGCTAAAATATCCATCTGAACTTTGTTATTATATTCTTTCTATCTCCTGCCCTTCATATGAAGGTTGATAAATACTTCAAACCCCTTTCTAGTACCTTGGAGAGCAAGATGACTTCAAAGACCAAACAAGCGGACAGGAGGCAACGCCACGTCACAGAGGCGCAGATTGACAACCCTCCCTCACCAAGCTCCTCTCACTTACCAGTTAGTGATTCCACAAACCTCATGCAAGAATTAAAATCTTTTTTCCTGCCAAAGATGGAATCTCTCCAGGCAGGCATGGACACTTTAACCAGTGAGGTGCGCCATTTTTCAACAAGGATGAAGCAGGCGGAGCAGAGGAATTCAGACTTGGAAGACCGCCAATATACCACTTCTACCTCCCTCCGACAACTATTACGACAAAACCAAGCGCTCCAAGATAAAGTCGACGATCTGGAGAATCGTAGTAGATGAAATAACCTCCGCATCATCGGAATCCCAGAGAACATCAAGAACAGAGACTTATTGGAGTTCACAGCACTAACGTTTCCCAGACTTCTGGGCATAGACCCAGATCGCCTCCCACTGGACGTGGAAAGAGCACACCGCATCGGCCCAGACAACGGCCTCTCCACTACCAAAGCCACAAGACCCCGACAGGTCATATTTAAGTGTCTAAACTACCAGGAAAAACTGACTTTGCTACGGGCCTACAGGTCACACAAGCCTGATATCTTCTATGAGGGGAAAAAACTTCTGCTATTTCAAGACTTTTCAGCGGATGTATCCAAAATGCGCAAAGAATTCGCCCCTTATTGCTCCCAACTATATGAAGAAGGTAGACAAGTTGCGCTTCTCTATCCCGCCAAACTCAGGCTGCAGACCCCCAGGGGTACCAAGTTCTTCCGCTCCCCTAAAGAATTGAAAGCCTATCTAGAAGAAGAAAAGCAGCAATAACCTGATCCATAGAGCATGTCATATTTTACATTCACATGCATATAAGTTTCTTTTTAGGATGGAGGGTTCTGGACATGGGTGTCTTAGGACACAAGAGGCACTAGCGGCCGAAGACCTTCACATCACTATAGTGGCTACTCTTTGGAGCACCACTCTTCAAGACGCTGTTCTACCTCAGGAGGGGGTCCCACTGAGAACTCACCCTCTCAATCCTGGGACTACTACTACACTAGGAAATAAGTTTGTAGAAACTGTTGGTTATTATGTGTTTTATTGGTTTTGTTTTTGTTTTTTTATTCCCAAATTTTGTAACATTTACAGTACTGTATATATGCTCTACCTAATTAATATCAAGGTTTCCTTTCTGGCCTTAGGCTACTGTGCAATGTCTGACCCCTATGAAGTGCCACACCAGAAGCACCCATTACCTATATGTTTCGTTAATATCATGTGTACTAATCATTTTCTTCTATTAGCAGAGGGCATGGTTGTTATGCTTGGCAGACGGGTTGACTGGAGACTAACACTTAGAAATTGGATGAATAACCCAGATCGACTACTTTTCAGCAATGCCTGTGAGTCCTTCCCCCCATCACACTACATATCACGTCACATGCAAACCCACACCCTGCCTTTCCACCCCCTCTCTCTTGACATATTGCACACACACATGACTGGGGGCACTAACCTACCTTCCCACCAACAAATATATCTGCTGTCTCCATCTCCCCACCAACTACCCCCATGACCATGAAACTTAATGTGATATCCTGGAATGTAGGGGGGATAACATCTCCAACTAAAAGAAGTAGAATCCTCCAGTACCTTAATTCCATTCATGCAGATATTGCGCTGCTGCAGGAAACACACCTCACTGCAGAGGAACATGAAAAATTAAACATTAGATGGGTGGGACAAATTATGTACTCTCCGTCAGAGGGGAGAAAACGTGGGGTGGCAATTCTAATACGGAAAAATCTACAGCTGACCTTTTCCAACACAAAAATTGATAGACAGGGACGCTATATCTTTACCTCGCTCCATATCCACACCCGCACTTTCCAACTATGTAATGTATATGGTCCAAACCACTCTGATCAGGCCTTCTGGTCATCCCTCCAGTCACTCATTGCCCTACACTCGGATTCACCAGTAATAGTGGGTGGGGACTTCAACATGGCGCAAGCCCTCCCATTAGATAGATTTTTTGATCCATCACATCCCAGTACAAAGAAGGGTATCCACTCCAAACATAAAAAAGAAACGCAAATTGTAACTAATTTTAGAGATGGATTGGGGTTACATGACCTATGGAGATCCCAACATCCTGATCAAAGGGATTATACGTGTGTCTCTAAGACGCATCATACTTTCTCACGAATCGACTATTTTCTCACATCCCCCTTTATCACCCCTAGTATATTGAACACATCTATCCTTCCAATTACGATCTCAGACCATGCTCCTATACGACTAACACTTCAACCTCTTAGAACAGAATCCCAAGAGTGAAAATGGAGGTTTCCCTCACATTTATACTCCAATGCAGATTTTAGACAACACCTAAAGGCATACTGGTTAGAATACACTCTAGATAATGAGCAGCATATAATTAATCCTGACCTGTTCTGGCATGCCTCTAAAGCGGTCATCAGGGGCAAAATCACAGCATATACAGGGAGTGCAGAATTATTAGGCAAATGAGTATTTTGACCACATCATCCTCTTTATGCATGTTGTCTTACTCCAAGCTGTATAGGCTCGAAAGCCTACTACCAATTAAGCATATTAGGTGATGTGCATCTCTGTAATGAGAAGGGGTGTGGTCTAATGACATCAACACCCTATATCAGGTGTGCATAATTATTAGGCAACTTCCTTTCCTTTGGCAAAATGGGTCAAAAGAAGGACTTGACAGGCTCAGAAAAGTCAAAAATAGTGACATATCTTGCAGAGGGATGCAGCACTCTTAAAATTGCAAAGCTTCTGAAGCGTGATCATCGAACAATCAAGCGTTTCATTCAAAATAGTCAACAGGGTCGCAAGAAGCGTGTGGAAAAACCAAGGCGCAAAATAACTGCCCATGAACTGAGAAAAGTCAAGCGTGCAGCTGCCAAGATGCCACTTGCCACCAGTTTGGCCATATTTCAGAGCTGCAACATCACTGGAGTGCCCAAAAGCACAAGGTGTGCAATACTCAGAGACATGGCCAAGGTAAGAAAGGCTGAAAGACGACCACCACTGAACAAGACACACAAGCTGAAACGTCAAGACTGGGCCAAGAAATATCTCAAGACTGATTTTTCTAAGGTTTTATGGACTGATGAAATGAGAGTGAGTCTTGATGGGCCAGATGGATGGGCCCGTGGCTGGATTGGTAAAGGGCAGAGAGCTCCAGTCCGACTCAGACGCCAGCAAGGTGGAGGTGGAGTGCTGGTTTGGGCTGGTATCATCAAAGATGAGCTTGTGGGGCCTTTTCGGGTTGAGGATGGAGTCAAGCTCAACTCCCAGTCCTACTGCCAGTTTCTGGAAGACACCTTCTTCAAGCAGTGGTACAGGAAGAAGTCTGCATCCTTCAAGAAAAACATGATTTTCATGCAGGACAATGCTCCATCACACGCGTCCAAGTACTCCACAGCATGGCTGGCAAGAAAGGGTATAAAAGAAGAAAATCTAATGACATGGCCTCCTTGTTCACCTGATCTGAACCCCATTGAGAACCTGTGGTCCATCATCAAATGTGAGATTTACAAGGAGGGAAAACAGTACACCTCTCTGAACAGTGTCTGGGAGGCTGTGGTTGCTGCTGCACGCAATGTTGATGGTGAACAGATCAAAACACTGACAGAATCCATGGATGGCAGGCTTTTGAGTGTCCTTGCAAAGAAAGGTGGCTATATTGGTCACTGATTTGTTTTTGTTTTGTTTTTGAATGTCAGAAATGTATATTTGTGAATGTTGAGATGTTATATTGGTTTCACTGGTAAAAATAAATAATTGAAATGGGTATATATTTGTTTTTTGTTAAGTTGCCTAATAATTATGCACAGTAATAGTCACCTGCACATACAGATATCCCCCTAAAATAGCTATAACTAAAAACAAACTAAAAACTACTTCCAAAACTATTGAGCTTTGATATTAATGAGTTTTTTGGGTTCATTGAGAACATGGTTGTTGTTCAATAATAAAATTAATCCTCAAAAATACAACTTGCCTAATAATTCTTCACTCCCTGTACAGCTCATCATTTTAAATCCCAAAAGAAGGTCACCACACAACTCCTATCAGATCTAACTACTGCCTACAACGCTTACCTAGCAAGCCCTACAGAGACCAATCGCCAGAGATACTACACGGTTAAAAAAGACAGAGACACGCACTTACAGATTCTAGATCATAAATTTAACTTGCACAGACTCCACACGCCCAAATCCATTATAACCGCAATTAAGTCGGGGGACCATCTCAAAACAGACACTAAAGATATAATGCAAGTATTCACAGCTTATTATAAATCTCTGTACACCAGGCAAAACATCAGAGAGGTGGATAAAAGAATGTTTTGGCAAAAGGTTACAGTACCTCAGCTGTCGGATACTCAGAGAGACAGCTTGAATTCTCCCATACATACATGAGAGGTGTTACGAGCTATTGGAAATTCCAAAATAGGGAAAGCGGCAGGCCCAGATTCTCTACCAATTGAATATTATAAGATTCTTAGCATAGATATAGCCCTGACCTTGGCCACCACATATTCTGCCTACCTACTAGGAAAATCCACGCCAGATGCGAGATTTACAGATGCTAACATTTGCATACTCCCGAAACCACACAGAGACCTTACACAACCCTCCTCGTACAGACCGATCTCGTTGCTCAACAGCGACTACAAGCTGTTTACTAAAATCCTGGCAGACAGATTAGCAGATATACTACCGAACATAATACATCCTGACCAGACCGGTTTTATCAAACACCGCACTTCAGTGATTAATATTAGAAAGACACTAGCTGTTATATCCCATTATAATAACCCACACTACATACCCCGGCTGCGCCACAATACTGTAAACCAGACTCAGTATAGACTATCATATTTTTTCTTAAAAAAGCAGACTCACTGCTCATGGCGTATTAATAACAAGCAAAACCTGCAGGTCTCCTTTTCCTTTTCGACCCTCCTTAGGAGAGACACCCTTGCTGCCTGCCTTGTTTGGAGGTGTAGTTAGCCTTGGAACGGGACAGTCCAGGTGGCCAGAACCGGAGGGCTCAGTTACACTACGGAGGAATAGGAGCTGCAGGGACTCACAAGATTTTTCAGTAACTCTTTATCTCACCCCCTCAGCAGGAAAGATAGAGATATGTAGCACATCACTCTGAATGAGGAAAGTAATGGCAAACTAAAGATCCACTCTGTCTATATCGACATCTCTAAAGATTATGAGCAATTCTGTCTAATGTAATTTCCCTAAGCTACTCCAGATCCCGAGTACATATTACAGCTATATTAAGCCAATAAACCTTCCACCTCTTGAATAACAATTAAAGAGCACACCATCCCCTGGACACAAGAAAGCTGCACTACAATGAAAAATAAAACGCAGACAGTCAAAGAATGTCTATCAAAATCTCAAGCAAAGCAAAAAACCTTAGATAAAAGCATCACAACTCAAACCGCTAGCCCTACAAAAAACCCACAAATGGCTACTGAGCACCCCACTGTGTCGATATCCAACAAAGAACTTTTAACACAGATAAAATCTTTATTCCAGGAGGAACTAAAGTCCGCTATTTCAGAGTTAAGACTGGATATCAGAGAAATTGGAGGCCGTACGGCTGAACTAGAAAACAAACTGGATGATATAGTGGAAGAAATCCCCCAGCTACGCCACTCAATTCAGGAGAACTCTACCTACATAACTAAATTAGAGGATCACATCGAGGACCTTGAAAACAGATCCCGCAGATCGAATATCCGCATTAGAAACCTTCCGGAATCCTATAAAAACTTAGATGAAACTATCACAGATCTTTTCCATCAACTAGTTCCTGAAGTGGAAGTAGACATGCTACTTATGGATCGTGTGCACAGGGCACTGACAAAGCCACAGCAATTCGCCTCAAGGGACATTATAACTAAACTTCACTACTTTCACATCAAGGATCTCATAATAAAAGCTGCAAGAAATAACCAGACTGTCACTTATGATGGACATGAAATCCAAATCTTCACCGACTTAGCCCCCATCACACTCCGAAAAAGGAGAGAACTGAAACCCATAACAACAGCCCTCAATGCTGCTCACATCAAATACAGATGGAACTTCCCATTCAAGTTGGTCTTCTCCATCCAAAACATCATGTATAGCTGCACTACTAGGGAAGAAGGCTTCTCACTATTGGCCAAGCTCAAAATTCCAACTGAGAGTTCTAACATACCTGCACCCAGCAAGACTACAAAGAAAAATCTTCAAAGAGAATGGACACCGGCCCGTGAAATGGGTAAGACCAAACGAAAGAAACCTACACCAAGCGACCCTAAAGAATCAGAATCCTCATCAGAAGATGAAGACCCGGAGTGAAGTGCTGTAACAATAAGAGACGGTACTGGTAATGACATTAGTGGAAGCAATTAGGCTTCCAGATATCTTAAGGGGCACTGATTAAGCTAACAGTTAGATAAGAGAAGTTTCAGTGACTGTTTACCACAGTTTATTGCAACATATGGAACTCATTTATTAGCACCATGTTTGAACTTTTATCTTTGGTTGATACATAACCAGTACCCCACTATTTTCACTATTTTCACTGTTTTCTATTTTCTATTTTTGCAGAATGAGATGCCGTCTAGTATCTCGGGATCCCCCCCCCCCCCCCCCCCCCCCTTCCCCCCCCTCCCCACCCATCATCCCTTACTCTCCCTTTTTCATACCCCCTTATTCCTACCCTGTCCCTACCCTCCATGCATATTCCTTCAACTTCCCCTGCCTCCCCGTCCCTCCCCAAGTTAGAATTGTTCAGATCAATGTATACACCGAATGCATGCCATGTTTCGTTCCTCTACTAGGAATACCTAAGTTAGAATTGCTGACATGTTTATTTTTTTTTTTGTTACTTTTACATGTGTTTCTCAAATCTGCTTTGTGTTACAGGATGAGCTTCCTTTTGAAGCCTACACCATTGTACGATTATCGGCTGCATAGCCGGTCCCACTTTCTAAGTATCCTCATAAAATCCTCTTGTCTCCCACCGAGATATACTGTAAGGGCCATCTCACAGCATGGTACCCCACAGCATTCCCACGAGGGTCCCGGCTCTTCGAGTGGTAAGATTAAGCAACAATATGTGAGCATTAAGGTGTTCTGTGAACTCCATTCAGGGGGTAAAGATAGGGAAACAATAGCAATATGCTTATCCAGCCATTATGTCCATTAAAATTATATCACATAACGTCAGAGGACTGAACTCTGACATAAAACGCAGAAAGGCCATCAATGAATATAAGTCCCTAAAAGCGCAAATAGTAATGCTGCAGGAGACACATTTTACTAGATCTTACACCCCTAAATACTGGGATAAAACATACCCTACACAATACCATTCAATCAATCCAAACAAAAGGTGTGGAGTTACAATTCTCCTCCACTCCTCATTAAACTTTAAAGAAGAATCAGTTATAAGGGACAAAGAGGGGAGATTCTTAATTCTAAAAGGCCTCATACAAGACACCCCGGTCCTACTGGTAAATGTCTACGCCCCTAACGAACATCTATCTCCATTCATGTCTAGACTTAGCAAACAACTTACACTCTGGAAAAGGTACAAAACAATTATTGGGGGAGACTTCAATACAACCATGGATGATAATGTAGATAGATCTACAGTAACTATCTCACAACAAAAAGCACGCAGACCCACCCATAAAGTTTTAAAAGACTTTACCCTAGATCATAACCTAATAGATAGTTGGCGAACACTCAACACAACAGTAAAAGACTATACATACTACTCCCCAGTACATAACTCATACTCAAGAATCGATTACATTCTCCTAAGTCAAGTTATGGTGCCCTTATTGATTAAAGCTACAATTATAAATTGCGTTTGGTCAGACCACTCCATAGTGGAAATTAAGTTATCGGGAATGGTTAATCCAAAGAGAATAAAAGCCTGGACACTCAACCACAACCTATTACAAGACAAGCTGATACTAAATACAATCCAACAACACATACAGGAGTTTATTACACTTAATAAAAACACTACCTCCAACCCTATCTATGAATGGGGGGCATTAAAAGCCTATGTTAGAGGTCTTTTGATCACAGAATCAAACAAGCGGCATAAAATCCAAAACACCCAAATTGAGCAACTGAAATCAGAGATTAATCTCTTAAGAACTAAAATTTTAGATAAGTCAACGAAAGGATTAATGAAACAATTAAAGATTAAAACCGACAAGCTAGATCATCTCTTAAATAAAGATGCAATTAGGACAATCAAAATGATAGACACACAATACTATATTTACAGCAACAAACCCGACAAAATGTTGGCTAATAAATTGAAAGACATTACCAGAATCACTACTGTACCCCAATTACAACTGTCGGATAATAAAACGACTAATGATCCCCTGTCTATTGCAAATACATTTGCTGAGTATTACCATAAACTATACAATCTCACGCATAACAAATCTAATATAGACAAAACTAAAGAACTTGACACATTCCTAGAAAATAGTTCCTTGCCATCCATAACTGAACAAGATAGGGATGCCCTGAATAGCCCGATCACCCATGAAGAAGTAAAATTAGCCATAAAAACTCTTAAAAGTTCTAAGGCACCAGGGCCAGATGGATACTCGGGAATTTTCTATAAATTGCTGCAACCTATCCTAATACCACAACTAACGAATGTATTCAACTCTATTCTACAAAATAAAGTAATACCCCCTGAGATGTTAACAGCCAGAATCACAGTAATCCCGAAGCCAGGCAAAAATAAGCAGCACTGCCAAAACTACAGGCCTATATCACTGATAAACCAAGACATAAAACTATTCACCAAAATATTGGCGAATCGATTAAACCCTCTACTTACCAAGGTTATACACTTAGATCAAGTGGGGTTTGTCTCCGGTAGAGAAGCTCCAGACAACACCCGTAAAGTGATAGACTTGATTAATCTCGCCACAGTCAGAGGGACGCCTTCTCTGTTTCTAGCTCTGGATGCAGAGAAGGCGTTCGACAGAGTTAATTGGCAATATATGTTTGCGGTCCTCAAGAAAACAGGTATTAGGGGTGAATTTCTTGACGCGATCACCAATCTTTACTCATCCCCTACGGCATTCATTAGGCTATCTGGCTACCAGTCCCAAGCAATACAAATTAAGAACGGCACCCGCCAAGGCTGTCCACTATCCCCCCTATTATTTGCCCTCTGTATTGAGCCTTTGGCAATTAAAATAAGAGATGATCAGAATATAGCAGGTATTAACGATGGAGTAACAGACCACAAATTATCCCTATTCGCGGATGATATCATCCTGTCACTGACTAAACCACTGTTATCTCTTCCCCCCCTATATCATATAATGCAACAATTCAGTAACCTTTCAGGTTACAAAATAAATGAAGACAAGTGCGAGGCCTTAAGCATCAAATTTCCACAGCATACAAAAAAACTACTGGAACTCAATTTTGCATTTAAATGGGCCAAGAAGAATATTAAGTACTTAGGGATAAATCTTCCAACTAACATACATAGTCTCTACCAATCTAATTATACACCTATGTTCAAGCATATTAGAGATTTAATCAGTAAATGGACTAAACTTAAAATATCTCTGTACGGCAGAATTATTACCACTAAAATGACACTATTACCCAAAATATTATACTTGTTCAGAGCCCTCCCCATCTCTGTCCCACTCTCAGAATTACACAAACTACAAAGAGATTTACTAAAATTCATCTGGCAAGGGAAAAAAGCCAGGATCAACAGAAAAGTAATGTGTACAATTAGAAACGAAGGAGGGGTAGGAGTGCCTAATTTAATCTCATACTACCATGCCGCAAGAATGTCACAGACCATACATTGGTTTAAAGATAATAGTAAGAAGAGTTGGACCCACATTGAGTCGAACATTCTAGAGACAAACTTCCTTTCCCGAGCGCTCTGGGCCCCACATCTCTCAAAGCACAAACATAACAGTAAATTTATTGCGATTGAACACACTATCCACATTTGGAAATATCTAAATTCGAAATACACTCTTATCAGAGATAGATCCACACTAACCCCTTTAGTAACGCTTGGTACCTCAATAGACATAGAGATTCAGCAGAAATGGTCCAATAAAGGGCTTTATAGAATAGCTGACGTGATTACAGCTGATAAAGTATTATCTTTTGAACAATATCATAACCTAGATGTTAGTGACAAAAACATATGGTATCATTACTTGCAACTGAGGTCGAGGGCGATTGAGATACTAGGTATGGCGAAACCCCCCCCAAACACAAAACTAGAAACACTATGCCTTACAACCATTCAGATATCGGGAGTGATATCAACCTTATACTCAATCTTTAATTCCACAGAAAACAAAGAAAAAACACAAACCATCAATAGATGGGAACGAGACATAGGTAAAGTCTGGCCACTTGAAACATGGTTTACAAACCTTAAAAATGGTGCTTCCTTTACGCAGAACGCTCAACTTAGAGAAAATTTCATAAAAATTGCATTTAGATGGTACCTCCATCCCACAAGGACACCCGAAACAGGGGGCTCACTAACACAGCTTTGTTATAGAGGGTGCGGGGAAAGAGGCACATATATCCACATGTGGTGGGAATGTGAGCAAATTAAGAAAACCTGGGACTACACCTCACGACTATTAAGTGCAATCTTCCAAAAACAAATAACATTAACGATAGAGCAAGCTCTGCTTCATTTCCCAATCCCAGGAATTCCAAAGACCCACCTTCAACTAGTCATGATGGTATGCACGGTAGTTAAAATCAGCATAGCCCAATTCTGGAAATCCACCCCACCTGACGTTACCTTTATCTATAACAAATTAGAGTATCATTACAATATGGCAAGTGCAGCAGCTGAAACCCTTAACGATACTGAAAGATTCCTTACAAGATGGGAACCTTTTGTAATGTACCATGAGTCAAAAAGAAAAACCACCCAGAATAATACTCATGCCCCAGACCCTACAATTTAAAACAAGAGCCGGGGCCCTCAATGAGGACAAACGCAAGGATGGTATAGAGCACATAAATACCTTGTTTTCACTGATCTGTAAACTATGGATAGATTTTATTTCAGCTAAGGTTATATACTGTAAAAGATGAACATTACGAAGAAAAACGATTGACACATGTATTTTATTTTATTTTATTTTATTTCATATTATTTGATTTTACTTGTTTTTGTTATATGTAAAACTTCAATAAAAACAATTCAACATAATAACCCACACTACACAGATACACAGAAACCCAGTATTGACGCGTGCCTTCTCGCCATTGATGCTGAGAAGGCATTTGATAGAATAGAGTGGGATCACCTGTACACCTCTTTGGAAAAGTTTGGCATATCTGGAAATTTCCTTACTGCACTCCAAACACTATACATGTCACCCTCGGCTTCTATAATCATTAATGGCCAGCTATCCTCACCATTCCTTCTGGAGAGAGGAACCAGACAGGGTTGTCCCCTGTCTCCGCTGCTTTTCAATTTAGCAATTGAACCATTGGCATGTTATATCCGTCAATGCAGCGAAGGCTTAAGAATCCATAGGCAGATATTGCACTTATCCCTTTATGCCGACGACCTTTTGTTATATGTCCCCAACCCACACACTAATGTACCCAAATTGCTACACATGCTAAACGAATTTGGAGAATTCACAGGCTACAAAATCAACACGGATAAATCTGAATTAACATGGCTGCTTAACACTCAAAAAAATCCACTACGGGGCACAGACTTGAAAGTGACTACAGGAACTTTCACCTATTTAGGGATCCACTTACATATAAACACTAACGAATTATACCATCTAAATATAGGCAATACAATAACCCTCATTCATAATCAAATGAAGGGGTGGAGAAACCTACCCCTGTCCATTACGGGTAGGATCCATCTCTTAAAAATGATCATCCTACCAAAGTTGCTTTATCCCCTCCAGATGCTCCCTCTTCTAATGACAAAGCGAGATCTCAATGACATCTTAGAGAGAACTACTTATACATCTTAGAGAGAACTACTTACCCTGAGTCACTTTAAAAGATGATTTTTAACAAATAAGTTAGGTATTATCTCTCTGTATCAATAAATAATATCGCTCAGCCAGCTCCTTGTTACTTTGTAACTAACATTAGATTGACACATCCTCTATGGGTGTGCTATTCTTTAGTTGTCAGTTAGGCTTCGGCATATACAGTGTTTTTAATATTGTTTAAATGTATGTTGTATTGGTTATAAACACTGAGGTATGCAAATATTGGTGACATGTTTGTAGGGGGGAGGCACATACTTCAACAGGATTATAAGTAGCCAGTACACCTCCCACTACACATCTTTGACAAAGCGCCAGAAAGGCTAGAAACACGTCAGATGACGTCACACTCCGCTAGCACCTGTGTCTCCTAGTAATCACTATGGCCTAGATTTAGAGTTCTGTGGCTAAAGGGGTGCGTTAGCTACGCATGCTTATTTTCCCCCGCACCTTTTAAATACCGCTGGTATTTAGAGTTCACAGAATGGCTGCGTTAGGCTCCAAAAAAGGGAGCGTAGAGCATATTTACCGCCACTGCAACTCTAAATACCAGCGGTGCTTACGGACGCGGCCAGCTTCAAAAACGTGCTCGTGCACGATTCCCTCATAGAAAACAATTGGGCAGTTTGAGCTGAAAAAAAACCTAACACCTGCAAAAAAGCAACGTTCAGCTCCTAACGCAGCCCCATTGTTTCCTATGGGGAAACACTTCCTAAGTCTGCACCTAACACCCTAACATGAACCCCGAGTCTAAACACCCCTAACCTTACACTTATTAACCCTTAATCTGCCGCCCCCGCTATCGCTGACCCCTGCATATTATTATTAACCCCTAATCTGCCGCTCCGTACACCACCGCAACCTACGTTATCCCTATGAACCCCTAATCTGCTGCCCCTAACACCGCCGACTCCTATGTTATATTTATTAACCTCTAATCTGCCACCCCGCTATTGCTGACCCCTGCATATTATTATTAACCCCTAATCTGCCGCTCCGTACACCGCCGCAACCTACATTATACCTATGTACCCCTAATCTGCTGCCCCTAACACCGCCGACCCCTATATTATATTTATTAACCCCTAATCTGCCGCCCCAAACATCGCCTCCACCTACCTACAATAATTAACCCCTAATCTGCCGACCGGATCTCACCGCTACTATAATAAATGTATTAACCCCTAAAGCTAAGTCTAACACTAACACCCCCCTAAGTTAAATATAATTTAAATCTAACGAAATAAATTAACTCTTATTAAATAAATTAATCCTATTTAAAGCTAAATACTTACCTGTAAAATAAACCCTAATATAGCTACAATATAAATTATAATTATATTGTAGCTATTTTAGGATTAATATTTATTTTACAGGTAACTTTGTAATTATTTTAACCAGGTACAATAGCTATTAAATAGTTAATAACTATTTAATAGCTACCTAGTTAAAATAATTACAAAATTACCTGTAAATTAAATCCTAACCTAAGTTACAATTAAACCTAACACTACACTATCAATAAATTAACTAAAATACCTACAATTATCTACAATTAAACCTAACACTACACTCTCAATAAATTAATTAAATAAAATATCTACAATTAAATACAATTAAATAAACTTACTAGAGTACAAAAAATAAAAAAGAACTAAGTTACAAAAAATAAAAAAATATTTACAAACATTAGAAAAATATTACAACAATTTTAAACTAATTACACCTACTCTAAGCCCCCTAATAAAATAACAAAGACCCCCAAAATAAAAAAATGCCCTACCCTATTCTAAAATTAAAATAGAAAAGCTCTTTTACCTTACCAGCCCTTAAAAGGGCCCTTTGCGGGGCATGCCCCAAAGAATTCAGCTCTTTTGCCTGTAAAAAAACCATACAATACCCCCCCCCACATTACAACCCACCACCCACATACCCCTAATATAACCCAAAACCCCTTAAATAAACCTAACACTAAGCCCCTGAAGATCTCCCTACCTTGTCTTCACCTTGCCGGGTTCACCGATCCGTCCACCGAAGTCTTGATCCAAGCCTCCGAAGTCTTGATCCAAGCCCAAGTGGGGGCTGAAGAGTGACGTCCATCCTCCGGCTGAAGTCTTGATCCAAGCGGACAGAAGAGGACATCCGGACTGGCAAACATCTTCATCCAAGCCGCATCTTCTATGTTCTTCAATCCGATGACGACCGGCTGATCTTCAAGACCTCCAGCGCGGATCCATCCATCTTCACCGACGACTTCACGACGAATGACGGTTCCTTTAAGGGACGTCATCCAAGATGGCGTCCCTCGAATTCCGATTGGCTGATAGGATTCTATCAGCCAATCGGAATTAAGGTAGGAAAATTCTGATTGGCTGATGGAATCAGCCAATCAGATTCAAGATCAATCCGATTGGCTGATCCAATCAGCCAATCAGATTGAGATCGCATTCTATTGGCTGTTCCGATCAGCCAATAGAATGCGATCTCAATCTGATTGGCTGATTGGATCAGCCAATCGGATTGAACTTGAATCTGATTGGCTGATTCCATCAGCCAATCAGAATTTTCCTACCTTAATTCCGATTGGCTGATAGAATCCTATCAGCCAATCGGAATTTAGAGGGACGCCATCTTGGATGACGTCCCTTAAAGGAACCGTCATTCGACGGGAAGTCGTCGGTGAAGATGGATGGATCCGCGCTGGAGGTCTTGAAGATCAGCCGGTCGTCATCGGATTGAAGAACATAGAAGATGCGGCTTGGATGAAGATGTTTCCCGGCCCGGATGTCTTCTTCTGCCCGCTTGGATCAAGACTTCAGCTGGAGGATGGACGTCTCTCTTCAGCCCCCGCTTGGGCTTGGATCAAGACTTCGGAGGCTTGGATCAAGACTTCGGTGGACGGATCGGTGAACCCAGCGAGGTGAAGACAAGGTAGGGAGATCTTCAGGAGCTTAGTGTTAGGTTTATTTAAGGGGGGTTTGGGTTAGATTAGGGGTATGTGGGTGGTGGGTTGTAATGTTGGGGGGGGGTATTGTATGTTTTTTTTCCAGGCAAAAGAGCTGAATTCTTTGGGGCATGACCCGCAAAGGGCCCTTTTAAGGGCTGGTAAGGTAAAAGAGCTTTTCTATTTTAATTTTAGAATAGGGTAGGGCATTTTTTTATTTTGGGGGTCTTTGTTATTTTATTAGGGGGCTTAGAGTAGGTGTAATTAGTTTAAAATTGTTGTAATATTTTTCTAATGTTTGTAAATATTTTTTTATTTTTTGTAACTTAGTTCTTTTTTATTTTTTGTACTTTAGTTAGTTTATTTCATTGTATTTATTTGTAGGTATTGTATTTAATTAATTTATTGATAGTGTAGTGTTAGGTTTAATTGTAGATAATTGTAGGTAGTTTATTAAATTTATTTATGGATAGTGTAGTGTTAGGTTTAATTGTAACTTAGGTTAGGATTTATTTTACAGGTAATTTTGTAATTATTTTAACTAGGTAGCTATTAAATAGTTATTAACTATTTAATAGCTATTGTACCTGGTTAAAATAAATACAAAGTTGCCTGTAAAATAAAAATAAATCCTAAAATAGCTACAATATAATTATAATTTATATTGTAGCTATATTAGGGTTTATTTTACAGGTAAGTATTTAGCTTTAAATAGGATTAATTTATTTAATAAGAGTTCATTTATTTAGTTAGATTTAAATTATATTTAACTTAGGGGGGTGTTAGTGTTAGACTTAGCTTTAGGGGTTAATACATTTATTATAGTAGCGGTGTGGTCCGGTCAGCAGATTAGGGGTTAATGCTTGAAGTTAGGTGTCGGCGATGTTAGGGAGGGCAGATTAGGGGTTAATACTATTTATTATAGGGTTATTGAGGCGGGAGTGAGGAAGATTAGGGGTTAATACATTTATTATAGTAGCGGTGCGGTCCGGTCGGCAGATTAGGGGTTAATAAGTGTAGGTAGGTGGCGGCGACATTGGGGGCGACAGATTAGGGGTTAATAAATATTATGTAGGTGTCGGTGGTATTAGGGGCAGCAGATTAGAGGTACATAGGGATAACGTAGGTGGCGGCGGTGTATGGAGCGGCAGATTAGGGGTTAAAAAATTTTAATAGAGTGGCGGCCATGTGGGGGGGCCTCAGTTTAGGGGTTCATAGGTAGTTTATGAGTGTTAGTGTACTTTAGAGCACAGTAGTTAAGAGCTTTATAAACCGGCGTTAGCCCAGAAAGCTCTTAACTACTGACATTTTCTGCGGCTGGAGTTTTGTCGTTAGATTTCTAACGCTCACTTCAGCCAAGACTCTAAATACCGGCGTTAGAAAGATCCCATTGAAAAGATAGGATACGCAAATGGCGTAGGGGGATCTGCGGTATGGAAAAGTCGCGGCTGCAAAGTGAGCGTTAGACCCTTTCCTGACTGACTCCAAATACCAGCGGGCGGTAAAAAACAGCGTTAGGAGCCTCTAACGCTGGTTTTGACGGCTACCGCCAAACTCTAAATCTAGGCCTATGTTTGTGAAAGCTGCATGTGTTTGTTACACAAGAAAATAAAGGTATACATTTTAATATCGCTCCGTTCAAGTGCTTTCAATGTGCCAACGATACTATTTTTACAATATCTCACCCTGTTTGAAGATTGTTTAAAAGGGACTTTTTTGTATTGCTGTATTTGGACTGTAAACTCTTTGTGGTTGTTTGTACTAATCTGTGTCGGGAGAGGCGCCAACATGGCCCTTTCTGCTTCAACCTTGATTACCTGCAGTTTCCCTTTCTGTGCACTCACTCTCTTTTGTTTATAATTATAGACTGTTCTGGGATTTTCATGCATGGTGTTTATTGAGAGTAAGGTTCATTTTAGAGATATATTTTTATGATCTGTGGTATAGAATATTATAACGGAACAAAACGTGTATAATTGATTCATAAGCTAGTCTCTACTTAATATATTTCAATGTATAAATTTAACTAATCTCAAGAATTTAGAGATAAATATTAATTTTAATTGTTTAGTATATACATTTTAATTGGAGGTTAATTTAAATAATAATAATAAATACATTGTATATACCCTGGTATATACTGACATATTATCTGGAGGTACTGCTGAGAATATTATCTTTATCATATTGATATAACATATTTTGTAGTAAATAGAAAATTATTATCTTGAAAAAAAATTATTAATTTGTTTTTACATTTTAAAATTATTATTTTTTTTCCTTTGGTAAAAATTGTATTAGCGTTTTTAATTAACCAAATACTAAGCCAAAATAATAATGTATGTTACTAGAAGTGAATCAAATGAATCTGTACTCAGTTTTAAAATATATTCCCCAAAAAGTATCCCTCATTAATGTCCTTAAAATGGACGTCATAGGCCACATTAAAAATAGGTGTAAGATTGCAGATGATTTAAATGATTATATGGATATGCTTGCAATTAAGGCCAAAAATATTGCTATTGATAATGGAAGGTGGAATGAAAAAAGTGAATTGTTCCAAGAATTATTAAAAATTTATGCAAAAATCTCAAAAAATGGGATTAACTAATACTCAAATCCTAGCCCCTTGTAATATGCATTATTGACAAAATGTCCACACACCTTATAGAAAAGGAATTGCAAATACAGGGGCTAGAATATGATATTCGCTCATCATGCAAGTGCGAAGAGAGTTTAGAAATAGACAAAAATTAAATTATTACATTTAAATGATACATGGCCACCTTAGAAGAGCATAACCAAGATTTAGTATCCCAAGTAGGACATTTAAAAAGACAATCTTGCCATAATGAAACCCCCTCTATTGGCAATGAGGATAATGCAGGTATTTTAGAAACCCTAAAAGGACTTATGAGAAGAGAATTACAGAACTTTAGGGAAGAATTTAAACACAGGTCACTAATTGGCTCAGAGATAAACTTCCCACATAGACAGTCACCTCATGTTTTAAATTCAGGGAACTTCTACACTTCAGAGGGGGAGGTCAGTGATTATAGTGAGTCAGAGGGCGGAGCCAGCTACCCAAATAGCCCCTATAAAGCTAATATGCGTAAGGGATCTCCCCACTGTAGAAGGGCAGATAGGGAACACTCCAACCCTAACAAGAAGGTCCCTAGGAAGACCCAAGATGCACCTAATAAGGTATATGACACCCCTAAAATAATTACTTTCTTAAATGGTGCAGTACCTACATTTTCCAAAAAGGGAACCACTTCTATAATTGACCACTTAGAAACTTATGATAATGCTTTATCCATAATGAATGTTAATAGTGAGCAATCAAAAATGAATTGCTGCCCTGGGTATTTGAAAATGAGCATCACAAATGCTTTGCTTCACTAAAGGATATGAATGTTCATTTCTGGGGTGAAACAAAACGACAGTGCAAAAAGGAATTTGGGTTTTATCGCACGACTGCTGCTAAAGCGGCTGTATACGGTTTGAAATGCGGTGCGAATCAAAGCCCAATAAATTCCTTTCTGCACTAAAAAGTGCATAAAGTATGGCTGAAGATTACCCCAAATTTGTGAATTTATTTTTGAAGCACTGCCCTCACATATCAAAATTAATCTGGCTAGAGATTTTGATGAGAACTGCTCATTGGACTGGCTGTTCAAAGAGAGTACAAAGTTATACTCCATTCAGCAGTCCGGTGAACAGGGGGTTAAAAGGGAACCAAGGCCCAACCCCAAAGTTGTGGCAGAAACTAGGGTGTCACCTAGCCCCTAAACGTAGAGTCTAAAAAGAAAACTTATGCGGAAGTGCCCCAGAAAACAGGCCTTCCCCACAAAGTTTTAACTCTACCCCTCCCCCATCAAGGGCCGAGGCACAGAGAGAATATACTCAAAATGGGGGGCATACACAGATAGTTATCCTCAAAGAGATTATTGGTACTCCCGTAAAAGTAAATACCAAAAGTGGTGAAAATACTCTTAGGATAACCAGACACCCCAAGTAAATAGTGCTCCCCAAAACATTAACACTGAACAAGTTGAACCCCAAAGACAACCACATCAAAGTAAAAATAATAGCTATGATTCTGAGGGATCCCAAGGATCTAGGAATCAGTACCCTGAGACATCAAAAAATCGGTCCATGGGTAGAAATAGCTTGTCCAATCAAGTGGGCCAACTCAATATGCAAGCAAGTCAATGCTGTATACTATTTACTAATATGAGTCAAGCTTTGATGGCTTAGCCCCCTAATAATACTTTTTTAGGGGTACAGCCAGTGGCCAGCAGTGGGCCACCGGCACAGTCATAAATACTGCGGTATTACCTGAAGGAGAGGGGCGAGATATACCAAATTAAATGATAAATGTCAATAATGGTACTAATCATGTTCTCTCCCTACAGCCGAGAAACAGACGTTTTAGCTGTGATGACAAGCAACCTCAGCCGGGAAGTTCGAACAAACCTCTTCCTTTGCAGTTTTCCACTAACCTTATTTTCACAGATGCAGTACACAGGAACCCTGTCAACCCTATTACAGAGGAAAGGACTGGTAAGAATGAAAATTCTTCTGCATCAGGTAATGTGACAGATTCAGGTAACTTGTGGCGAAGCACACAATTATGTAATAATGCAAATTTTATGTGTGAAATGGTAGAAAGGAGATATTATGTATTAGCTGAGCTCCAGGATTCAGTCTCCAACCCTAGCATGGGATTAATTGATACTGGCTCTCAGGCAACTATTTTATCCCACAGGTACTACACACAGCTAAATGAGCTATCACCCCACAAACCTAAAATAAAAGAACTTAATGGTTCACTAATAGGTGTTGGGGGTGACTCAAAGTCTACTGTACGGCATGGTTAAAGCTAATGCTGGGGAACAGGGTAAGACACCCTGTCATTATAGTGGATCTGCCAACTGATAGTTTGATAATTGGTAGTGATCTCCTGAAGCTATTAAGCACCATGATTGATTGCATAAATAATGTTATTTGGTCACAAGTAAAGAGACCTATAAATAATAAGTGGTCCAGCATATCTCATACCAGAAATAACTGTCACGTGGTGGAAGAGAAGCCAGATGCTGTGGAGATTTATTTCAGATATTACTCTGTACCTGAAATCACTATCCTACAAATAGATGATGAGATTCCTTTAAGTGGCTCTGATGGTAATACTTTTAAAAATTCGCCTGAAAAGATAGCAAATATTTCCTTAGATGGCGATGTATTAACCATATCTCTCCACAAGGGGGATGCTAAGTCCCCTAAAGGGGCAGGGCATTCTCAATTCCTCGCAGAAACTGAGAAAGTTAACGATGATCTATTTATCCCTATGCAAGTGCATGACCTTGGAAAAACCAAGTATGCCAAATTGAGCATAAAACAGGAAGCTAGCTATATAAGCGAAGGCTTATTAGCGCAGATAGCTGAACCTAAAGTGATTAAATATTTTTCTCCCCAAGATCTCTAGGTCCATGACCTGAATGACAAGTGTGAAAGCTCCAACATCACAGCTAAGTGTTTATTATCTATCTCCATAGGTAATAAATCAGTGAAGCACCTTGGCAACGATCTCTTACATAGATATGCCATACAAACAGATTTGATTAACCTTTGCCTCTGGAGCAGGTTAAAGGGGGACCCTGAAGTATTTCAGGATGAAAATGCAGCCCTGAAATCAAACCAGCAAATGCCATATGCTGTGAATATGCAGGTGTCTAACGATGTTGTAATCCCTGCTGGGTCTGATAAATTCCTTTTATCCTTACAGATAAAAAGAGGTCAGAAACTAAAAACTTCCGAAACACTAATATGCCTCTCCCATAGAATGCAAAATCTGCGTATAACAATGACCCATACTCCTATGGTAAATATTGGAACTATTTCAATACATGTTATTGTGCATAACATGACCCCACAGGATATCACCTTATCCAAGGGAACTACCATAGGATATGCACTGGAATCAAGTTATTTCCCTTTTGGATTCCAGAATAATGTAATTTGGCTAATACCTGAAGGATACTTAACTGAAGAACAGTTAATAGAACAATTTTATGCCCCTATGCAAGGAGGATTGTTTACAATTCAGTCTATTTATCCCTTCAGCTCAGAGGAAGGCATCTGTAAAATTGAGAAAGCCTCCCTAGTATTTGATCAGCCGATCAAAGAGCAAGAATACCCCAGTACCCAGAATCATGGGGGCAAGGTAAATTATAATTAATGGGATCTCATCTCTAGGTTGGAAGAAGCCTATTAGATAGGACAGCATGAAATATTTCCAGGATTTCAGCAAATAGTCAAAGAGCAAATCTCCTTAGCTAATGGCTGTTCCAGTGATGATGAACGCCAACAGCTACGAGAACTCCTGATGGGGTACAAGAATATTTTTGTTAGGGATTCTTATAACTGTGGGACTACAGACTTGCACATTGCAAGAATCCAAACAGATCCCAATGCACCACCTGTCTTCGTTAAACAATACAGACTTCCTTTAGCCTCATAAAATTTTCTTAAAGAAATCATAAGGAACTTGGAAGGAAGAGGTATTATCAGACAGGTGCATAGGTCTTATAACAATCCTATTCTAGGTGTCCTTAAGCCCAATGGACAATGGCATTTGTATGCTGACTTAAGACATCAAAACATATGAGTGTACATGTCTGCCTGGCCTGTGCCATATATTGACCAGTGCCTAGCGCAGATGTAGGGATCCAAAATATTCACTGCCATTGATTGTGCACAGGGATATTGGACCATAAAGGTACATGAGGAGGACCAGTATAAGCTTGCATTCTCGTTCCAAAAGGTTCAGTATGCATTCCAAAGGCTCCGTTTGGATACATAAATTCAGGACATGAATTTACTGTATTCATGCATCAGGCTATGCCTGATGCACTGGAAAGGGGGACCTTATCTTATGTTGATGATGTTTTAATCAAAAGCACAGACTTTGAAAAACACATCACAGAACTTAAACACGTCCTCAGCCAACTTAAGAGGGCAGGTGTCAAATGATCCCTACAAAAAGCTCAATGGTGCCGCATTTGTGTAAACTTCTTGGGACATGAAGTTACTTCTGAAGGGTTAAATCCTCAGAAGAAAAATGTGGAAGCTATAATAAATTCTAAGAACCCAACTAACTTAAAGGAATTAAGATCATTCCTGGGTATGACCAATCATTCATATTGATAATTATGCAGAATTAGCTAAACCGCTACTACTTCTTCTAAAGAAGAACGTGAAATGGCACTGGAGTGAGGCTTAAGAGACAGCCATCAGAGAGCTGAAGAGGAAACCCACTCAAGCACCTTGCTTAGCGTACCCTGAAGGGGGTACACCTTTCTACTTAGTGACAGGTTACATAGATATAAGCATGAGTGCTGTTTTGTACCAAAAGCATGATAATTTAAGTAAAGTCATTGCTTATGAGAGCAAAACTTTATCACCAGTAGAAATAAAATTTAGTGATTGCAAAAAAGCCCTCTTATCTACTGTATGGGCTCTCCAAAATTTCTGCAGCTATATGCAGGGCGAGAAAATGATAGTAGAAACGGCCCACCAGCCTTTGCTATATCTGCAAAGTGAGAGAATAAGAGATGGGAACCTGTCTAATAGCCGCAAAACCGCATGGACTCTTTCCTTACAAGGCTGGCCTTTAGAAATTTGCTACAAGCTAAATAAAAAGAATCCAGTTGCACAGGGGCTTGCTGAACTTCATGACTGTACTGCTAAGGATGATGGGAAAGAGTTATTAGAAGATGATTTCCTGGAGGAACAATTGCTTTCCCCGTATAAAATATATGAGGACTATTGTCAAACCTTACCTTGGGAATATGTTGATGGTTGTTCTTACCATGCCACTATTGAAAATGAGCGCAGATTAGTCGCTGGCATTGGTATAACTTGGGCAAATGGATTCTCAAATATTTCTGTATGTTTCAACATTGGTCCAAGATCCAGTCAAGTTGCAGAACTCACTGCTGTTCTAAAAACCATTGAAATGGCTATTGAAAAAGGTATTCATGAATTTGTGATCATTACTGACTGAAATTATGTGCGTGACAGTTTTGTTGAATACCTGCCAACTTGGAAAAGAAATGGCATGCAGAAAACTAACAACAAACCAGTCAAACATGGCAAGTTGTTCTGCGAGATTGATAATCTAATGGTGTCCAATGGTTTAACCATACACTGGAAAAAGACCAAGGGTCATTCCAGGATTCTAGGTCGTAATAAGGAAGGCAATAATCTTGTGTATTCATTAGCCAAACAAGGAGCCATAACTGGAGAACTCCTTAATATCGACCACTTAATAGGTGCAATTCAGGTAGAAGCCATTACCAGAATTCCAGGCTAAACAACAGAGTGAGTGTAACCTGGTACAATGGAGTCAGGATTCTCCTAGTGAGGACCTGATCACTAGTCAAAAAGAAGACTCCAATATAGGTATTTTCTATAAACACATAGAAAATCCTGAAAGCAACCCCATCTCAAAAGAGGACGGTATTGGCAAGGAAGATCTTAGAACCTTAATAAAATCCAAATCACAATTCAAGTTACAGGATGGTTTGTTAATTATAAACTCCAAAACTGGCATCCAGCAATGGGTGGTACCTACCCAGTTCAGAGGTCTAATGCTTCAACATGCCCATGATGCTCCCCCATCTGGCCATCATGGTGCCAAATTAACATATGAAATATTGCGTGATTACGCCTTTTGGCCACATATGTTGAAGGATGTTCAAACCTACTGTTAAGGTTGTTTAATCTGTCCACAGTTCCAACCCACTGCGTCAATGCATAGAGCACCATTGCAGAAAAGGGGGATGGTAATGCCCTGGTCAGATATCCAAATTGATTTTATCGGTCCAGTAACTAGGTCATCCAGAGGTAAACAATACATGTTGACAGTAACATGCCTATTCACTAAATGGGTAGAGTGCATCAGTGCACCTAACAATAGTGCTAAACCATGCGCAGCATTGCTCATCAACCACGTGTTTTCCAGATTTGGTTTGCCCCAATGAATCGAATCCGATCGGGGAACCCACATCACTAGCGAAGTGTTGACTAAAATGTGGAAAATACTAGGGGTCAAAAGAAAGTTCCATATTGCATATAGAGCTGCCTCAAGTGGTGGTGTAGAGCGTTACAACCAGTCCATTGTTAAAATACTCAAAAAGTTTGTGAGTGAAACAGGTAAAGACTGGGATGTAAAATTACCTCTAGTCCTAATGACATTAAGAGCAACTCCAAGTAGTGATGCTAAGAAGTCACCTTTTGAATTGATGACTGGTAGAAGAATGGTTCTACCTCAACATCTATTGTACCGTACATCAGACCAGAACTTGATAAATGCCACCAATACACATCAATATGTGGAGAACTCAAGGAAGCACCTGCAATATGCCTTTGCATTTGCTCAAAGGAACATAGAAATTAAAAGATATAGTAAGCTGGCAATATTGAAAATGAGACTGCATTTCTGGTTGTCTGCTGCCACCTATAGTTCAAAAAATGGTATTACCACCAAAAGTGATTTGACTGCTTAGGGAGGCGTTTCCCAAATAGCCGATATGTTCAGCTCGAAGGGCATATCACAGACAAGCATCCGAGGGCCTATCAAACTCTTGTGGAAATGATTAAAGAAAAGAAGGAGGGGTTAATCTTGAATGAGAACCCCCACACACTAGACAAAGTGACAGACTCAAAGAAGCATAACTTTTGGAGAGAAAAATACCCAGGTTTTGTGCCAAGTATATTCTCTGCCATTTTGGGACACTTTCTTGGACAAAGGAAGATAACAATTTTGAGGCCTGTATCCTTACAATAGTGGACTAAATTCTTCTTAGATGACCCACAAGAAATTCTGGAAGCTGAACACTCATTTGGTTATGTGGTAACGTATGGCTGCTCTAAATATAATATTTAAATCAAAGGTATTTTGTTGCTACTGTTAGATTGTAGCTGGTAATTTAAAGAGCACAATTGGTATTTTAAATTTATATCCATAGTCCTGTGTAGTTTTAACTAGTCGCATTAATGCTAAATAATTTTACTTGCTAGAAAAAAAATTGTACTTTATATTTATAAATCCGTTTTACTATTGCGAAATCTGCGAACTGGTTATTGTAGTTAAATTTCTCTGGTGTGTTATTTGTAGCTATTGTGATATATTTTAAAACTTGTTTTATGGTGGCTAAATAAGAGGTTATTTCAGCTCAGATAAATTGGCTGTTAAAGTATTTTGTTTTATTGTTTAACTAAGCATTGTTAAGCTAATAGTCCATATTCTGATATTTGGAGTGAACTAAGCTGGATAATTATAGACTGTGCTGGGATTCTCATGTGTGGTGTTTATTGTAAGAAAGGTTCATTTTAGAGATATATTTTTATGATCTGTGGTATAGAATATTATAACGGAATAAACGTGTATAATTGATTCATAAGCTAGTCTCTACTTAATATATTTCAATGTGTTTATAAATTTAACTAATCTCAAGAATTTAGGAATGAATATAAATTTCAATTGTTTCATATATACATTTTAATTGGAGGTTAATTTAAAGAATAATAATAAATAAATTGTATTATAACCCTGGTATATACTGACAATATATACATTAGCGGTTCAGTTTATTCTGGAGGATTCAGGTCCCAGGGTTCAAGAACTACGGTTTTTAAACATCCCCAATTTTTAACATGTGTATCAATAAAAATTATAGTTTTTATCATTAGTTCGTGGAATCAAGTCACACCAAGCACAAATCACACACGTTTATTATTTTATCAATGTTTTCTATGTGGGAATAAGAGAGTGCTATATGTGTATTCTTTTGGCACAAAAGAGGAATTCTCCTTTTTCCTCTGCTGGATTTTTGTTCTTAATTTGACTCTAATACACAGCACCCCAGGCTTATCTTATTATACAGTATCTCACAAAAGTGAGTACACCCCTCACATTTTTATAAATATTTTATTATATCTTTTCATGTGACAACAATGAAGAAATTACACTTTAATACAATGTAAAGGAGTGAGTGTACAGCCTGTATAACAGTGTAAATTAGCTGTCACCTCAAAATAACTCAACAAACAACCATTAATGTCTAAACTGTTGGCAACAAAAGTGAGTACACCCCTAAGTGGAAATGTCCAAATTGGGCCCAATTAGCCAATTTCCCTCCCTAGTGTAATGTGACTCATTATTGTTACAAGGTCTCAGGTGTGAATGGGGAGCAGGTGTGTTAAATTTGGTGTTATTGCTCTCACACTCTCTCATACTGGTCACTGGAAGATCAACATGGCACCTCATAGCAAAGAACTCTCTGAGGATCTAAAAAAAAATATTGCTGCTCTACATATAGATGGCCTAGCCAGGGGTCAGCAACCTTGACTCTCCAGATGTTTTAGAACTACATTTCCCATGATGCTTAAGTGTCTTTAAGCTGCCTAAGCATCATGGGAAATGTAGTTCTAAACAACTGGAGAGCCAAGGTGGCTGACCCCTGGCCTAGGCTATAAGAAGATTTCCAAGACCCTGAAACTGAGCTGCAGCACGGTGGGCAAGAACATACAGTGGTTTCACAGGACAGGTTCCACTCAGAACAGGCCTCGCCATGGTCGACCAAAAAAGTGCATGTGTTCAGCGTCATATCCAGAGGTTGTCTTTGGGAAATAGACGTATGAGTGCTCCCAGCATTGCTGCAGAGGATGAAGGGGTGGGGGTCAGCCTGTCAGTGCTCAGACCATATGCCACATACTGCATCAAATTATTCTGCATGGCTGTTGACCCAGAAGGAAGCCTCTTCTAAAGATGATGCACAAGAAAGCCTGCAAAAAGTTCGCTGAAGACAAGCAGACTAAGGACATGGATTACTGGAACCATGTTCTGTGGTCCGATGAGAAAGATAAACTTATTTGGTTCCGATGGTGTCAAGTGTGTGTGGCGGCAACCAGGTAAGGAGTACAAAGACAAGTGTGTCTTGCCTACAGTCAAGCATGGTGGTGGGACTGACATGGTCTGGGTGCTGCCGGCACTGGGGAGCTACAGTTCATTGAGGGAACCATAAATGCCAACATGTACTGTGACATACTGAAGCATAGCATGATCCCCTCCCTTCGGAGACTGGGCCGCAGGGCAGTATTCCAACATGATAACAACCCCAAACACACCTCCAAGATGACCACTGCCTTGCTAAAGAAGCTGAGGGTAAAGGTGATGGACTGACCAAGCATGTCTCCAGGCCTAAACCCTATTGAGCATCTGTGGGGCATCCTCAAATGGAAGAGGACTCCAGTGGCAACCAGTAAAGCTCTGGTGAACTCCATACCCAAGAGAGTTAAGGCAGTGCTGGAAAATAATAGTGGCCGCACAAAATATTGACACTTTGGATCCAATTTGGACATTTCCACTTAGGGGTGTACTCACTTTTGTCGCCAATGGTTTAGACATTAATGGCTGTGTGTTGAGTTATTCTGAGGGGACAGCAAATTTACACTGTTATACAGGCTGTACACTCACTACTTTACATTGTAGCAAAGTGTCATTTCTTCAGTGTTGTCACATGAAAAGCTATAATAAAATATTTACAAAAATGTAATACCAGCTGTCAGGGTGCCAGGAATCAGACTGAGACGAGAAGTGCAAAAATAATGACACCTTTATTAATAGCAAAAAATAATAAAAAGTCCACAAGTCAAATAACAAGCCAGGAGTCAAAACCAGAGATGGTAGTCAGACAAGCCGAGTCAGGAGCCAAAGCGAATAGTCAGACGAGCCGGAATCAGGAACAAGGAAAACAGCAGAGTCAGGAACAAGCCAGGGATCAGGAACCAGGAAGGACGTCAGGCAGCCAGGTAATACGCAGGAACTCTCACAAACAGGTCTGAGACAATGCAAAGGCAAAGCATACTCAACAGAGGCCCTTTAAATAATAAGTGATGAAAAAACCCTGACACCAGCACCCATTTGCGTGCGCTAGTATTACTAATTTGAGCGCAAATATCGCTTTTGCGGAAGAAATATTTTGCTTTCAATTTGTAATCTAGCCCCTAGAAAAAGAGCTTATCCAGAATATGTTCAATACTAGGCATGGGTAAAAATTTGACATTTGTTATAGAAACCAATGCCGAAAACGCCTGTGGGCTGCAGCAATCAGATACTTTGTGTGTTGCACTTTTACACTAAAAAATCTGGTGCTGAAAAACATAGTTTATGTAAGAACTTACCTGATAAATTCATTTCTTTCATATTGGCAAGAGTCCATGAGCTAGTAACGTATGGGATATACATTCCTATCAGGAGGGGGCAAAGTTTCCCAAACCTCAAATACCTATAAATACACCTCCCACCACACCCACAACTCAATTTAACGAATAGCCAAGAAGTGAGGTGATAACAGAAAAAAGTAAAAAAGCATACAAAAAGAGGAACTGTTAATATAATTGTGCTTTTATACAAAAAAACATAACCACCATAAAAAGGGTGAGCCTCATGGAATCTTGCCAATATGAAAGAAATGAATTTATCAGGTAAGTTCTTACATAAATTATGTTTTCTTTCATGTAATTGGCAAGAGTCCATGAGCTAGTGACGTATGGGATAGAAATAACCAAGATGTGAAAGTCCACAGAAGAGTCACTAGAGAGGGAGGGATAAAATAACAACAGCTATTTCCACTGAGAAATTAAATCCATACAATTAAGTTTTTCTCAAAAAACGTAAATCAAAAGCAGTGGAATCAAACTGAAACAGATGCCTGAAGAACGTTTTTCTACTAAAGACTGCTTCAGAAGAAGCAAATACATAAAAATGGTAAAAAACAATAAAAGTATGCAAAAAAGACCAAATGACTGATTTGAAAATTTGAACAACCTAAGCTTCATTCTGAAAAAGCCCAAGAAATGGCGACTGAACTTAGTAGAATGAGCTGTACATCTCTGAGGCAGAGCCTGCCCTGCCTCCAAATAAGCTTTGAAAAAGAAAGTAGATAATCTTCAAAGAAAATATAGGCTCAAAAGAAAAGAGCCTGCAAAATCTTTAAACTAAATAAGACTCAAAAAAGGAGAAATTGATAAATGAACAGGCTTGATACCAACCAAAGCCTGAACAAAACAGTGAATATCAGGAAGTTTAAACAAATTTTCTAGAAAACAAAACAGAAAGAACAGAGATTTGTCCCTTAAAAAAAATTGCAGACAAAATTATCCAAACCATCCTGAAAAACTGTAAAATCCTAGGAATTCTAAAAGAATGCCAAGAGAATTTATGAGAAGAACACTATAAAATATAGGTTTTCCAAACCTGATAATACATGTTCCTTGATACAGACTTATAAGCCTGCAACATAGCGATAAAAACTGAATCAGAGAAACCTCTATGACTAAACACTAATCAATTTCCATACCCCCAAATTAGTAATTTGAGATCCCGATGGAAAAATAGCCCCTAATATAAGAGGGCTGGCCAAAGAGAAAGCTGACAAAAGAAACACAAACTGGCACTACACTGTGAATATAGGTGAGATAGGAATTAAAAATTCCGGTGCTACCCCTCAAAAATTATATTGAAACAACAGGACAGGAAAGTAAGGGGTTACTATAGCACTCACTCTCACTCTAATAATGATTAAAGTAAAATCATTCATACTTTATTAATCAAAAGTTAAAATCAGGATAGACATCCCTGATAGGTAAGTTACACTACCCACAACCACCTATATAATAATATTTAAAAGCAAAAGGGGCTCTCCTAACACTCTTCTGTTTCCTGGCCGATAACAGGAATCGTCGGCATCAGGTGACTGGAGTGATAGAATAAGCCTAGAAAGAACGTGCTGTACAAACGCGTTTCGGCTATTAGAAAGCCTTTCTCAATGTTTCACATTCAATATCTAAATGAATAAGCCGAGGCTCCGATGTTCGGAGCTTAATATATCCCCAAAACACCGGTTAGCAGCCAATCCGAGGCATATTCCAAGTTCCGCCTTCAGATCCTCCAATCGGTTACGGGCTTAATTCACGCCCATAAGAAAACATCCATCCCATTGGAGCTATGCCGCATACCTCGTCACTGGTGTTCAGTTTATTATGCACACTCCACGTCCATAAGAAAGTCTCCTTCTGATTGGAGTAATGCCTTACATCATATCATTGGTTCGATGTCGGACTTAATGAACTGTGCATAAAATACTGTTAAAGCCTCAGGTTAAAATAACCATAAATAGCATTTACTTATTATTTTCCAAACTGTCATCTTTCCAAAATCATTAGAGATTATGTAATGCTTATATGAAGAATTGAAAGCAGATTACTGCTGACGAATTTACTTCATCAAGTGAGTTAGTTCTGTAGTTTGCAGGCATACATTGTTCTGCCCTTAGATTTCTCATGCCATTATAAAAATATGTGTTAGTATATGATCAATACCAGTATTAAATCACTTAAAGATGAGACATATCCTCTTGTATCCAACTATACACATAATACCATTATTATATTAAACTACGGCCACATCGATTATCTTTCAAAAAACAAAGGGACAAAATTTGTATGTTATCCCAGAGATTGAGGACATTCAGTTATATGTGGGTTGATAGTTACTAATTAGGATCTCTTGTCGTTTGTGATTACTTAACTACATCTTACACACATTACTAAATCAACTTCAGTATCTGACAGTAATGGAAATTTACTGGTCAGTTATATACAGGTATTTGACATACATTAAATGGTACAAAGTATAGAAAGTATATAAAGAAATACCCACAAACACCCCCAGCAGGACCTAGTAGAAGCTTTTAATTGCCTCCAAACTATGACCATAAAAAGGGGGTACGTGGGTCTAATGTGTTCCATATACATATAGCTCTTAAAGGTATATCCACCTGTTATTATAAAAAAACTATTCTAGCAGATGTTTGTGTATTATCCTCGGATTCTTGGAAAATTATGGAACATAATAGAATCCTCAGGTATAATAGTTATTTAAAGTTTAACATTTCATACTGCTACATAGAATAGCAATTATACATAAATGATTATAATTATGACCTGTAAATGCTACCGGTTATTTTAGATATACACCCAGTAATTGTTGAATTCATTCATACCATTCGGTATGACCGTGTTCAGATTAAAGACCCATTTAGTTTCCTTCTTAAGGAGTTTTTGTTCAGTTTCCCCCCCTCTTATACCTGGTTTAAGTTTTTCAAGACCCCAACATCGCATTACATTGGTATTCCCATTATGAGATTGCAGAAAGTGTTTAGCCACACTAGTAATTTGTTTTTTCTTTTCCATATCTCTATGGGCTGTCCTTATATTACTTAGATGTTCGGTCATGCGTGTGCCAAGGCTGCGTGTCGTCATACCAACGTATAATAAATTACAACTGCAAGATAAACAGTAAATCACGTTTGTACTCTGACAATTGTGTTCTTGAATGGCCCACGTTTTACCAAATCTATCCACTATAGATTGTTTTTTTACCATGTGTTGGCACACTTTACAGTGCCCGCATGCAGAAGACCCCTTATATATAGGATTCCTTTTAGCATTTCTATCGTAGTGACTGTTCACCAACTTGTCACGAAGATTATTAGCTCTCCTATATGTTATTAAGTGCCTGTTAGGTAACAATGGTTTTAATAGGGTGTCTTGGGTAAGGACATGCCAATGTGTTTGAAGAATGTTTGAGATCTCATTACTTACAGGTGAGTAGGTTGTAATAAATCTCAGGGGGGTGTCATTTGTCTTTAATCTCGGAGTTAATAACTCATTACGGTCTTTGCGTAAAGCATTGTGGTATGCTTTAGCAAGTAATTTCCTAGAGTACCCACGTTCAAGTAGTCTCTGTTTCAGATCTCTAGCTGACTCTTTAAAATTCTCAATGGTACTGCAATTACGTCTCAAACGTATATATTCCCCCATGGGTAATCCCCTGATAGTATTCGGGTGATGGTAACTACTAGCATGCAGGATATTGTTTGTTGATGTAGGTTTTCTGTATGCATTGGTTATAATTGCATTGTCAGACTTTTGTATATACAGATCTAAAAATTCCACTTTCGATCTTTCTACAGTTGAAGTCAGATATAACCCAAAAGGATTATCATTGAGAATACTTATGAATTCTGTCAGGAGGTCCTCCGGGCCATTCCATACAAAGAATATATCATCTATATATCTGGACCAGTGGGATATAAATTGGGTGAGATGTTTGTGGTTCTCGTGGAATACCACTGTTTCCTCCCACCAGCCCAGATATATATTTGCGTATGTAGGGGCACAACACGTGCCCATGGCCGTACCACAAGTTTGTAAATAGAATTTGTCATCAAAGACAAAAAAATTATGCGTTAACACAAATTCCAACAACTTGAGTATAAACTCCTTAGCCTCCTGACTCATTATGGTATTTTTTTCCAGATAATAAGAGACCGCTCTACACCCCCATTCAGTTTTAATACTAGTGTAGAGCGACTCTACATCACATGTTACCAACAATGAAGAATTCATGTCAAGTTTTAAATCATTTACTTTATTTAAAAGATGCATTGTGTCCCTTGTATATGATGGAAGGGATTCCACAATGTATCTGAGCCTAGCATCGATGTATCTGCTTGCTTTCTCTGTTAGGGAGCCTATCCCGGAGACTATCGGTCTTCCGGGTGGCTTGGAGACATCTTTATGTATTTTTGGTAATAGATAAAGTGTAGCTATTATGGGTTGTTTGGTCTCAAGGAAATTAAATTCTTTCTGATCAATTATGCTTTCTGTTAGGGCTGACTTTATCAGTTTGTTATAACTGTTTAAAAACATATCCATAGGATTACATAACAGAGTCTTGTAATTCATAGGGTTGTTTAATTGGCGTAAAGCTTCTTCCCGGTACATAGTATCAGGCCAGTTAACAATGTTCCCTCCTTTATCACTCCCCTTAATCTGCACATTTTTCATTTCAGTTAACTGTTTCAGTGCCTGGCTTTCCTCTTTAGTTAGATTATAGTTAGATTTTCCTATATGTTCTTGAATCTGAAGGATGTCTTGGCACACTAGATTAAGAAAGGTTAGTGCACTGTGTGAGGTATTATTTGGAGGGACAAATTTAAATTTAGCCTTTAAAATAGATCACCAACTATTGCTCTTTTCAGTTTCCACATTACTGATAGATTCCTCTAACAGTGATATTAGGTCGCTAATGGCTGATCGATCAGCATCATTCAATTGATCATAGTCTGAGTTGTTAAAGTATTTTTTCAACAAAACCTTCCTGGTGAAAAGATGTATATCTTTAATTGCCTCGAATTTATTAAAAGGTGGTGTGGGTATAAAGGATAGGCCTTTTTTAAGGACTGATGTTTGTTCTGGGGTCAGAGTTAAATTCGAGAGATTAATGATATTTAATTCAGTGGTGTTTATTTCTTGTGATATGATGTTTTCTGTGTGAATTTCACTTGCCTCCTGGTTCTGGGTTTTGCTTTTGCGCCCCCTTCTAGTTCTACGCCTAAAGGGATACTAGCATCTTTTACTTTGTGAGGCTTAATTCTGTTTTTAAGGATAGGTCTGGGTATAGATTCTCCATCGGATGCTTCTACATCAGTACTCTCCCCTTCTCTATCAGAGGTATCTATATCAGAATTTACATTAGTGTTTTTACCCCATGAGTAAATGTTTTCTGAGGAATAGTCTTTGAGGTCTCTATCAATTTTTCGTTCTTTCTTTTCTGATATAAAGCGTGCAAACTTTTCTACCTCAGCCTTAATTTTTTATAAGATTTTTGAAAATCCTCATTAACCTCATATTGTTTCAATTCATCACAAATAGTAGTAATTCCCTCATTAATTTCTTTTAGTTTATCTAACTCATGTTCCGTTAGATACCCCATAAGTTTAAGTGAGCACTCTGTAAGTGCAGTTTCCCACTTTAGTTTAAATTCTGGTTTGAAATCTTTAAAAGAAGGAAACAATTTTAAACATAATCCTCGTGGGATGACATTATTTTCTTTATAAAAGTTGTACATGCCAATATTCCATTGCTTTTTAATTTGTTTCCTTCTTATCTTTTTAACCCATTAATGACCACAATGTACCCTGTATGTCACTGGTCGTTAAGGGTTTTTTCAGGACATAATAGCACAAGTCTAGCAAGAACACGCTATTAATTCCCTCCCTCCAGCAGGCTTTGTGGAATAGAGCAGTCTCAACGCTGGTGGCAAGACCGCGCTATAAAATAATCAAGTCCCAAAAAAAGACCAGCCCCTAAATCAAAAGAAGCCATTATATATAAAAAAAAGTGTGTGCTCTAGTTTATAGAAAATGTGAGTGCAATTCTCACATATAATATAATATTAGGAACCAACAAAAGAAACACAAACTGGCACTACACTGTGAATATAGGTGAGATAGGAATTAAAAATTCCGGTGCTGCCCCTCAAAAATTATATTGAAACAACAGGACAGGAAAGTAAGGGTTTACTATAGCACTCACTCTCACTCTAATAATGATTAAAGTAAAATCATTCATACTTTATTAATCAAAAGTTAAAATCAGGATAGACATCCCTGATAGGTAAGTTACACTACCCACAACCACCTATATAATAATATTTAAAAGCAAAAGGGGCTCTCCTAACACTCTTCTGTTTCCTGGCCGATAACAGGAATCGTCGGCATCAGGTGACTGGAGTGATAGAATAAGCCTAGAAAGAACGTGCTGTACAAACGCGTTTCGGCTATTAGAAAGCCTTTCTCAATGTTTCACATTCAATATTTAAATGAATAAGCCGAGGCTCCGATGTTCGGAGCTTAATATATCCCCAAAACACCGGTTAGCAGCCAATCCGAGGCATATTCCAAATAATAAGTAAATGCTATTTATGGTTATTTTAACCTGAGGCTTTAACAGTATTTTATGCACAGTTCATTAAGTCCGACATCGAACCAATGATATGATGTAAGGCATTACTCCAATCAGAAGGAGACTTTCTTATGGACGTGGAGTGTGCATAATAAACTGAACACCAGTGACGAGGTATGCGGCATAGCTCCAATGGGATGGATGTTTTCTTATGGGCGTGAATTAAGCCCGTAACCGATTGGAGGATCTGAAGGCGGAACTTGGAATATGCCTCGGATTGGCTGCTAACCGGTGTTTTGGGGATATATTAAGCTCCGAACATCGGAGCCTCGGCTTATTCATTTAGATATTGAATGTGAAACATTGAGAAAGGCTTTCTAATAGCCGAAACGCGTTTGTACAGCACGTTCTTTCTAGGCTTATTCTATCACTCCAGTCACCTGATGCCGACGATTCCTGTTATCGGCCAGGAAACAGAAGAGTGTTAGGAGAGCCCCTTTTGCTTTTAAATATTATTATATAGGTGGTTGTGGGTAGTGTAACTTACCTATCAGGGATGTCTATCCTGATTTTAACTTTTGATTAATAAAGTATGAATGATTTTACTTTAATCATTATTAGAGTGAGAGTGAGTGCTATAGTAAACCCTTACTTTCCTGTCCTGTTGTTTCAATATAATTTTTGAGGGGCAGCACCGGAATTTTTAATTCCTATCTCACCTATATTCACAGTGTAGTGCCAGTTTGTGTTTCTTTTGTTGGTTCCTAATATTATATTATATGTGAGAATTGCACTCACATTTTCTATAAACTAGAGCACACACTTTTTTTATATATAATGGCTTCTTTTGATTTAGGGGCAGAAATGCTCCAATGGACTAATGATATTACGAATTTAACGTCAGAGTTAAAAAATAAAACCCCTACAGAGATGAATGACACTTTAAAATGGTTTGATACTTTAAAACAACTTAAAAAGATAAGAAGGAAACAAATTAAAAAGCAATGGAATATTGGCATGTACAACTTTTATAAAGAAAATAATGTCATCCCACGAGGATTACGTTTAAAATTGTTTCCTTCTTTTGAAGATTTCAAACCAGAATTTAAACTAAAGTGGGAAACTGCACTTACCGAGTGCTCACTTAAACGTATGGGGTATCTAACGGAACATGAGTTAGATAAACTAAAAGAAATTAATGAGGGAATTACTACTATTTGTGATGAATTGAAACAATATGAGGTTAATGAGGATTTTCAAAAATCTTATAAAAAAATTAAGGCTGAGGTAGAAAAGTTTGCACGCTTTATATCAGAAAAGAAAGAACGAAAAATTGATAGAGACCTCAAAGACTATTCCTCAGAAAACATTTACTCATGGGGTAAAAACACTAATGTAAATTCTGATATAGATACCTCTGATAGAGAAGGGGAGAGTACTGATGTAGAAGCATCCGATGGAGAATCTATACCCAGACCTATCCTTAAAAACAGAATTAAGCCTCACAAAGTAAAAGATGCTAGTATCCCTTTAGGCGTAGAACTAGAAGGGGGCGTAAAAGCAAAACCCAGAACCAGGAGGCAAGTGAAATTCACACAGAAAACATCATATCACAAGAAATAAACACCACTGAATTAAATATCATTAATCTCTCGAATTTAACTCTGACCCCAGAACAAACATCAGTCCTTAAAAAAGGCCTATCCTTTATACCCACACCACCTTTTAATAAATTTGAGGCAATTAAAGATATACATCTTTTCACCAGGAAGGTTTTGTTGAAAAAATACTTTAACAACTCAGACTATGATCAATTGAATGATGCTGATCGATCAGCCATTAGCGACCTAATATCACTGTTAGAGGAATCTATCAGTAATGTGGAGACTGAAAAGAGCAATAGTTGGCGATCTATTTTAAAGGCTAAATCTAAATTTGTCCCTCCAAATAATACCTCACACAGGCCTAGATTTAGAGTTCGGCGGTAAAAGGGCTGTTAACGCTCCGCGGGCTTTTTTCTGGCCGCACCATAAATTTAACTCTGGTATCGAGAGTTAAAACAAATGCTGCGTTAGGCTCCAAAAAAGGAGCGTAGGGCATTTTTACCGCAAATGCAACTCTCGATACCAGAGTTGCTTACGGACGCGGCCGGCATCAAAAACGTGCTCGTGCACGATTCCCCCATAGGAAACAATGGGACTGTTTGAGCTGAAAAAAAACCTAACACCTGCAAAAAAGCAGCGTTCAGCTCCTAACGCAGCCCCATTGTTTCCTATGGGGAAACACTTCCTACGTCTGCACCTAACACTCTAACATGTACCCCGAGTCTAAGCACCCCTAACCTTACACTTATTAACCCCTATTCTGCCACTCCCGCTATCGCTGACCCCTGCATATTATTATTAACCCCTAATCTTCCGCTCCGTAAACCGCCGCAACCTACGTTATCCCTATGTACCCCTAATCTGCTGCCCTAACATCGCCGACCCCTATGTTATATTTATTAACCCCTAATCTGCCCCCCACAACGTCGCCGACACCTACCTACACTTATTAACCCCTAATCTGCCGAGCGGACCTGAGCGCTACTATAATAAAGTTATTAACCCCGAATCCGCCTCACTAACCCTATCATAAATAGTATTAACCCCTAATCTGCCCTCCCTAACATCGCCGACACCTACCTTCAATTATTAACCCCTAATCTGACGACCGGAGCTCACCGCTATTCTAATAAATGTATTAACCCCTAAAGCTAAGTCTAACCCTAACACTAACACCCCCCTAACTTAAATATAATTTTAATCTAACGAAATAAATTAACTCTTATTAAATAAATTAATCCTATTTAAAGCTAAATACTTACCTGTAAAATAAACCCTAATATAGCTACAATATAAATTATAATTATATTATAGCTATTTTAGGATTAATATTTATTTTACAGGTAACTTTGTATTTATTTTAACTAGGTACAATAGCTATTAAATAGTTAAGAACTATTTAATAGTTACCTAGTTAAAATAATAACAAATTTACCTGTAAAATAAATCCTAACCTAGGATATAATTAAACCTAACACTACCCTATCAATAAAATAATTAAATAAACTACCTACAATTACCTACAATTAACCTAACACTACACTATCAATAAATTAAATAAACACAATTGCTACAAATAAATACAATTAAATAAACTAGCTAAAGTACAAAAAATAAAAAAGAACTAAGTTACAGAAAATAAAAAAATATTTACAAACATAAGAAAAATATTACAACAATTTTAAACTAATTACACCTACTCTAAGCCCCCTAATAAAATAACAAAGCCCCCCAAAATAATAAATTCCCTACCCTATTCTAAATTAAAAAAGTTACAAGCTCTTTTACCTTACCAGCCCTGAACAGGGCCCTTTGCGGGGCATGCCCCAAGAAGTTCAGCTCTTTTGCCTGTAAAAAAAAACATACAATACCCCCCCCCCAACATTACAACCCACCACCCACATACCCCTAATCTAACCCAAACCCCCCTTAAATAAACCTAACACTAATCCCCTGAAGATCTTCCTACCTTGTCTTCACCATCCAGGTATCACCGATCCGTCCTGGTTCCAAGATCTTCATCCAACCCAAGCGGGGGTTGGCGATCCATAATCCGGTGCTGAAGAGGTCCAGAAGAGGCTCCAAAGTCTTCATCCTATCCGGGAAGAAGAGGCGATCCGGACCGGCAACCATCTTGATCCAAGCGGCATCTTCTATCTTCATCCGATGACGACCGGCTCCATCCTGAAGACCTCCACCGGCGGACCCATCTTCTTCCGGCGACGTCCAACTGCAGAATGACGGTTCCTTTAAGGGACGTCATCCAAGATGGCGTCCCTCGAATTCCGATTGGCTGATAGGATTCTATCAGCCAATCGGAATTAAGGTAGGAATATTCTGATTGGCTGATGGAATCAGCCAATCAGAATCAAGTTCAATCCGATTGGCTGATCCAATCAGCCAATCAGATTGAGCTCGCATTCTATTGGCTGTTCCGATCAGCCAATAGAATGCGAGCTCAATCTGATTGGCTGATTGGATCAGCCAATCGGATTGAACTTGATTCTGATTGGCTGATTCCATCAGCCAATCAGAATATTCCTACCTTAATTCCGATTGGCTGATAGAATCCTATCAGCCAATCGGAATTCGAGGGACGCCATCTTGGATGACGTCCCTTAAAGGAACCGTCATTCTGCAGTTGGACGTCGCCGGAAGAAGATGGGTCCGCGGTGGAGGTCTTCAGGATGGAGCCGGTCGTCATCGGATGAAGATAGAAGATGCCGCTTGGATCAAGATGGTTGCCGGTCCGGATCGCCTCTTCTTCCCGGATAGGATGAAGACTTTGGAGCCTCTTCTGGACCTCTTCAGCACCGGATTATGGATCGCCAACCCCCGCTTGGGTTGGATGAAGATCTTGGAACCAGGACGGATCGGTGATACCTGGATGGTGAAGACAAGGTAGGAAGATCTTCAGGGGATTAGTGTTAGGTTTATTTAAGGGGGGTTTGGGTTAGATTAGGGGTATGTGGGTGGTGGGTTGTAATGTTGGGGGGGGGGTATTGTATGTTTTTTTTTACAGGCAAAAGAGCTGAACTTCTTGGGGCATGCCCCGCAAAGGGCCCTGTTCAGGGCTGGTAAGGTAAAAGAGCTTGTAACTTTTTTAATTTAGAATAGGGTAGGGAATTTATTATTTTGGGGGGCTTTGTTATTTTATTAGGGGGCTTAGAGTAGGTGTAATTAGTTTAAAATTGTTGTAATATTTTTCTTATGTTTGTAAATATTTTTTTATTTTCTGTAACTTAGTTCTTTTTTATTTTTTGTACTTTAGCTAGTTTATTTAATTGTATTTATTTGTAGCAATTGTGTTTATTTAATTTATTGATAGTGTAGTGTTAGGTTAATTGTAGGTAATTGTAGGTAGTTTAATTATTTTATTGATAGGGTAGTGTTAGGTTTAATTATATCTTAGGTTAGGATTTATTTTACAGGTAAATTTGTTATTATTTTAACTAGGTAACTATTAAATAGTTCTTAACTATTTAATAGCTATTGTACCTAGTTAAAATAAATACCAAGTTACCTGTAAAATAAATATTAATCCTAAAATAGCTATAATATAATTATAATTTATATTGTAGCTATATTAGGGTTTATTTTACAGGTAAGTATTTAGCTTTAAATAGGATTAATTTATTTAATAAGAGTTAATTTATTTCGTTAGATTAAAATTATATTTAAGTTAGGGGGGTGTTAGTGTTAGGGTTAGACTTAGCTTTAGGGGTTAATACATTTATTAGAATAGCGGTGAGCTCTGGTCGTCAGATTAGGGGTTAATAATTGAAGGTAGGTGTCGGCGATGTTAGGGAGGGCAGATTAGGGGTTAATACTATTTATGATAGGGTTAGTGAGGCGGATTCGGGGTTAATAACTTTATTATAGTAGCGCTCAGGTCCGCTCGGCAGATTAGGGGTTAATAAGTGTAGGTAGGTGTCGGCGACGTTGAGGGGGGCAGATTAGGGGTTAATAAATATAATATAGGGGTCGGCGGTGTTAGGGGCAGCAGATTAGGGGTACATAGGGATAACGTAGGTGGCGGCGCTTTGCGGTCGGAAGATTAGGGGTTAATTATTGTAAGTAGCTGGCGGCGATGTTGTGGGGGGCAGATTAGGGGTTAATAAATGTAATATAGGGGTCGGCGGGGTTAGGGGCAGCAGATTAGGGGTACATAAGTATAACGTAGGTGGCGGTCGGAAGATTAGGGGTTAAAATTTTTAATCGAGTGGCGGCGATGTGGGGGGAGCTCGGTTTAGGGGTACATAGGTAGTTTATGGGTGTTAGTGTACTTTAGGGTACAGTAGTTAAGAGCTTTATAAACCGGCGTTAGCCAGAAAGCTCTTAACTCCTGCTTTTTTCAGGCGGCTGGAATCTTGTCGTTAGAGCTCTAACGCTCACTGCAGAAACGACTCTAAATACCGGCGTTAGAAAGATCCCATTGAAAAGATAGGATACGCAAATGGCGTAGGGGGATCTGCGGTATGGAAAAGTCGTGGCTGCAAAGTGAGCGTTAGACCCTTTAATCACTGACTCCAAATACCAGCGGGCGGCCAAAACCAGCGTTAGGAGCCTCTAACGCTGGTTTTGACGGCTACCGCCGAACTCTAAATCTAGGCCACAGTGCACTAACCTTTCTTAATCTAGTGTGCCAAGACATCCTTCAGATTCAAGAACATATAGGAAAATCTAACTATAATCTAACTAAAGAGGAAAGCCAGGTACTGAAACAGTTAACTGAAATGAAAAATGTGCAGATTAAGGGGAGTGATAAAGGAGGGAACATTGTTAACTGGCCTGATACTATGTACCGGGAAGAAGCTTTACGCCAATTAAACAACCCTATGAATTACAAGACTCTGTTATGTAATCCTATAGATATGTTTTTAAACAGTTATAACAAACTGATAAAGCCAGCCCTAACAGAAAGCATAATTGATCAGAAAGAATTTAATTTCCTTGAGACCAAACAACCCATAATAGCTACACTTTATCTATTACCAAAAATACATAAAGATGTCTCCAAGCCACCCGGAAGACCGATAGTCTCCGGGATAGGCTCCCTAACGGAGAAAGCAAGCAGATACATCGATGCTAGGCTCAGATACATTGTGGAATCCCTTCCATCATATACAAGGGACACAATGCATCTTTTAAATAAAGTAAATGATTTAAAACTTGACATGAATTCTTCATTGTTGGTAACATGTGATGTAGAGTCGCTCTACACTAGTATTAAAACTGAATGGGGGTGTAGAGCGGTCTCTTACTATCTGGAAAAAAATACCATAATGAGTCAGAAGGCTAAGGAGTTTATACTCAAGTTGTTGGAATTTGTGTTAACGCATAATTTTTTTGTCTTTGATGACAAATTCTATTTACAAACTTGTGGTACGGCCATGGGCACGTGTTGTGCCCCTACATACGCAAATATATATCTGGGCTGGTGGGAGGAAACAGTGGTATTCCACGAGAACCACAAACATCTCACCCAATTTATATCCCACTGGTCCAGATATATAGATGATATATTCTTTGTATGGAATGGCCCGGAGGACCTCCTGACAGAATTCATAAGTATTCTCAATGATAATACTTTTGGGTTATATCTGACTTCAATTGTAGAAAGATCGAAAGTGGAATTTTTAGATCTGTATATACAAAAGTCTGACAATGCAATTATAACCAATGCATACAGAAAACCTACATCAACAAACAATATCCTGCATGCTAGTAGTTACCATCACCCGAATACTATCAGGGGATTACCCATGGGGGAATATATACGTTTGAGACGTAATTGCAGTACCATTGAGAATTTTAAAGAGTCAGCTAGAGATCTGAAACAGAGACTACTTGAACGTGGGTACTCTAGGAAATTACTTGCTAAAGCATACCACAATGCTTTACGCAAAGACCGTAATGAGTTATTAACTCCGAGATTAAAGACAAATGACACCCCCCTGAGATTTATTACCACCTACTCACCTGTAAGTAATGAGATCTCAAACATTCTTCAAACACATTGGCATGTCCTTACCCAAGACACCCTATTAAAACCATTGTTACCTAACAGGCCCTTAATAACATATAGGAGAGCTAATAATCTTCGTGACAAGTTGGTGAACAGTCACTACGATAGAAATGCTAAAAAGAATCCTATATATAAGTGGTCTTCTGCATGTGGGCACTGTAAAGTGTGCCAACACATGGTAAAAAAACAATCTATAGTGGATAGATTTGGTAAAACGTGGGCCATTCAAGAACACAATTGTCAGAGTACAAACGTGATTTACTGTTTATCTTGCAGTTGTAATTTATTATACGTTGGTATGACGACACGCAGCCTTGGCACACGCATGACCGAACATCTAAGTAATATAAGGACAGCCCATAGAGATGTGGAAAAGAAAAAACAAATTACTAGTGTGGCTAAACACTTTCTGCAATCTCATAATGGGAATACCAATGTAATGCGATGTTGGGGTCTTGAAAAACTTAAACCAGGTATAAGAGGGGGGGAAACTGAACAAAAACTCCTTAAGAAGGAAACTAAATGGGTCTTTAATCTGAACACGGTCATACCGAATGGTATGAATGAATTCAACAATTACTGGGTGTATATCTAAAATAACCGGTAGCATTTACAGGTCATAATTATAATCATTTATGTATAATTGCTATTCTATGTAGCAGTATGAAATGTTAAACTTTAAATAACTATTAGTTATTAGTTAGAATAGTTTTTTTATAATAACAGGTGGATATACCTTTAAGAGCTATATGTATATGGAACACATTAGACCCACGTACCCCCTTTTTATGGTCATAGTTTGGAGGCAATTAAAAGCTTCTACTAGGTCCTGCTGGGGGTGTTTGTGGGTATTTCTTTATATACTTTCTATACTTTGTACCGTTTAATGTATGTCAAATACCTGTATATAACTGACCAGTAAATTTCCATTACTGTCAGATACTGAAGTTGATTTAGTAATGTGTGTAAGATGTAGTTAAGTAATCACAAACGACAAGAGATCCTAATTAGTAACTATCAACCCACATATAACTGAATGTCCTCAATCTCTGGGATAACATACAAATTTTGACCCTTTGTTTTTTGAAAGATAATCGATGTGGCCGTAGTTTAATAAAATAATGGTATTATGTGTATAGTTGGATACAAGAGGATATATCTCATCTTTAAGTGATTTAATACTGGTATTGATCATATACTAACACATATTTTTATAATGGCATGAGAAATCTAAGGGCAGAACAATGTATGCCTGCAAACTACAGAACTAACTCACTTGATGAAGTAAATTCGTCAGCAGTAATCTGCTTTCAATTCTTCATATAAGCATTACATAATCTCTAATGATTTTGGAAAGATGACAGTTTGGAAAATAATAAGTAAATGCTATTTATGGTTATTTTAACCTGAGGCTTTAACAGTATTTTATGCACAGTTCATTAAGTCCGACATCGAACCAATGATATGATGTAAGGCATTACTCCAATCAGAAGGAGACTTTCTTATGGACGTGGAGTGTGCATAATAAACTGAACACCAGCGACGAGGTATGCGGCATAGCTCCAATCGGATGGATGTTTTCTTATGGGCGTGAATTAAGCCCTTAACCGATTGGAGGATCTGAAGGCGGAACTTGGAATATGCCTCGGATTGGCTGCTAACCGGTGTTTTGGGGATATATTAAGCTCCGAACATCGGAGCCTCGGCTTATTCATTTAGATATTGAATGTGAAACATTGAGAAAGGCTTTCTAATAGCCGAAACGCGTTTGTACAGCACGTTCTTTCTAGGCTTATTCTATCACTCCAGTCACCTGATGCCGACGATTCCTGTTATCGGCCAGGAAACAGAAGAGTGTTAGGAGAGCCCCTTTTGCTTTTAAATATTATTATATAGGTGGTTGTGGGTAGTGTAACTTACCTATCAGGGATGTCTATCCTGATTTTAACTTTTGATTAATAAAGTATGAATGATTTTACTTTAATCATTATTAGAGTGAGAGTGAGTGCTATAGTAACTCCTTACTTTCCTGTCCTGTTGTTTCAAAGAGAAAGCTGCCAAGGATGGCAACTGGACATCCGAACAACATCCAAAAACAGAGGCGGAAAGATGTAGTCATGTTGCAAAACCAAGACACTGCTAATGCATCCACCATCTCCACCGGAGGAACCCTGGACCTGAAAAGGTACCTGGGAAATTGAGAAAACACATCTGTATAGAGACACCACTCTCCCGGATGTAAAGACTGATGGCCGAGATAATCCACCTCCCAAATGTCTAAAATCGTAGAAAATAGACAGGAGATGAATTACATCTAAGAACATATTCAAGATACTTCTTAATTGCTAAGGAACTAGTCCCTATTGTTGATTGACATATGCCACAGTTGTGATATTGTCTGTCTGAAAGCAAAAAATGAAAAAAGTTCTCTCCTAAAAGAGGTCAAGCCTGAAAGAGCTCTGAAAAATAGCAGAGTTCTAAAATATCGATTGGAAACCTCACCTCTTCAAGTTTCCAAACCCCTTGTGCTGTCAAAAGGCCCTCAGACAGCTCCCCAACCTGTAAGACTTGCATCCATTAAGAATACAGTCCAGGTAGGTGATTCAGTATGCAAAGCAAAATGCGGTCTCAGAGAAAAATTACCAAAGGGAACCACGCCCGATGCTGCAGTTATGAGACCTAAAACTTCCATACACATAGCCACTGAAAGAAATGTTCTAGACCAGCGGTCGCCAACCAGTGGTCCATGGACCACTGGTGTCCACGAGAAGATGTTGGTGGTCCTTGACCCCATCAAGCAAGAATTAATCTCTTCTGATGGTGTCACCCCTGTCGTGCCGCAACTCCCTACAGTGCCCTGCTGGACATCCTTGAAAATCGATGGATGAGGAGTTAAATTATAATCTCCCTACGCACGTTGCGTAGTACTGCACAACTTGCGTAGTTAGATTGTATTTTTAACTCCTCCTGCCCGGCGCCGCTGCTCAGAGGAAGATGCCTCCATTCTAAAGCCAGCACAGGTTGGTATAGTCTTGGCTTGAAATAGTGGAATTAAAGTATATAAAAAAAAAAAGATTTTTTTTTTCTCATATTTCATTAATTTTCTTCGCTTTACCTGTTTCTTTGTAGTAGTTTTCCTAATTCCTTCAGATAGACTTACATCAATGTTTGTCTTCCTCCTCTCTATCTTCTTTTTTTTTTAAATTAAATATTATTTTTCATTCTAATAATTTTCCCGCGCACAAAGTCATTCCACCTGAATTCCAGTAATAGCCATCCAGCAGATCAGCCATATCCCACCAGTATTATAGTAATAGCCAGTAACATCAGTCATTGTTAGCTCACATCCATATTGAGAGCTTTCTGATATAAACTTAATTTATGACTCTGATGTATAATTTTGAATCATTCCTAACTGGGGAGGTGACTTGGAAGTCTTGTGGTCCTTTTCAAAATAATTCTGTGTTTTCCACTTTCTGCCTCTGTTTCCAGCTCAAATGATGGCACTCACCGTTTATCTGTCATTTGGAAGTATTCTCTCAGTTAGTTAATTCCAAAAAATAATTCTTAAAAATGTATAAATATATACATAATGTGAACTTAGCTATGGTTATACTAGTTCTGTACAGTATGTGTGTATGTATGTATATATCTGTCGCCTTTTTTGAATTTTTCACTAGTTGTGTGTATAATGCTTTAAAAGATTTAAATAAAGACTTTCTTTTACTGCACTCACGGCTGGGACCTTGCATTCTTTATTGGCTATATATATATATATATATATATATATATATATATATATATACAGGGAGTGCAGAATTATTAGGCAAATTAGTATTTTGACCACATCATCCTCTTTATGCATGTTGTCTTACTCCAAGCTGTATAGGCTCGAAAGCCTACTACCAATTAAGCATATTAGGTGATGTGCATCTCTGTAATGAGAAGGAGTGTGGTCTAATGACATCAACACCCTATATCAGGTGTGCATAATTATTAGGCAACTTCCTTTCCTTTGGCAAAATGGGTCAAAAGAAGGACTTGACAGGCTCAGAAAAGTCAAAAAGAGTGAGATATCTTGCAGAGGGATGCAGCACTCTTAAAATTGCAAAGCTTCTGAAGCGTGATCATCGAACAATCAAGCGTTTCATTCAAAATAGTCAACAGGGTCGCAAGAAGCGTGTGGAAAAACCAAGGCGCAAAATAACTGCCCATGAACTGAGAAAAGTCAAGCGTGCAGCTGCCAAGATGCCACTTGCCAGCAGTTTGGCCATATTTCAGAGCTGCAACATCACTGGAGTGCCCAAAAGCACAAGGTGTGCAATACTCAGAGACATGGCCAAGGTAAGAAAGGCTGAAAGACGACCACCACTGAACAAGACACACAAGCTGAAACGTCAAGACTGGGCCAAGAAATATCTCAAGACTGATTTTTCTAAGGTTTTATGGACTGATGAAATGAGAGTGAGTCTTGATGGGCCAGATGGATGGGCCCGTAGCTGGATTGGTAAAGGGCAGAGAGCTCTAGTCCGACTCAGACGCCAGCAAGGTGGAGGTGGAGTACTGGTTTGGGCTGGTATCATCAAAGATGAGCTTGTGGGGCCTTTTCGGGTTGAGGATGGAGTCAAGCTCAACTCCCAGTCCTACTGCCAGTTTCTGGAAGACACCTTCTTCAAGCAGTGGTACAGGAAGAAGTCTGCATCCTTCAAGAAAAACATGATTTTCATGCAGGACAATGCTCCATCACACGCGTCCAAGTACTCCACAGCGTGGCTGGCAAGAAAGGGTATAAAAGAAGAAAATCTAATGACATGGCCTCCTTGTTCACCTGATCTGAACCCCTTTGAGAACCTGTGGTCCATCATCAAATGTGAGATTTACAAGGAGGGAAAACAGTACACCTCTCTGAACAGTGTCTGGGAGGCTGTGGTTGCTGCTGCACGCAATGTTGATGGTGAACAGATCAAAACACTGACATAATCCATGGATGGCAGGCTTTTGAGTGTCCTTGCAAAGAAAGGTGGCTATATTGGTCACTGATTTGTTTTTGTTTTGTTTTTGAATGTCAGAAATGTATATTTGTGAATGTTGAGATGTTATATTGGTTTCACTGGTAAAAATAAATAATTGAAATGGGTATATATTTGTTTTTTGTTAAGTTGCCTAATAATTATGCACAGTAATAGTCACCTGCACACAGAGATATCCCCCTAAAATAGCTATAACTAAAAACAAACTAAAAACTACTTCCAAAACTATTCAGCTTTGATATTAATGAGTTTTTTTGGGTTCATTGAGAACATGGTTGTTGTTCAATAATAAAATTAATCCTCAAAAATACAACTTGCCTAATAATTCTGCACTCCCTGTATATATATATATATATATATATATATATATATATATATATATATATATATATATATACACATACATACATTATAGAGGTTTGTGCCTTTTTTAAAAAAAAATCGTTAGTGGTCCACGGGATTCAAAAATGTGAATTTAGTGGTCCCTGAGGTCCAAAAGGTTGGCGACCCCTGTTCTAGACTGTTTTAGACAGACTAACGCCAATTACAATTGACTTTTGTCTGAGAAAGACAAAGACATGAACACAGAATCTATCTAGAAACCCAAAAAGAAGTGACCCTTGTCTGAGGAATCACAAAACTCTTAGGTAAATTAAAATTTTCTAAGCATGTCTTAAAGAAACAAAACTTAGTTGATTCATGAGGGATTCCACAAAAAGAAAAGTCCATATATTTGAATACTGCTCTTTCATATGTATGTATTGGGTACTTGTAAAGCGTGTTTAATCACCCGTAAGGGACTCAAGATGCTGTTCATTTAATCAACCTCGGAAGGATGAAAGGCTGAATGGAGCTCATCTGGAATCGAACCTGCAACCCTCAGGTTGCTACAGAGCTCAGCCACAGTGCATTAGCATGCTGAGCTATCTGTCCGGCTTTAATAAAAGAAAAGTTTAAGCTAATACCAAGATACCATCCAAATAAGGAAGCCCCACAATACCCTACTGTCTGAAGACAGAAAGAAGGGCACCAAGAACCCTTGACAAGATTCATAAAGCTGTCACTAAACCAAATGGAAAAGCGACAAATTGGTAAAGCATAAAAAGAAAATCTCAGAATCCACAAGTGGTCTGAATGAAATAAAATATGAGGATAAACATCCTGAAAATGGAGTGGACATTAAAACACCTTAACAGAAAGGCATAATAGTCCTTATAATCTGCAACTTAAAAGTTGAGACTCTAACAAAACAATCAAGAACAAGCGTTTGTAGTCAGGACATTCACCAGCTGATCTACATCACCGGACTAAAAGTAGGGCAGAAAAAAACTCTAAACCTCCAGAAATAGTGGAGATAATAGAAATCAAACAAATTATTATTATAACAAGAGAGATAATAAAAAATATATATATTTTAATGAGGTTTACCATAAAATACAACTCAAGCAAATTACAATGCCATACAGTGACACATATTTTTCTTAAGATTACATATAGTAATTGATCTGTCATCACACATCGTTAGACATCAATGAATAACACAAGATGCATATCGCATTGTTTATCTATATTTAAAGGAACACTGAACCCAAATTTTGTTCTTTCGTGATTCAGATAGAGCATGACATTTTAATCAACTTTCTAATTTACTCCTATTATCACATTTTCTTCATTCTCTTGGTATCTTTATTTGAAATGCAAGAATTTAAGTTTAGATGCCAGACCATTTTTGATGAACAACCTGGGTTGTCCTTGCTGATTGGTGGAAACATTCATCCACCAATAAAAAAGTGCTGTTCAGAGTTCTAAACAAAAAAAAAGCTTAGATGCCTTAATTTTCAAATAAAGATAGCAAGAGAACAAAGAAAAATTGATAATAGTAGTACATTAGAAAGTTGCTTAAAATTATCTATCTGAACCATGGAAGAAAAAATGTGGGTTCAGTATCCCTTTAAGTCATATTAGAGCCCTCTAACTGGTGATGGAGCCACTTTTGGACCCCTCTGACCACAGAGAGACTGAACATCTAAAGAGGGGGGGAAGCAAACAAAGGGATCACTCATGGGTCCCAGTGTAAAACCTCAGTTTTTTTTATTTTTTATTATTGCTTTGCTAATATAAGAGGCAAGCTTTAACTCTAAAAAGTAACTGACACTTGCCTTATAAACTTTTGGAGAACTGCATTATAGTACCACATATTAAATCCTGGACTATAGGTAGGAGGTTCTCTCTCCATTGAGTAAACATTACATGTAGGTTTATTAAGAACTGAAGCTGCTGACCAGGTGGAGGTGATAAGTGTACCTGTATTGAGCAATGCTCAATCCATAGAATAGATTATCAGCTCTGTTATGTTGTGAAGTACTAATGGTCTCTGTGTTGGAAGGATAAAAGGTCCCCTATTGTTGGAACACAGTATGTTGTAAGAAAATAATAACAGTGCTTACATTAGGTTAAGGAGCAAGAAAACACGGTCAGGTCTGCAGTTACTCTAAATCTCTAAACCTTAAACTATCATCTAATAGAAGCATACTGTTCTATATCAGCTTTTGACGGCTTATGTACGCTATACATTTACACCGAGTGAGCACACACAAAGAGTATAACAACATAAATTACAATATTCTCATATATGTAAAAGGCTTATCTATTTTCTATGTATATATCCTTATGAGTAACGGAGCTATGTATTGACATGTGGATTTCAAACTGATTATCATTAGAAGTATCTAAAGCAGCTATACTAATGGGAATAATATAGTATCTTTTATCCCGTTTTAGTGTAGACATAGAAACCAATAATATATTCAATTGCTTGTATTATAGATGGGGCAGTCAGTTACGCCACACATGCAGTTTAGTAGGGTGCGTTGTGCTGAATAAGATTTGAGGTATCAATTAAGCTTTTGAATATCTATGTATGAGAAAAAGAGAAATTTGCATCTGGGCTTAACAAACCCCACTGCCCCGGCCGCTGACAGTAGAGTCGCCACCCATCTCCAAACAGATGAAGATATTAGAAACTGAAAGTCTATAAGTTGTGAGAAGATACAATTATTAATTATATCATTCTTGAAGAGCAGAATATGCCTTATATACATAAAACAGTTAAATAGTATCCTTCAGGACATTAAGGGGGGTCATAAGAATCAAGTAATTACTGCTATCGTATGGTATATAATATAGACTGTGCACGTAATTATAATATAATTAGATAAATATAGAAAGCCATATGCAGTAGGTTTTGTAAAAGTATAGGTATTCTATTCGAATTTGTTTAACAGTATAAATGCTACTCCTAGATTATTGCTTTTAGGATTTTCTGTCAGGCTACTGTTATTTGATACCTCTGAGTAAGGCTTTTGTACTGAATGTGGCAAAGTACATGCCTAATTTACTCCCTTTAGGGTTTAGTTTGAAATTACTATTATGCTATTATAGTATATACTAGAAACGATGTCTCTTACAGAATAATACACAGTTGATAATGTTATCGTTATCTAATATGGCGTTTACATGTGCATAAGATCATTTGTACCCGGCATATTAACTCATACCGTTTACATATAGGTTCGAACAAAACATTTATCTAAAAGGCAATATATGTGGAACGGCACACATATATTAAGGGTATTTAACTAGATATCCACTTAGAGTGGTTTGCTAGCTGTTTCAGAAAGTCTCAGATCCATTGATTGTCAAATAAAGCCGGCTGATGGTAGTTAAATAACAGTGTTCTCACCGCTGTTAATCAGACTGAAGATTGTCATCTTAAGGGCCGTGAAGCAGCGGTAACTAACCTGGCAGTAAACACCATGTGGGGACAAAACTTAGCCTACTCCTGTTCTTTGTGGTGTAGTCAAACAAAGATTAGCAATGATTTAAAGCAAAGTTATGTCAATATGAAGCCTAGGTTGTACAGCAAAGGGTCGTAATAGGACTGGTGTCTGCAGGTATGTATTTCCAATTTTCTTACTAGGGGTTTCAGCAGAGGTTCCCATAGGTCCCGGTGTCATGTCTTCCTGGGTCAGCACAAAAACGGAGCTACTTGCAGTTGAAAAGCTTTCTGTGTCCGCTGGTGCCACATGATGCCACGTAGTGTTTTCCATGTTCTCAGTCACAGCTCCATTGCTCCCCACTACAGGTTCCAGTGAAGCAGTCTTGGGATCTATCAGAAGTCCAGTAGAGGTAGGTAGTGAGCACCAGGGCCCCCGAAGCACCACCACTCCCCTGCTGCGTTGGGAAAGGTTCCAATGCAGTGGGTTGCTCTGAGATATGACCACCACCATGCTTAATTTCACTGCGCAGTGTCGCCTCAAATGCGGTTAAATAGCTATCAAGCAGGCAGCACAGTTCTTCCAGGATAATTGTTGCTGTCTCCATGACAAGCTGCTATTAAAGGTGTCAGGTAAGCATACGGGTAGAGTCTCATACATCTATGGAAAAGTAATGGGTCGTGCAGTGCCTTGCGGAGTAACACTGCTCTATAATGGCAGCGGCACATAGGTGTCCTGCTGGGGGGTCAGATAGTAGGCCATAACCCTTATCAATATTCTGATAGGCTGGATCAGGCAACAAATCCAAGTAAAGCGAGATTACTCAAGAAGGTTTTCTCTTCTGCAAATATTTAGTACAAATTAGTGATCGATGGAGCATAAAAACAAGATTTTGTTTAGATTTGTGCTGGAATGTGAGAGAGCATTAATTTTTGCGACTGATCATGGCCGCCACCCAGTAGTTCCCCCCAATAAAATATATTTTAAATCATAATAGATATAGTAAACATAATTAAATGAATACATCTAAAGTAAATAAACAGAGTTATATACTTGAGAATCTGAAACTGCTTCTGCTAACTGTTCAACAAAGGATGAGAGAACAGTAATGTCAGCCACAGATAAAGCTGAGCTAAAAATATAAACAGTACGTGAATATGCTCTACTAAGGTTATATTCAAATTCTAAAGAATCCTGAAAACAAGTACCAATGTCCTTAGAAATAGTAGTACAGTCCCAAGAGGGAATCAGAATAACCATTCTCTAGAATATAATACAGATAGTATATTGAATAGGAAAAAACCTCAAAAGCAAAAATGTTAAAATCCAGATTTGAAAAGTATTATTAACATACAGCTAGATTACAAGTTTTGCGTTGTGGCTTGCCGCTGAAAATATGACATTTTCAGTGTTAAAACAGCACCGCAGCCATTACAAGTCTTGTCGGTATAGGTGTACCACACACCATTTAGCCTGTACTGCAACGTCAGTCCCGCACACGTAAAAATTACGTTTTTTCATGGGATTCCTATAGCGGCGGTATTACGAGTTTTGCGGTGAGGCTAAAAAGTGAGCGTTACAGCCTAAAACAACAAGATCCGTACCACCATCTAAAGTCAGTAGTTATGAGTTTTACACTACAAATCTGTAACATAAAACTCATAACTAAACTGCTACAAAGTGCACTAAACACCCCTAAACTGAGGCCCTCCCGCATCAAAAACACTATAATAAATTTATTAACCCCTAATCTGCCATTCCTGACATCGCCACCACTAAAAAATTTATTAACCCCTATTCCGCCGCTCCCCAACATCGTCACCACTATATTTAAGTTATTAACCCCTAAACCGCCGCCCTCCCGCATCAAAAACACTATTTAAATATTATAAACCTATAATCTGCCGTCCACCCACACTGCCGCTATAATAAACCTATTAACCCCTAAACCGCAAGCCCCCCACAACGAAATATACTAAAATAAACTATTAACCCCTAAACCGAAAGCCCCCCACAACAAAATAAACTAATTTAAACTAGTAACCCCTAAACCTAACGACCACCTAACTTTATATTAAAATTAAAATTCCCCTAGCTTAAATTAAAACTTACCTGTCAAATTAAAAATAATAATTTTAAACTAACAATTTAACTACCAATTAAATAAAACTAAACTACCAATAAAAAAATCCTAACACTACTTTTACCTGTAAATACAAACACCCCACCAACAGTAAAACCCACCACCCAACCAACCCCCCCAAATAAAAAACTATCTAAAATAAACTAAGCTAACTATTGCCCTGAAAAGGGCATTTGTATGGGCATTTAGCTCTTTTACTGCCCAGACCCTAAACTAAAAAAAAAAAAAGACCCAAAAAAACCTTAAAAAAACCTAACACTAACCCCGACGATTCACTTACAGTTGTTGAAGTCTCGCTTGAAGGATCCATCCTGCTGGCGAAGTCCTCATCCATGCGGCAAGAAGTCTTCATCCAGGCGGCCTCTTCTATCTTCATCCAGCCGGCGAAGTCCTCACCCATGCGGCAAGAAGTCTTCATCCAGGCCGCCTCTTCAATCTTCATCCAGCCGGCGCGGAGCGTGTCCAGTCTTAAGACATCCGGCATGGAGCATCCTCTTCATACAGTCTCCGCCGTACACTTATTCTGCAATGCAAGGGACGCGATTCAAGATGGCGTCCCTTACATTCCTATTGGCTGAAAATTTGAATCAGCCAATAGGAATTAGGGCTGCTAAAATCCTATTGGCTATTCAAATCAACCAATAGGATTAAAGCAGCTCTCATTCTATTGGCTATTCAAATCAGCCAATAGGATTTAAACAGCTCTCATTCTATTGGCTATTCAAATCAGCCAATAGGATTTAAGCAGCTCTCATTCTATTGGCTATTCAAATCAGCCAATAGGAATTAAGCAGCTTTCATTCTATTGGCTAATTCGAATTAGCCAATAGAATGAGAGCTGTTTAAATCCTATTTGCTGATTTGAATAGCCAATAGGATTTTAGCAGCCTTAATTCCTATTGGCTGATTTGATTAAGTTTCTTAAGGGTTTTTTGGGTGTTTTTTTTTTAGTTTAGGGTCTGGGCAGTAAAAGAGCTAAATGCCCTTTTAAGGGCAATGCCCATACAAATGCCCTTTTCAGGGCAATGGTTAGCTTAGGTTATTTTAGATAGTTTTTTTATTTGGGGGGTTGGTTGGGTGGTGAGTTTTACTGTTGGGGGGGTTGTATTTTTTTTACAGGTAAAAGAGCTGATATCTTTGGGGCAATGCCCCATAAAAGGCCCTTTTAAGGGCCATTAGGTAGTTTATTGAAGGCTAGGTTTTTATTTTATTTTGGGTGGGCTTTTTTTATTTTGATAGGGCTATTAGATTAGGTGTAATTCTTTTTTATTTTTGATAATTTGTTTGTTATTTTGTGTAATGTATATTTTTAGGTTTTTTTTTTTTTTTTTTAAGTAAAAGAGCTGTTTATCTCAGGGCAATGCCCTACAAAAGGCCATTTTAAGGGCCCCCCAAAAGGCCCTTGGTAGTTTGGGGGTTTGTATAGTGTTAGGGGGGTTTGCATTCTTTTTAAAGTTAAAGAGCTGTTTATCTCAGGGCAATGCCCTACGAAAGGCCCTTTTAAGGGCCCTTGGTAGTTTATTCTAGAGTAGGGTTTTTTATTTTGAGGTTTTTTTTAAGGGTATTAGAATAGGATTAATCTTTATGTTTTTGGATAATTTTGTTTTTTTGTTGTTGTACGCTGCAGCGTATCATGTCCGACAGACATCGCTGAATGCGGACAGCATACGCTGTCCGCATTCAGCATTGCACACATTGCATTGCATAAAGTGCACTAAACACCCCTAAACTGAGGCCCTCCCGCATCAAAAACACTATAATAAATTTATTAACCCCTAATCTGCCATTCCTGACATCGCCACCACTAAAAAATTGATTAACCCCTATTCCGCCGCTCCCCAACATCGTCACCACTATATTTAAGTTATTAACCCCTAAACCGCCGCCCTCCCGCATCAAAAACACTATTTAAATATTATAAACCTATAAACTGCAGTCCACCCACACTGCCGCTATAATAAACCTATTAACCCCTAAACCACAAGCCCCCCACAACGAAATATACTAAAATAAACTATTAACCCCTAAACCGAAAGTCCCCCACAACAAAATAAACTAATTTAAACTAGTAACCCCTAAACCTAACGAATTTAAACAGCTCTCATTCTATTGGCTATTCAAATCAGCCAATAGGATTTAAGCAGCTCTCATTCTATTGGCTATTCAAATCAGCCAATAGGAATTAAGCAGCTTTCATTCTATTGGCTAATTCGAATTAGCCAATAGAATGAGAGCTGTTTAAATCCTATTGGCTGATTTGAATAGCCAATAGGATTTTAGCAGCCCTAATTCCTATTGGCTGATTTGATTAAGTTTCTTAAGGGTTTTTTGGGTGTTTTTTTTTAGTTTAGGGTCTGGGCAGCAAAAGAGCTAAATGCCCTTTTAAGAGCAATGCCCATACAAATGCCCTTTTCAGGGCAATAGTTAGCTTAGGTTATTTTAGATAGTTTTTTTATTTGGGGGGTTGGTTGGGTGGTGAGTTTTACTGTTGGGGGGGTTGTATTTTTTTACAGGAAAAAGAGCTGATATCTTTGGGGCAATGCCCCACAAAAGGCCCTTTTAAGGGCCATTAGGTAGTTTATTGAAGGCTAGGTTTTTATTTTATTTTGGGTGGGCTTTTTTTATTTTGATAGGGCTATTAGATTAGGTGTAATTCTTTTTTATTTTTGATAATTTGTTATTTTGTGTAATGTATATTTTTAGTGGGTGTTTTTTTTTTAAGTAAAAGAGCTGTTTATCTCAGGACAATGCCCTACAAAAGGCCATTTTAAGGCCCCCCCCCAAAAGGCCCTTGGTAGTTTGGGGGGTGGGGGTTTGTATAGTGTTAGGGGGTGTTTGCATTCTTTTTAAAGTAAAAGAGCTGTTTATCTCAGGGCAATGCTCTACAAAAGGCCCTTTTAAGGGCCCTTGGTAGTTTATTCTAGAGTAGGGTTTTTTATTTTGAGGTGTTTTTTTAAGGGTATTAGAATAGGATTAATCTTTATTTTTTTGGATAATTTCGTTTTTTTGTTGTTGTACGCTGCAGCGTATCATGTCCGACAGACATCGCTGAATGCGGACAGCATACGCTGTCCGTATTCAGCATTGCACAAGCAGTTATAGTGAACTGCTAATGCAATGCCTCACCCGCAGATTCACGGCCAATCAGCCGCTAGCAGGGGGTGTCAATCAACCCGATCATATAGGATCAGGTTGATTGCTGTACGCCAGAGGCAGCGGATACAGTTAAGGAGCAGCGGTCTTAAGACTGCTGCTTCTTAACTGCGGTTTCTGGTGAGCCTGATGGCTCGTGCGGAAACAGGGCGATATGGCCCCATTCGGGCCATCATAAATCGCCCCCCAAGTGTTTTGTATGTGTCTCGGAAGATTAGATAGGCCTGTGTTACCCTTGTTTGTATTTCAGTTTGTTTGGTGGAAAGCCTGCATATGTGATGTAGGTTAGGGACCTAGGGAGGAAGAGACCTTTATTGGTTCTGGGCCTATCACCAACTTGCCAAATGCTATTGCATTTTGCTTTTAATCTTGCTGTGTTCATGTGAGTGCCATATTTTCTATGAGAGAGAGAAAAGATGAGAATGTATGTATATATTATTATTATCATTTATTTGTATACTGCCTGGATATGCGTGTACGCTGGCGCAAAGATACAAACCAAACTAACTAAATAAACTAGTTAGGGAAGAGAAAAGAGAGAAAAGGTGATGTTTAAAATGTGACTTCTGTATGATGTGCCCTTAAGGCAGCCTGGATACGAAAGGATTAAAGAATGATTGTTGTGTATGATAATGTGTGGAGTTCAGTCATCTGAAATGAACTTTCTGTGTATATTAGTATGAATCAGCAACAAGCTCTGTGTAATCTGTTTTATCTTGTTTGCCTAATTTGTTCCCACAATACCTTTAAACATTCTTCTATGTCTCTGCCTCCAGCTTTGCATTTCTTGGCCCATGCTGCATGCTGTCACACTTAGTTCCCAGATCTCTAGGATGACTCTGCATTTGTTCCCACAAGCCTTGATGTTAGTAAAGCCAGTGTGAGTATAGCATGATAAAAATCTGTGATGATTCTGAACTCCAAATAACGCTGACAACTCAACAAAATTAAGTATAGATTGAACGACAACATAAAAAAGGTTCCTGCTTTATACACTCATGAATGATGCATTACAAAACTATTAACATCTGATCGAAAGCGTCTGAGAGAAAGAGGTATGCCGATCCCCTGCAACATCTAAAGCAAGAGATTGAAGGGACATTAAACTACTGGGTACAACTACAGTAGCATATTTACTACCCATCAAGCAATTGTTTTTACGCCTGTGTCTGCAGCTCTGTTAACAAAATTCCCTTATTTTATCCCTTCAAAAGTGCTGCCATCTTGGAATTTAAGTATTCTTGTACCCTTTGACAGAAGTGGTGCATGATTGCGAATCAGTGATATTGTTGTATTCTTGACAAGCCGTAACATACACTTAGTTTAGTGTGTGCAATTCAAAACTGTAGATGTAGATTTTCTAATGGCTCCATTGCTTTATATTATTCCTAAGGGCTTTTTTTTTATATCTGTGTAAAAAAACAAAACCAAAAAACACAAGCATGCAACTCTTCTGCTTTCAATTGTGCAAGCTAATCTAAAGTACAAGGTACAGCTTTTAAAAAGCCAGCAATGTCACTGATATGTGAAAGCACACTGCTTCTGTTACAGAATGCAACAATATGTAGATACCAACACGGAGACGCCCAGTATACAGATGCAGAGCTTTACAAACTGGCTTCTATAATAGGTTAAAAAAAGAGAACAGCTTTAAAGATAGCTGCAAGTACTGGAAAGAAAACAATAGCATTGTGAGTGGGAACCATGCTATTGTAGTTGTACTCAGCAATTTATTGTGACTTTGAAATTAAAATGTTTTTCAAGCTGAGTGACTAGCAAGATCAACTCTTCCAGGGAGGACAGAATTCTTATCTGCACAAGCTTTTCTTTAAAGGCTTCAGATAGACCAATGCAGAACTGGTCCAATTTAATTAAGGCCTGTGTCAGATACTATTTCACAGAATTTAGTGATGTACACTTCCAAAGGGCAATGACCTTGCTTTAGGGAGTGGAGAGGAGCAGCAGAGAGCCGGGGGTCATCAAAAATGTTGTTCATAGGGGGGCGGAGCCAGGAGCTGATGCAGTAGGATGTGTGTTGGTGGAGCTCCTGGCTTTACATTTCATTTATTTAAGTTTTTCTGAGGAAAATTATTTCAACACATATATAAAAACAACAAAAGAACTATATATGGCAGTCTGGACTGAGCTACCACTGAGGATTTTACGGCAGATGTGATTAGAATCAAAAAAGATTGGAGCAACTTCTCGCATGGACCCTACTGCTCCCGCAATGGAGGTTTGTACTTTTATTGAGATTCAAGCCCTTCTTCTGGATCACGAGCGACTAATACTCAACAGATTCGACTGCCTAATTGCAGCGGTAGAAGCGGAGAGCTTAAAAAACAAGCTGAGCAGACTTGATGAGGCGGGAGACGTAGTTTGCTGCGTGCAGCTCGACACCATGCAGTTGGCGGCAAGTGATTCTCCCTTTGTGTCTATCCTACCTAAGAGTGAGCAGATTCAGCCCGGGAGTGGTGACTCCGGCGGGACAGAGAAATCACCTACTGTGTGGGACCATGGCACGCAGGTGCCCGAAGGAATCGCTCACCAGTGTAAAGAGGCTCCTGCTGTAAGGTGTGTGATAGTGGGAACTACCGATGCCTGCCCTTGGGGGGTTCTACTTGTTTCAAATTTGGAGTTCCTTGTGCTTGGGGGCCCGAAGCCGCACTGCGCAAGGGTCCCTTCCTTGGTCACAGCTACAATAAACTTACAAGACGAGAGCACTTGGTGCTCTGACAACCGTGTCAAAATTGGAGTCGGCTGATGCCTCACATGCGTCAAGGGATGACGATTTTTCAGGCCCAGTACATCCTTTTGACCCTAACACATGTGCCTTAAAGACTCAGGACATAACGACTTTCAAGAGAATCCCCATTGCTAGACTTAAGACCACTACATACGTGAACATTGGGGCCTGAAGTTTTTTTTTTCTCGTTTGTCTGTTTCCCCATGTTTATGAAGACGTACCTCCCGGCATCCACAGAGGAAAAAACAACTCCTATTTGTGAGCCAAGTTTTCTTGTTATCTCAAGCCTACTGCGCGAATAGACTTATAATGAGGACGCTGCAGTGACCCAGTTTTAACCTATGTTTCTCTTAATACAGTTATAAGTGTTTAAGTTCGATTTTTTTATGCTTAGTGTGATTGATGCGTGCCATGATTCTGCTATGTGCTGACAGGACTGCTGGCTACATGCAGTTTGTAGATTGTGAATGGTTGACTGCTCCCCTCTACATATTTCTGGATCCACATTTAGCTTCCTATGAAACACAGATATAATATAGTATAAAGAGCAAGCCAACCCTTCAGTATGTATGGAAGTATGGGCTTGTGCCATGCCTCATTAATGCTGCAAAATTGCTCAGTCTCTCCTGCGCTGCCAATATGTTTATCTACCTATATGTCTTTTAGTACAGGATTCCTCAGTCTAAGAGTTAAACAGTGCTTGGTGGGTAGCGGTAGATAGTTAGCCATAACTTCAAGAAATTTTTAGTCTCTATGGGGCACCTGTTATATTATGCTTACCAAAAGGTTTCAATAGGTCGCACACATAATGTAAAACATATGTATATTCCTATTACTCACTAGTGCAAAAAAGCTGACGATTGTGTATATTAAAAGGTTCACTGGGGAGTTGGTACGGTCTGTCAGTGTCAGTAGTTTAACTAGCTCAAACTGTTTAGTTCTCCTATGAGAACAGACATATACTAAGCTTGCCATCCTCGGAGTCATTATGATGTTGGGCTCTGGGGCACCTACCCACACACAGACTGGTGAAGAGATTGCTCCCTCAATGCTGATGGCTCCCCCCCCTCCCATCTATGGGGCCAGGGATACACAGTTTATCCTCAATACCCCCTTTTTTGGCAGAGTTAGGTAGCCTCTGCCCTGTTTGAAGAGCCTGGGTCCAGTTTGTCTCTATATGAGTGTCACTTAGACTCTTCGGATTTTACTAATGAAAGAATCCCTATGTTTATCCTTCTGTGTTCCAACTTTTCCTGACTGCTTACCCCTATAATTTAAGTACAATTGATAGCTTGCATAAATATTTACTGCATGTGTTAGGCCCACGGGCATGGTGTTTAAAGCACAAAAGTTTCTGATGGGAGACACTGGAAGATCTCACTTAATACCTTGGTATACATGGCTAACTGCATGTGGAATTATTCTCTCCTTATATATATTACTCCCTTATTTGTCATAATGATGTTACGCTATTTATTTGGATATGAACAGTTGTATTCCTATATATATTAGTACCTGGATTTTTCTGTGAAGCAGTCCCTGAAGTATGTTTTCCTTCTTCTCTTTTACACAGTCTTGAGTAATTGTATATTTAATGAGCTTGCTATTAGCTTTATAAATAAGCCTAAAATATTTATATGATGTCCAAGTGAGACTAGTCTAGGTTGTATCCCTTACAATTCCTAACTAGCGATGAGGGCTATCTGTAGTTTTGTGACATGTCTTCAGATAGGCCCAGTCATCAGACCCTACGAGAGGTTCTCTTTTACATGGAAGACGCTAGCGACTTAATCATTAAAATTAGAGGCAAGGATGGAGGATAACATCCTGCCTTGGTAACACTCCACTTACTGATATATTATTGTATACGTTTTTTGGACTTGTATTATTGTTCTGGAGATGTTATCCCTCATGTTGTGATTGATGTATCTGTTATTTGCCTCAATAAACATATTTAAAAAAAAAAAAAAAAAAAAAAAAAAATGTTGTTCATAGCCTAGAAAAGGACTTTTGGCATGAAGCAATTGGTTTACAGTTTGTGATAAACGTATGATCACAGATCTGAGGCCAGAATTTAATAAGGCAAGGCAATGGTGAGCCCTGGGTTGGAGGACAGAAGAGGAGGAACAGTTGGTACTGTAGCTGGTACTGGAGGTGAAGGTGGCAAAGGACCTACTTCAGCATGCTGTCTTTCATGTTGTAATATAGAAACTTGACTGGCTTGAATTTCATGCATAAATTGTGCCAAGGCTGTCACTTGCTGGTTTAGGGCTGTAAGCAATTTGGCTGTATTGTTGGCTCACAGCACACCCTTACAAGCACAACCTCTAGAGCAGAGCTTTCCAAACTTTTCATGTTGGTGACACACTTTTTAGACCTACATAATTTCGCGACACGGTAATTAATTCAGTTGTACTAGCAAACAGGAGGTTAAACTAACTTATTTTAAAATATACGGACACATACATAAATTATATAATAATAATATGTATTTACAAGTAACAGTATGTGCAAGAATTAAAAAAAAGTTTAATAACAATAATAGTTACTTATTATTTAATGGGATTTATGAGGTTGATGGGATGAACACAATTTCTGAATATTTGGTGTAATATTAGATAAAGACACTCGCATTTCATCATCAAACATTTTTAACTTCCACTTCCTATCCATATATCAAGAGCAGGAGCAGCAATGCACTACTGGGAGATAGCTGTAGAAAAAACCCCACTGACTTCAGCTCAGCACTTAAGCGGCCGCCCTCAGAGCTCCGTGAGCCCTACTGACTACTGCCCGCGCTGCAAACACACTGCTGTCCCACTCACTGACTACACATGCAGTCACGAGCTGATTGAGGAGACTACACATGCAGTCACAAGCTGATTGAGGAGACTACACGTGCAGTCACGAGCTGATTGAGGAGACTACACATGCAGTCACGAGCTGATTGAGGAGACTACACATGCAGTCACGAGCTGATTGAGGAGACTACACGTGCAGTCAGGAGCCAGTGTGCCGCCAAAGAGAATAGTTTCAGTTCCCACTGAGCTGCGCCAATAGGTTAAGATAATCTGTGACCCACTAAGTATCAATCATGTGTCAACCATGTGATATGCGTAGCAGGCAGGCAGAAAGTCAGAAACCAAAAAAAAAAAATTAAAAAAAAATTAAATTTAATAAAAATTGTGCTGAAGCAGGGACACACCTACACACTGCTGCCGACACACTAGTGTGTCCCGACACACAGTTTGGAAAGCACTGCTCTAGCGGGACCTGAAGTTGAGAACACATTCTTAGGAGGTCTGTGGTGGCACAAGGCTTTATTAAAGGGACACTGAACCCAAATGTTCTTTCGTGATTCAGATAGAGCATGCAATTTTAAGCAACTTTCTAATTTACTCCTATTAGCATTTTTTCTTCATTCTCTTTCTTTCTTTATTTGAAAAAGAAGGTATCTAAGTTTTTTTGGTTCAGGACCCTGGAAAGCACTTTTTATTGGTGGATCAATTTATCCACCAATCAGCAAGAACAACCCAGGTTGTTCACCAAAAATGGGCAGGCATTTAAACTTACATTCTTGCATTTCAAATAAAGATACCAAGAAAATGAAGAACATTTGATAATAGTAATACATTAGAAAGTTGCTTAAAATGTCATGTTCTATCTGAATCACGAAAGAAAAAAATTGGGTTCAGTGTTCCTTTAATTAAATAAAGAAAAATAAACAAAGTCCAACAAGTGTGTCCAAGAGAAGCAGGCAAAGTGAGTGCAGGCTGTACAAGGTCATGGCAGGCAGTGAGGCTCATAAACAGATGTCCATGTAGCTGTGAGATCCAATGACTGGAAGTCTAAAACAGGAGCAGAATGCCAAGTAACCTTAGCCAAAGTTTCAAAATAATTGAGCATTGGACTAAGCATGCTCATGGCTTTAATAGGGATTCCCTGTTTACAAGGATAGCCTCTTCTGGAGGTGAAGTGTCACCTAACTTCATAAATGAAGCCAGGTGTGACAATCCCATCTTAGCACATACTTCCTGAAATTCTGGTGCAGCTGGCATCATAGTCTCAACATTCTGTTCCACCAAGTCTACCAGTGACACCAGAATGGTGCCAAGTGATGCAACTGGAGGCCGGAAATCCAACTCCAAAAGCATAGACAGCTAAAGCATGTTGTGGAGGACACTGAGGGAGAAGCTGGCATTGAGGAGAAAGTAAGGGACTTTCCCCTTGGCCCCTGTGATAGTCCACTTCTAGAATTCTCTTCATTTTGACAATGTTGAGAAAAATCCCTCCGTAGAGCTGCCATATTGTTTGAAGAACCTGAGACCTGCTTAGAAAATCCGCTTTTAGGTTGACACTGCCAGGAAGATAAACTGCTGTCAGTTGAAGATGGTGATTTTGAGCCCACTGAAATATGGGTGATACTGCCAAAAGGAGAGTTAAGCTTCTTTTTTTTTCCCTCATGTAATCTGATATATGTCACTTTGGTTTTATTGTCTGAAAATGTTCCACAGACTGATTTTTAATAACATTCTGCAAAGTCCTGAGTGCTTGAAAAACTGCTTTTATCTGCAAATTGTTTGTTGGAATGTATTTATGTATTGGGTACTTGTAAAGCGCGGCTAATCACCCGTAAGGGTCTCAAGGCGCTGCTCAATTTATCAACCTCGGAAGGATGAAAGGCTGAGTGGACCTCGCCAGGGATCGAACCTGCAACCCTTGGGTTGCTACAGACCTCAGCCACAGTGCCTTAGCATGCTGAGCTATCTGTCCGGAAGGACTAAGTGCAGACGCAAACATCTGCCTTGAGCTTCCTGTTGTTGACAAATTGCACTCCAACCATGACTCCTGGCATCTATCTTGATTTCTATCCAACATGATTTGTCAGTGGCGTGTCCTGAACCAGATTTTTTCGCTGTAACCACCACTGGAGATGCTTTTTCAAGGACAACAGGAGAGGCTGCCTTGGATTTCAATGAATATGAAATTAGCACATCTGCCACCTTATCCGTTTGCCCATGTGAATGGTTGATGCCATCTTCTTCAAGAAGTTTAATCCAGAGCCTGGAAGACATGTTTTGAGGGTAGACAGAGTTTTGAGAAATTAGATAATAGCAAAAAATATCTCCAGAGGAAGAGACACTACTACTTTGCTTGTATAAAAAAAAACTCCCAGGAAAATTATTTGTTGTGTTGGACAAAGCTGACTTTTATCCCAGTTGATCATCCAACTGTATACCTGAAGGATTTGCAAAAATGTAGGTGTGAGAGATAGTTTCTTTGATCTTGCCACTAAAAGCATATTGTCCAAGTAATCTAGTAGGCAGATCATTCTCCCCCCGAATTTCTGCTACTAGAACTTTTGTAAATGTTCTGGAGCTAATGAAATGCTAAGAGTGTATGCCAGAAACTGGAAGTCACACTTTTCTATAACTAATCTGAGTATGAGTCCAGGCACTGAAATGTGAAAATAGGCATTTTCCAAGTCTATTGAGACCAGAAAGGACCAACGAGCAATCACTAAGATGACTGTCAGAAGATACTCCATCTTCAATTGTTTTGCTTGCAGAAAATGATTGAGAGCTTTTAGAAAGATTCACATCTTTCTCCTTTATTGGAAAGATTCAGGAATAAAAGCCTTAATTTAGGAACACAGGAATCTCTAGTATCTGAAACAGTAAACTTAAGGTTAATCAAAAGACGATCATTAAATTGGTCAGAGGAGTTATAGGGATGACATAAATAGAATCAAGTAACCATGGTTGGATACTACTTGAAAAAGGCACAGGAGTGCTGAAACGTGTAGCATAGTTGTGTCCCTTGGAGGAAATCATAGACATCTTGCAGCCACTACTAGTTCCCAAATGGAATTGGAAGCGCAGAGATCAACACGCTGAGATGGAAGGTCCATGTGAAGGTACACTGAGAGATTCCAATAGAAGGGAGAAAACGGTTGTAAGTGCATGAGCAGATGTTCCTAACGGTAGTGGGAAACCTCACTATTATGGAATTTTTTTTTAAAACATAAGCCCAGTTTAGAAATCTCAATAGAGAGAAGAGCGAGCTGTGAGTGGTAAGAGGAAGCAACATTGGACTTTGGATTTAGGTTTTACCAAGAAGGTGTATTTGGATTTATTTTTTGTGGACTATTTTTTAAAAGGACGATTATTTGTAAAGACACTTTTTTAGGAATTCCCTTAAAGTAAATAACATTGTAAGGATCCTGTTATATACATTGTTTTTTTATTGAGAGAAAATCAAATGTTTATACTGTTACACGACCATCATAGAGTAAAAATGCAAATGACAATAAGACATAAGAGAAAACAAGACAGTACATAAAGAAAGAAAAAAGGAAAAGTGACATTACAAAGCTTCATGTCTTATACAATATGTTTCCATCATTCTGGTGATAGTCAGTACAATCCATAAACATTGTGTATACAATCTTTTCATATTCAATGGTTCTCTCATATTTTGTATTATACGACAGAGGATTACTTCTCTCTCCAAAACCCTAACACCTAGATTTAGAGTTTTGTCGGTAAAGACCTGCGTAGCTAACACTGCTTTTTTTCCCAGCGCACCCTTAAGACGACGCTGGTATTTAGAGTTGTCTGAGTGGCTGCGTTAGGCTCAGAAAAGGGAGCATCGAGCAAATCTAGCGCCACTTCAACCCTCAATACCAGCGTTGCCTACGGTAGCGGTAAGCTGGAAAAACATGCTCGTGCACGATATCCCCATAGGAAACAATGGGGCTGAGCTGGCTGAAAAAAAAACCTAACACCTGCAAAAAAGCAGCGTTCAGCTCCTAACGCAGCCCCATTGTTTCCTATGGGGAAAAACTCTCTATATCTGCACCAAACACCCTAACATGAACCCCGAGTCTAAACACCCCTAACCTTACACTTATTAACCTCTAATCTGCCGACCCCAACAAAATAATATTCCTATAATTAATTAAATTAATCCTATTTAAAACTAAATACTTACCTAGAAAATAAACCCTAATATAGCTACAATTTATAAAATAAATACGTTGTAGCTATTTTAGAATTTACATTTATTTTACAGGCAACTTTGTATTTATTTTAACTAGGTACAATAGCTATTAAATAGTTATTAACTATTTAATAGCTACCTAGTTAAACTAATTACAAAATTACCTGTAAAATAAATCCTAACCTAAGTTACAATTAAACCTAACACTACACTATCATTAAATTAATTAAATAAATTAACTACAATTACCTACAATTACATTTAATTACATAAACTAATCTATAATACAAAAAAAAACACACTAAATTACAGAAAATAGAAAAAATATTACAAGAAGTTTAAACTAATTACACCTAATCTAAGCCCCCTAATAAAATAATAAAGCCCCCCCAAAATAAAAAAATGCACTACACTATTCTAAATTACAAAGTAATCAACTCTTTTACCAGCCCTTAAAAGAGCTTTTTGCAGGGCATTGCCCCAAAGTAATCAGCTCTTTTACCTGTAAAAAAAAAAAATACAACCCCCCCAACATTAAAACCCACCACCCACATACCCCTACTCTAACCCACCCAATCCCCCCTTAAAAAAACCTAACACTAACCCCTTGAAGATCTCCCTACCTTGAGCCGTCTTCACCCAGCCGAGCCGAATTCTTCATCCAATCCGGGCGATGTGGTCCTCCATCCGGGCGAAGTCTTGATCCAAGCGGCAAAGAAGAGGTCCTCCATCCGGGCGATGTCTTCCTCCAAGCGGCATCTTCTATCTTCTTTCTTCCGGCTCCATCTTCAGACCGCCGACGAGGAATATCCACCTTCCCCGACGGACTAACAACGAATGACGGTTCCTTTAAGGGACGTCATTCAAGATGGTGTCCCTCAAATTCCGATTGGCTGATAGGATTCTTTCAGCCAATCGGAATTAAGGTAGGAAATCTGATTGGCTGATTCAATCAGCCAATCTGATTGAAGTTCTGATTGAAGTTCTGATTGGAACAGCCTACTCTAACCCAGCCAATAGAGTGCAAGCTCAATCCGATTGGCTGATTGGATCAGCCAATCGGATTGAACTTCAATCTGATTGGCTGATTGAATCAGCCAATCAGATTTTTCCTACCTTAATTCTGTTTGGCTGATAGAATTCTATCAGCCAATCAGAATTCGAGGGACGCCATCTTGGATGACGTCCCTTAAAGGAACCGTCATTTGTCGTTAGTCCGTCGGGGAAGGTGAATGTTCCGCGTTGGCGGTCTGAAAATGGAGCCGGAAGAAAGAAGATGCCGCTTGTAGGAAGACATCGCCCGGATGGAGGACCTCTTCTTTGCCGCTTGGATCAAGACTTCGCCCGGATGGAGGACCACATCGCCCAGATTGGATGAAGACGGCTCAAGGTAGGGAGATCTTCAGGGGGTTAGTGTTAGTTTTTTTTAAGGGGGGATTGGGTGGGTTAGAGTAGGGGTATGTGGGTGGTGGGTTTTAATGTTGGGGGGGTTGTATTTTTTTTACAGGTAAAAGAGCTTATTACTTTGGGGCAATGCCCGGCAAAAAGCCCTTTTAAGGGCTGGTAAAAGAGTTGATTACTTTGTAATTTAGAATAGGGTAGGGCATTTTTTTATTTTGGGGGGCTTTATTATTTTATTAGGGGGCTTAGATTAGGTGTAAATAGTTTAAACTTCTTGTAATATTTTTTATTTTTTGTAATTTAGTGTTTTTTTTTGTATTATAGATTAATTTAATTAAATGTAATTGTAGGTAATTGTAGTTAATTTATTTAATTAATTTAATGATAATGTAGTGTTAGGTTTAATTGTAACTTAGGTTAGGATTTATTTTACAGGTAATTTTGTAATTATTTTAACTAGGTAGCTATTAAATAGTTAATAACTATTTAAAAGCTATTGTACCTAGTTAAAATAAATACAAAAGTTGCCTGTAAAATAAATATAAATCCTAAAATAGCTACAATGTAACTATTAGTTATATTGTAGCTATATTAGGGTTTATTTTCTAGGTAAGTATTTAGTTTTAAATAGGATTAATTTATTTAATTATAGGAATATTATTTTGTTTTATTTAAATTATATTTATGTTAGGGGGTGTTAGGGTTAGACTTAGGTTTAGGGGTTAATACATTTATTATAGTAGCGGCGACGCTGCGGGCAGGAGATTAGGGGTTAATAATTGTAGGTCGGTGGCGGCGATGTTAGGGAGGGCAGATTAGGGGTTAATACAATTTATTATAGTGTTTGCAAGGCGGGAGTGCGGTGGTTTAGGGGTTAATACATTTATTATAGTGGCGGCGAGGTCCGGTCAGCAGATTAGGGGTTAATAATTGTAGTTAGGTAGCGGCGACATTGGGGGGGCAGATTAGGGGTTAATAAATATAATATAGGTGTCGGCGATGTTAGGGACAGCAGATTAGGGGTTCATAGCTATAATGTAGGTGGCTGTGGTGTCCGGTCGGCAGATTAGGGGTTAAAAAGTTTTATTAGAGGGTTTGCAATGTGGGGGGGCCTCGGTTTAGGGGTTCATAGGTAGTTTATGGGTGTTAGTGTACTTTGTAGCACAATAGTTAAGAGCTTTATGTTCCGGCGTTAGCCCATAAAGCTCTTAACTACTGACTTTTTTGGCGGTAGGAGTCTTGTCGGTAGAGGCTCTACCGCTCACTAATACCAGCGTTAGGCAAATCCCATTGAAAAGATAGGATACGCAATTGACGTAAGGGGATCTGCGGTAGCCTAGAGTCACGGAAAGAAAGTGAGCGGTAGACCCTTTCCTGGCTGACTCTAAATACCAGCGGGCGGTAAAAAGCAGTGTTAGGACCCCTTAACACTGCTTTTGACGGCTAACGCCAAACTCTAAATCTAGGCATGAATTAATCAAATTAACAGTCTAACACTAAACGATAGCATTATCTTAATGAACATAGTTATTTGACCAGCAAGTAACTTACGTAGTCACAAAGCAGCATCGAGGGCCCAGTAAAGACAAAAAAAAGAGGGGGGAAGGGATGGGGGGAAAACAGAGAGTGGTTCACTAGAAGAACTTAACATCATTACCCTCTAATGTCTCCTTCTCTCATGAGTAAAAATGTGTGCCCATTATTCACGTAGGGAGTCTTCTAAGAAGATACTAGTGTCACGAAATGGTAAGAGGACTTGCCTTTGTACTTCTAATTCGAATGTTAAGATTAGTCTGCGCCATTTTCACAAAAATAGATTTAATTGATTCTGTACATCTACTCTGACATCCACCTGTTCCACAAATAGTTGTGATTTTAACATATTGCGGAAACAAGCAAAAGAAGGTGCTGTTTTCTTAATCCACTGCTTAAAGGGACAGTCAACCCAAAAAGCTTCATAAGTCCATCCTATAAAGTTGCAAATGCTTAATATTTTAAACTATAGCACAATTTTGTCACATAAATCTTTTCATAAATCAAAAATATAGTTCCAATACATGGTTACCTATATTTTTTATTACAATCAATGCCACATAGCAGATCACATCACTTACCATATACTATATTGGGCTGACACGATATTGGAATGAACTGCTGCAGCCGGAGCATTGAGGTAATGCACACTGGTACGCTAGAAATATGACACGGGTAGGAGAATGAACAGTTACTTACAGTTCTGTTTTGAAACTTCCTCCTACAGTCTTATCGGCGCATTGCGCATGTGCAAAACATGGGAGCGTGTACAACTGAGAAATAACTCTGAGAACTTGAACACCATGAAGATTCTTGTGACAAAATAGGGGAGGGGGCAGGCAGACATTTTAAATGGGCAAAGGTGGAAAAAGTAAGTAGTATTACTTATACAAGATTTATGTGACAAAATTGGGCTATAGTTGAAAATATTAAATGTTTGCAACTTTATAGGATGGATTTATAAAGCTTTTTGGGTTGACTGTCCCTTTAAGTATACATTTCCTTGCTAATAGGATTATTAAAGTCAATAGTGAATCAAACTGTCTATACTGTGCTTCCCATTGCATAAATAATACATTATTTGTTTCTAAAACAATCGTAAGTTTTAACTGTTTATTGATCCAATATTGGATTTTATTCCACAATTGCTTTATCATTGGGTAGGTCCACATATAGTGCAACAGGCTAGGGGATTCCATAGAGCATTTGGAGCATTTGTTGGGCCAGTCAGTGACCCATTTGGCCATTCCTCTAGGCGGCATGTAGGCCCTATGTAGGAGTCTAGTCTGCGTTTCCCTTAGTGCTGCGGACAAAATTGCTTTTCTAATCCTTTCCAATCTATCCCAAGCCTCTACCCATGTAATCCCCTGTATGCCCTCCCTCTCCCATCCTGCCAGGAGTCAGTTGTGTCTGTTGCAGAGGCTTTTGTGAAAGAACTTGGTATATCTCTGATGAGGAGAATCTACCCATTTTGAAAAGGGATTGAGTGAGTCGGAAAGGTGATCCTTCCCAGAAATCACCACCAGAAATCGGACCAGTGCCCCCCACATAGTGACGCATCTGGAGATAAGCTTAGAAATGAGCACTTGGGAGGCTATGTTCTCTCTCTAAAGAGTATATATATATGTAAAGGCCCAGCACTAGTACCCAAGCAAATAGGTGCACGCTGTAGGGACCCTGCAATAGTCCCTTGTAGAATCCAGAGAAGCAGAAAAACAGCAGCACCTTGTTAATGCAAAAAATCTTCCTTTATTGGTTTAACATCATGGCAGACAGGAGATACAACGTTTCGGTCATACACTGACCTTAATCATGTTTAAGGTCAGTGTATGACCGAAACGTTGTATCTCCTGTCTGCCATGATGTTAAACCAATAAAGGAAGATTTTTTGCATTAACAAGGTGCTGCTGTTTTTCTGCTTCTCTCTCTAAAGAGGTCAATGTTTTTAATGAGTGTGTCAGTGGGTCTACTAGCAAACTAACCGATTTTAAACCCAATTGTTCTCAAAGCAAGAACGGCCTCGTATCCGCATCTGCTGGAAAGTCTGGGTTGCCACTAATTGGTAGGTATACAGAAGCATGACACGTTTTCTTCAAAAATCTATAGGTCTGATGCCAGGCCGTAATGGGTCTCGGTATAAGAGATTCAGACCCACCAATTTAGCACTCCTTGATTTAGGCATGTGTGGGAGATATGCAAAAGAGACACCATCTAAAGCTGCTCATTCCAAACTATACTTATAAAAATGTTGTGTGCTGACCTGTCAATCCAGGACCAAGAAAATCAGAACTGCCCAATTATATAATTTAAAGTCCGGTAAGGACAAACCACTGTTAAGATAGTTAGCTTGTCAGTTGAAACCTGAGGTTTACCCCCTTTCCATATTACTGCATAATTCAATGATTTCACATCAGTTTTAGTTAGCAGTAGGGGTAGCATAAGCATCTTAAGGAGGTTTATCCGTCCTGCTAATGAGATAGGAAGGGACTTTCAACTTCTCATCAAACTACAGAGTTTAGCACACATAGGAGTGATGTTTGTAGAATAGAGTTTATTGGGGTTCACATGAATCTGAATATGAGATACGTGTGATTGGCTATCGTGAAGGGGTACTTATGATCTAATGTGTCATCTTGATGCAGCCATAGGATCTCCGATTTCTGCATATTGACCTTATAGCCCGAGAAAGAGCCGAAATCCTGTAAAGTTTTCAAAATGGGGGTAATGTGAATTTTTAGGTCCTGGACAAATAGCAGCATATCTGTATAGAGCGCCAGGTGTTGGGGATCCCCTGCTATATCTATACCCGGAAATATTTGCCAAAGCTTATTTGCTAAAGGCTGTAGGGCCAAATTAAACAGTGGAGGGGAAAGAGGACATCCCTGTCTTGTACCCTGTTGCAAGTTTACATCTGGGGAAAACATGTTATTGACACATATGTTAGCTATTGGCGCGGACTAAAGAGCTTGTATAAATGAGAGGAAAGGGCCCGAGAAATTAAACCCACGCATAGTGGGGAAAAGATGTCCCCAATCAACCCTATCAAAGACCTTCTCTGCGTCCAAGGACAACAGGAAGGCCTCCGGGAGCAACGCATCTGATCCGCACTGTCTCCTATTCCAATAATGTTGAACCACTTGGAGAACCCTGCGCACGTTAACCACTGATGATCTTGCGAGCATGAAGCCCATTTGATCTTCATGAATAAGATCTGGTAGAATAAATTTAAGATGTTCCACTAAAAGCTTGCGTAGAATTTTGTAGTCTGGATTTAACAAAGAAATCAGTCTATATGACTCCAGGAGGAGAGCATCCTTTCCTGCTTTAGGGATGAGAGTAACATACGCTGCAGAGAAGGTGGTCGACAGTGTACTATCCTTTGAAAACTAGTCAGAAAAAAGGTCCGTTAGGACTGGGGTTACTTGTGGGTTTAGCATTCTATAAAGTTCTATGGGCAACCCATCTGGACCTGCCGCTTTTCCTAAAGCTAGAGAGATAATGGGTTTTATCCACCTCCTCTCTAGCGATAGGCGCATTAAGCTTATTCAACTGCTCCCTTGATATTTGCGGCAAAGCAATTGAGCCCCAGAATTCTTGCTGAACTCTTTCCGAAGTCGGTTGGCTGCTGGTGTATAATTTGGTATAATATGCCGCGAAAGCCTCCACAGTGTACTTGGAGTCTTTAATGAGTCTACCTTTGACTTTGATTGCAGCAATATGTCTTGTGGATGTCTAAGTTAACCAAAGATGCTAACAATCTGCCCGATTTGTCTCTGTATCTACAGTACTTACCCCTGGTCCTTAAAAGGCGTCATATTCCTTTTTAGTTGAAATGCAAATTTTGATGGTTGATCCTTGTGGGTGTATTAAGATAGCTAAGATAAGATGTACAGTGGGGCAAAAAAGTATTTAGTCAGCCACCAGATGAGAGAGGCCTTTAATTTTCATCATAGGTATACCTCAACTATGAGAGACAAAATGTGGAAACAAATCCAGACAATCACATTGTCTGATTTGGAAAGAATTTATTTGCAAATTATGGTGGAAAATAAGTATTTGGTCAATATCAAAAGTTCATCTCAGTACTTTGTATCCTTTGTTGGCAATGACAGAGGTCAAACGTTTTCTGTAAGTCTTCACAAGGTTGTCACACACTGTTGCTGGTATGTTGGCCCATTCCTGCATGCAGATCTCCTCTAAAGTGATGTTTTGGGGCTGTCGCTGGGCAACACGGACTTTCAACTCCCTCCAAAGGTTTTCTATGGGGTTGAGATCTGGAGACTGGCTAGGCCACTCCAGGACCTTGAAATGCTTCTTACGAATCCACTCCTTCGTTGCCCGAGCAGTGTGTTTGGGATCATTGTCATGCTGAAAGACCCAGCCACGTTTCATCTTCAATGCCCTTGCTGATGGAAGGTTTGCACTCAAAATCTCACGATACATGGCCCCATTCATTCTTTCATGTACACGGATCAGTCGTCCTATTCCCTTTGCAGAGAAACAGCCCCAAGCATGATGTTGCCACCCCCATGCTTCACAGTAGGTATGGTGTTCTTTGGTTGCAACTCAGCATTCTCTCTCCTCCAAACACAACGAGTTGTGTTTCTACCAAACAGTTCTATTTTGGTTTCATCTGACCATATGACATTCTCCCAATCCTCTTCTGGATCATCCAAATGCTCTCTAGCATACTTCAGACGGGCCCGGACATGTACTGGCTTAAGCAGGGGGACACGTCTGGCACTGCAGGATCTGAGTCCCTGGCAGCGTAGTGTGTTACTGATGGTAGCCTTTGTTAAATTGGTCCCAGCTCTCTGCAGGTCATTCACTTGGTCCCCCCGTGTGGTTCTGGGATGTTTACGCACCGTTCTTGTTATCATTTTGACCCCACGGGGTGAGATCTTGTGTGGAGTCCCAGATCGAGGGAGATTATCAGTGGTCTTGTATGTCTTCCATTTTCTAATTATTGCTCCCACAGTTGATTTCTTCACACCAAGCTGCTTGCCTATTGCAGATTTAGTCTTCCCAGCCTTGTGCAGGTCTACAATTTTGTTTCTGGTCTCCTTCGACAGCTCTTTGGTCTTCACAATAGTGGAGTTTGGAGTGTGACTGTTTGAGGTTGTGGACAGGTGTCTTTTATACTGATAACAAGTTCAAACAGGTGCCATTAATACAGGTAATGAGTGGAGGACAGAGGAGCCTCTTAAAGAAGAAGATACAGGTCTGTTAGAGCCAGAAATCTTGCTTGTTTGTAGGTGACCAAATACTTATTTTCCACCATAATATGCAAATAAATTCTTTCCAAATCAGACAATGTGATTGTCTGGATTTGTTTCCACATTTTGTCTCTCATAGCTGAGGTATACCTATGATGAAAATTACAGGCCTCTCTCATCTTCTTAAGTAGGAGAACTTGCACAATTGGTGGCTGACTAAATACTTTTTTGCCCCACTGTAGCTCAGTTATCCCTCAATATTTCAAGCTTTTCTGTGTGTGTTTTTTTTCCTACGAGACAGGTAAGCAAGAATGTTTCCCATGAGAACGGCCTTTGCTGTGTTCCAAAATAGCTCTGGTGTAGCTAGATGTTGTGCATTGTTAGTATCAAAATCATCCCAGAATTCCACCAAGTAGTGTTAAAACTCCTGGGATGTAGATAAATATTGTGGAAATCTAAGAGTCTGCCTTTTACCAGAAGGTATTGCTGTGTCTAAAAAGAGTCCTATGGGGGCATAATCAGAGACAACCACTTCTCCAATTCTGGCATCTATGGTCTGGGGAATTAAGGAGTTGGATATCATTAACAAGTCAATACGAGGCATGGTGGGAGAGACCCAGGAGACGCACGTGAAATCCTTTCCATCTGGGTTTAATTTATGCCAAATATCCACCACATCCAAGGAAGCCGTCAGAGACTGAAAGATTTGTGTTTCAAATTTATTGCATATCTTTGGGGGGGGGGGGGTTTGCTTGCACCTATTGAGATCCCTAAGTCTATCGCACTATGGATTAGGGGCTAGATTAAAGTCCCCCCCTAGTATGATTGGTGTACCAAGATAGGGGTAAGAACCGTGATTAGGTCCTCTCAGAAAAACTTTGTTTTTTTTTATTAGGTGCATAGATATTGCCCATGGTATATGTTTTATCTGTAATTTTGGCCTGAACAATAACATATTTCCCCTCCTAGTCTTTAAGTACTGTCACATCATCAATATCCATTTTTTTCCCAAACAATATGTAAAAACGCAATGTCTGCACGCTTCTTTCTTAGCTGCGTGAGGATGGTTTTTCTTTTAATGGGAGAATGAATTCCCCCAACATTCCAAGAATATATATTAAATCTTAATGTAGGTTTACAGTGTGTAATGGGAGGGAAAAGAGGGAGCGATATCTCACATATTCGCTGCTCTCTGGGTGTGAAGTAGTCCAAAAAGGATATCATATCAGTACTGGGCCCTTTTGCTCACGGTCTTTCAAATTGTTTGGTCTGAAAAAAATAAAATAGTTCAAGTAACCAAAAACATATATAATTACTTCAAATAAATATGTATCAAGACACATTTTTCTTATTCCACATATCTCCTAAAAATCTTGGAGTAAAACAGTGTATTCAACATAAGTGAATTTCTTTGAAATAAACTTCCACGGTCCTATCAAAACCATAAACCAACCTAAATAACCTAAACTCAGGTAATATAGAACATAACTATGGGCATTCCCTAACATGAAGGGGTCGTCTACCCCTGCCATAACGGCAGAAGCCATTACTTTAAATATAATAGAGGTTACATGTTTAGCTACTTTACAGTATAACCCTTCAACCCTCTGCTCCACAAGATCGACTAGGACTCATAGAGCCTCTTTCTGCATCTAAATAGTTTTGTGCTTCCTGTGGAGAATCAAAAAATGTAGGCCCCTTACAGTGGCACTCTTAAAGGGACATTAACCACTAAATAAATGTTAGATAGAATGAGGCATTCAAAGGAAAAGTTAGTCTGAGAATAACACGTAGATGCATTTTTTAACGTTTCATTACCTTTTTAAATATTGAAAAAATAAGTGTAAAGTTTTAGTGTCTATAAAACAATGGGAGCTGCCATGTTGTAACTTAGGTTACCTTCTTTTCTGTGGCCAATTAGAGACAGTTATAAATAGGCCTCTAGAGTGTGCAGTCAGTCACTGTGTGGATTATAACAGTGTTATACATTTCAATTTCTAACATGAACTAAAAAGCTCACAATTTCAGAATAGAATGATAGGAAAATGGGACAAATTAAATAATGAAAGTATATTGCAGAGGTTTTTTTATATATATATACAATCTATCATTTTATATTACTATCTCAAAGTGTTTAATGTCCCTTTAAGCTTGGCAGGGTAAAGAAATAAGGCATGTCTACCTTCCTTGTTAAGTTTGGAACACAGTGGGGATAATTCCCTACGTTTTTAGTCCTGGAACAAAAAGATTTTGGAGTTGGCATATGTCAAGGTGTCTACTTTTCTATACGCCCTTAGAACAGTGAGTTTAGTTTGGAAGTACAATAAATTAATCATGACTGGGCGGGCTTGAATATTATTCTCCATATTAAAGGGACAGTACACTGTAAAATTGTTTTCCATTAATGTATTTTACATGACTTGTTATACTAACTGCAGAGGATAATATATTTGAGAAATTGCATTTTCATGCTTATTTGTGTTTATGAAGTAGCTGATTTTGTGCTTGGAAACCACAGCCTATCACAATGGGTTGAACTTAAAGGTGATATCAGATCTCATTATGTTCTAAGTTTGTGTAAACAGACTTGCTTCCTTATCTTTTATTTGGCTTGAACACCAAAGCTCAATACATAGGGCTCTATTTATCAAGCTCCGTATGGAGCTTGATGGCCCCTGTTTCTGTCGAGTCTTCAGACTCACCAGAAACAGCAGTTATGAAGCAGCGCTCACAAAGACCGCTGCTCCATAACCTGTCCGCCTGCTCTGAGCAGGCGGACAGACATCGCCGGAAATCAACCAAATCAAGTACGGGTTGATTGACACCCCCCCTGCTGGCGGCCCATTGGCCGCGAGTCTGCAGGGGGCGGCGTTGCACCAGCAGCTCTTGTGAGCTGCTTGTGCAATGCTGAATACGACGAGCGTATAGCTCGCCATATTCAGCGAGGTCTGGCAGACCTGATCTGCAGTGTCGGATCAGGTCCGCCAGACCATGATAACTAGAGGCCATAGAGAGAAAAATGGACAAATATAATTTTATTACTTAACTATCATGCATCCCACTGAAAGTGTAATTTCTTCTGCTGGCTGTGTTTACTTAGGCTATTCAATAGCCTATACTTCAGTATCAAAACTTAATATAAAAAAATATATAGGTGGCTATACCACAGGCTAAATCAGCTATTTCAAATGCTGAAATAGGAGTAAAGGAGCTACTTGTAACCAATTTAATACACTCTAGCAGGTAAAAAGGATCATTGGGAATAATGTAAAGGGGAGAAATTTTTTGGGTGAACTGTCCCTTTAAGTCTCTCTAGACCCACTCTATGTGCCCTTTCTACACTGCCCATCAGGCTCTCAGGTGTAAGATTCAGCAAGGTAGGGAGGGTAATTTCAACAAATTTTAGAATGTCACCTGGCTTGACGGATTCAGGCAGACCTAAAAGTCAAACATTATTACGCCGCAATCTATTTTCAAGGACGTCTAGTTTTTGTTGTAATAAAAGGGATTGTTTTTCCAAGAACTCAATTTTGCCATTATTGGTAACCTTTGTGTCCTCAAGGTCAGAGATCCTAGTCTCTGCCTCATTTACCCCTGTCGAAAATTGCAAACTACCCTCTAACGGGAAATCATAAGTCTGTACCTGACTAGCATTGTCTGATCCAGGATTAGCCCTGCAGTCATTATTTTTGTTACAACTCACCTTTGAGGTCTGAGTTAGATATTTCTCCATACACAGAAAAAGTAGTCGTTATTGAAACAAGGGTCACAGACTTGCATAAAATATGAATAGTAGATTAATCTGAATAAATCTAAGAAACCTAAGAAACCTGCTAAATACCACCCAAACAGGGTTTTCCTGGGTTTACCACTCTATTTCTCAAGTATGATTCATAACCTGTAAACATGAGCAGAGAACTTGAGCAAACAGCTTTCAATACAAAAGTACAGCAGAGAATATTATTCAAACACTTATACAGAAGTATATAATATAACAAAGATGCACAATACTGCACAGTGTCCCTTCCTGGTCTGTATAATCCAGATGTTCCTCTATTCCAGGACAGCAGATATATATTTTATCATAGGATGTATAAATCTATGTGTCAGGTTAGAAGTCTGTGGGTGCTCCTTGGCTTATGATATCCCAGCTGCTAACGGTGTCTGAAAAGAAAAACAGAGACGTCTCACCTTCTCCTGCTCTGCCCTCTCTCATTGTCTTACCCAAGTCACTATGAACTTTCCAGTCGTTCGGGATCACAATCTCTCCACACTCCTGTGGCTCCGAGATCCTCCGACGGCGTCTGTCGTCACGATGCACGTGACTGTATGCGACCAATCAGAGAGTAGACTAGACGGGCTGGTGTTGATCCGTCTCTCCTGTGTATTGCATCGATCCTGGCAGCTGTATGAGTGTTTTCCTCCCCGGGGCTCTAACGGGTGGGCAACAATGCCTCAATGCAGTAAACACTGGCCCTCTCCTCGGCCGGACTGGTATCAAAAATTACAGGATACTGCTTAAAAGTAAATCTTCCGTTATTCAAATCACATTAAAACCTTGATAGCTCAAGTGCAGTAACAAGTATTGATAAAACATATAAATGTCACAAACAGGCCAGTCTGATGCGTTTTGGATGTTCTGCCTTATTCATAGACTCAATTTACTTCTATCACCTGTGGAGCTTTATACACTCCCTCACAACCTAATTAGTTACCTGTCTGTGTGAACTCTCCTCCTTTCTTGCTGTACATTGGAGTACAAGACCCTTCTACCTATTACTCCACTGACCGTGTAATTTCAAAACATATTCTAAGCTTTTAGCCTGTTGGGGAAACATTAACATAAAGTAATGTTTATATCTGTTGATATGCCAATTGTTTCCACCAGCTTATGGAGACTATCTCGTGCACCATCACAGTAAGAAAAAAGAATATTTTAGTGTGTCTGACCTAACCACATTATTTACAGTTCATATATTCTATACAAAAAATATTATTTGATGTTCTCTAACATCACTACTGTGGCCTCCATTTGTCTCCATTCTAAATTCCTCTGTATCCCATTACAATATGCTATGATGCTAAACCTTAAAAAGTGAATAACTTCTTCCTAATATATCTCATATCTTATATTATTTATTCATATTCAGAGACTTTTAAATTGAGGAAGATACACAAGCCATCTACAATCCTAATCATAAGTCTGTACCTGACTAGCATTGTCTGATCCAGGATTAGACCTGCGGTCATTATTTTTGTTACAACTCACCTTTGAGGTCTGAGTTAGATATTTCTCCATACACAGAAAAAGTAGTTGTTATTGAAACAAGGGTCACAGACTTGCATAAAATATGAATAGTAGATTAATCTGAATAAATCTAAGAAACCTGATAAATACCACCCAAACAGGGTTTTCCTGAGTTTACCACTCTATTTCTAACTCAAGTATGATTCATAACCTGTAAACATGATCAGAGAACTTGAGCAAACAGCTTTCAATACAAAAGTACAGCAGAGTATATTATTCAAACACTTATACAGAAGTATATAATATAACAAAGATGCACAATACTGCACAGTGTCCCTTCCTGGTTTGTATAATCCAGATGTTCCTCTATTCCAGGACAGCAGATATATATTTTATCATAGGATGTATAAACCTATGTGTCAGGTTGTTGACACATTTCACTGGTTGTTGGCAAAGGAAAGTTAATATTATGAATCACAGGGATCCCACACACAATCCGCAGAATATGGCAAGGTGAAGTCACAGTTAGTGCTATGTATCCTCAATTCAGCACCAATGTTCTTGGGGAGAGCTATATGCAGTGGAATAGGCCAAGATGTTTCAGTAAACCCTGTATCAATTATGCTGCTTTAATCAGTAGAGGAAGGCACACCTAGTGAGAAAAGTGGCCACTGTAATCCTTCTGTGTGATGCAAGCTACCAGTGCAGCCTCAGGGATGTCAGAGTTATAACCAGTGTTGAAGAAACTAGGAGGGAACCTAGGTAGTTAAAAGGTTCCAGTAAAGGTGTCATAAACATATGTTCCCAGGATTAATTTGGCCCTAGTAGTGAGCAAGATCGTATTATTCTAACGATGTGCCTTGGTGTTGAGGAATACTGGGTGCTGAGATATATTGGGAGTGTGTTAGGCTCAGAGGGCCCTAATACAAAGAGACTGCTCCAGCATGTGGGGAAGAGTAATAATTGAGCCGTTTAGTACATTACCAACACCACTGCTCTGCTGCGCACCATTCATCCACTTCTCCTCAGGCTGGTATTATTGAATCAGGCCCGCAATGGAGCTGCGTGTCTTCAAGATGGTGCTGATGTTTTTGCACCCTTTCCCAGTGGCTCTGGCGCTGCCAGCTTAGGGGATGTCTTTGCTTGAGTCCGTGTTTGAGCAATTTGTGTTGCGGGAGTCCAGTTTCCCTGTATCGCCGTAGCAATTTGTAAGCTGCGCAGTCTCCCTTCCATATGGTTTCACCCTTACAGGTAGAGTGATCAGTGCGCTGTTGTGGCGCACTTAGTCAAATTGTAGCCGGGCTTTGGTGGGGGAGAGATTACCAACTCTTGCCAATATTAGAGGATCTGAGTGTATGATTCCTCTATTCCGGGCAGCATGATCTGCCAAGGACATAGGCTTGCCTGAGAATAGACAAAGATCCCAAAAAGTAGTATTTTTTTCCAGCTTTTGAGAGATCTGGGGCGCGATCCGATATCGATCGCAGTTTGCGGCGCAAGCGAGGAGACCGGCGTCGCCCGCAGTTTCAGCTCGCAACTCGAGCCATCCCATATAAGTCGCCGTCAGATGCTAACGTGCCGTAAGTCTCACAAACCAGCGATGTCCAGAAATCTGCGTAAGTACAAATTTCTGGCGTCGCCAGTGACTTGCGGCACGTTAGAATCTGCCGGCGCCTATAAAACCTGACTAAAGTCTAAAACACCTGCACTGTCTAACACGCCTCCCTAACATAGCCCGCACTGTCTAACACGCCTCCCTAACATAGCCCGCACTGTCTAACCCTCTATCCGCTATCCCCCCTCACTAGCCTAACAATAAAAAAGCTATTAACCCCTAAACCGCCGCTCCTTTACCCCGCCGCAACCTAATAAAGTTATTAACCCCTAAACCGCCGCTCCCGTACCCCGCCGCCAGCTATATTATATCTATAACCCCCTAAAGTGAGCCCCTAACACCGCCGCCATCTATATTAAAATTATTAACCCCTAATGTAAGCCCCTTACACCGCCGCCATCTCTATTAAAATGATTAACCCCTAATTTAATCTACCTACCCTGCCGCCAGCTATATTATCTATATTAACCCTAAGTATATTATAGTTAATATAGTTATTACATTATATATATTAACTATATTAACCCTAATTATATTAGGGTTAATATAGTTACTATAGTATTTATATTAACTATATTAACTCTATCTAACCCTAACACCCCTAACTATATTTATATTAAATTAATCTAATTAATTTATAAACTAAAATATTCCTATTTAAATCTAAATACTTACCTATAAAATAAACCCTAAGATAGCTACAATATAATTAATAATTACATTGTAGCTATGTTAGGGTTAATATTTATTTTACAGGTAAATAGTTAATTATTTTAACTAGGTATAATAGATATTAAATAGTTATTAACTATTTAATATCTACCTAGTTAAAATAATTACCCAATTACCTGTAAAATAAATACACCTACACTATCAATAAATGTAATAAACTACAAACATCTATCTAAAAATACAATTAAATTAACTAAACTAAATTACAAAAAAAAACAAACACTAAATTACAAAAAATAAAAAAAAGATTAAAAGATTTTTAAGCTAATTACACCTATTCTAAGCCCCCTAATAAAATAATAAACCCCCAAAATAACAAAACTTCCCTGCCCTATTCTAAATTAAACAAATTTCAAAGCTCTTTACCTTACCAGCCCTTAAAAGGGCCTTTTGTGGGGCATGCCCCAAAGAATTCAGCTCTTTTGCATTCAATAAATACCCCCCCCCATTACAACCCACCACCCACATACCCCTATTCTAAACCCACCCAAACCCCCCTTAAAAAATCCTAACACTACCCCCCTGAAGATCTCCCTACCTTGTCTTCACCACACCGGGCCAAACTCCTGATCCGATCCGGGCGATGTCATCCTCCAAGCGGCAAAGAAGAAATCTTCCTCCGGCGATGTCATCCTCCAAGCGGCAAAGAAGAAATCTTCCTCCGGCGACGTCTTCCTCCAAGCGGAAGTTCAATCCGATTGGCTGATCCAATCAGATTGAGCTCGCATTCTATTGGCTGATCGGAACAGCCAATAGAATGCGAGCTCAATCTGATTGGCTGATTGGATCAGCCAATCGGATTGAACTTGAATCTGATTGGCTGATTCAATCAGCCAATCAGATTTTTTTAACTTAATTCCGATTGGCTGATAGAATCCTATCAGCCAATCGGAATTGGGCGGACGCCATCTTGGATGACGTCATTTAAAGGTACCTCATTCCAAGTTTAGCAGTCGGCCGGGATGGATGCTCCGCGGCGGCGGAGCGAAGAAAGAAGATTGAAGATGCCGCCGGAAGAATGAAGACTTTGCTGCCGCTTGGAGGAAGACGTCGCCGGAGGAAGATTTCTTCTTTGCCGCTTGGAGGATGACATCGCCCGGATCGGATCAGGAGTTCGGCCCGGTGTGGTGAAGACAAGGTAGGGAGATCTTCAGGGGGGTAGTGTTAGGATTTTTTAAGGGGGGTTTGGGTGGGTTTAGAATAGGGGTATGTGGGTGGTGGGTTGTAATGGGGGGGGGGGGATTGTATTTATTGAATGCAAAAGAGCTGAATTCTTTGGGGCATGCCCCACAAAAGGCCCTTTTAAGGGCTGGTAAGGTAAAGAGCTTTGAAATTTGTTTAATTTAGAATAGGGCAGGGAAGTTTTGTTATTTTGGGGGTTTATTATTTTATTAGGGGGCTTAGAATAGGTGTAATTAGCTTAAAAATCTTTTAATCTTTTTTTTATTTTTTGTAATTTAGTGTTTGTTTTTTTTTGTAATTTAGTTTAGTTAATTTAATTGTATTTTTAGATAGATGTTTGTAGTTTATTACATTTATTGATAGTGTAGGTGTATTTATTTTACAGGTAATTGGGTAATTATTTTAACTAGGTAGATATTAAATAGTTAATAACTATTTAATATCTATTATACCTAGTTAAAATAATTAACTATTTACCTGTAAAATAAATATTAACCCTAACATAGCTACAATGTAATTATTAATTATATTGTAGCTATCTTAGGGTTTATTTTATAGGTAAGTATTTAGATTTAAATAGGAATATTTTAGTTTATAAATTAATTAGATTAATTTAATATAAATATAGTTAGGGGTGTTAGGGTTAGATAGAGTTAATATAGTTAATATAAATACTATAGTAACTATATTAACTATATTAACCCTAATATAATTAGGGTTAATATAGTTAATATATATAATGTAATAACTATATTAACTATAATATACTTAGGGTTAATATAGATAACATAGCTGGCGGCGGGGTAGGTAGATTAAATTAGGGGTTAATAATTTTTATATAGGGGGCGGCAGTGTAAGGGGTCAGATTACGGGATAGATAAGGTAGATGGCGGCGGTTTTAGGGGCTCACAGTAGGGGGTTAGTTTATGTAGATGGCGGCGGGGTCGGGGAGCGGCGTTTTAGGGGGTAATAACTTTATTAGGGATTTCGGGGGGGGGGGGATCGCGGTTGACAGGGAGATAGACATTGCGCATGCGTTAGGTGTTAGGTTTATTTTAGAAGATCGCGGTTGACAGGGAGATAGACATTGCGCATGCGTTAGGTGTTAGGTTTATTTTAGCAGATCGCGGTTGACAGGGAGATAGACATTGCGCATGCGTTAGGTGTTAGGTTTATTTTAGCAGCTAGTTTAGGGAGTTACGGGGCTCCAATAGTCAGCGTAAGGCTTCTTACGGCTGCTTTTTGTGGCGAGGTGAAAATGGAGTAAGTTTTCTCCATTTTCGCCACGTAAGTCCTTACGCTGCATATTGGATACCAAACTGCGCGGGTTTGGTATACCTGCCTATGGCCCAAAAAACTGCGGGCGACGGCAGAAATATACGGGCGTAACTTCTAGCTTACGCCGTATATAGGATACCAAATCCGCGCAATTATTGGCGTCGCCGGCTTTTGCGGGCGACGCTTTATATCGGATCGACCCCCTGGAGCGGGAGCTCTGTTTCTCTGCTGCTATCCTCAGTGCCCGCCCACTGGAAGTCGCTCTGAAAATTGTTTTTATTTAATTTTTGGGTAATCATTTTAATAAAATAAAATATTTTAAGATATAAATCATTTCTTTTTGATTTTCAAAGTTCCCTAGGTGATGATATACATAGTAATTTTCTCCTGAAATATATTTTTGCTTTCTGCTTAAATTGGTCAAAGAGTTTATCGAGTGATCAAAATGCAAAATAGATTTGTGTACTGAAAGCCTCTTGTCATGAACGCCTTTTTCAACAGAAAAGCTCATAAAAAAGCAATTTTGTGTGTTAAAGGGACACTCAAGTCAAAATTAGACTTTCATTATTCAGATAGAGCATGCAATTTTATACAACTTTCCAATTTACATCCATTAACAAAATGTGCACAGTCTTTTTATATTTAAACTTTTTGAATAATCAGCTAAACGTGTATGCATTTGTGATTGGCTGATGGCTGTCACATGGTACGTGTATGCATTTGTGATTGGCTGATGGCTGTCACATGGTACAGGGGGAGTGGAAATAGACATAACTTTTAAAATTGTTAGAAAAAAAATCTACTATTCATTTGAAGTTCAGACTAAGTGCTATTGCATAGTCTTGTTATCTTGCATTTGTTGATTATGCAAATCTACTGTGTTGACTGGTCCTTTAATTACCTGCTTTTTGAGATAGAAACTGGGAGGTCACCCAAAACGGACTTATACAATATGCCCCTTCACACCTCTTAAGGTTAGAGTAAACTGCTTTTGAATGAACTCCTTTGATCACTGTGTAAAGGAAATACTCATTTACATGTGTCAGGTTACCTATTGCAAGCCTTTTCCAACCTCATAACTACTTAACCATCTGAATGCCAAATGTATGTTGACATGATGGACATACTGAGCACAATTGCTCAATCTCAATATTGTCAAAATTAAGATTTGAGAATATTTATTTTGTTTGTCAAAGCACCATTAACAGTTTGGTGTGATCTTAAAAAAAGATGAAAACTACAGTTTTCTATTGAAAGGACTTATGATATCTCCTTATACTGGATTTTAACAGTACTGAAACTGTAAAGTGTGAACCTGCTCCTGTGCAACATTGTATCTGCATAGAAGATGTTCAAACTGAAATGCGCCTTCATGCTCACCAAGACCCTGATATTCAAAGGATTCTGCAGCTTGTAGAGAAATTGTAGTTCAGACTTAATAGGCGCTGAGCTCATTGAATGATCAAAAGAAAAAGGGTGGAATTGTCACGCACTGTGAGATCTCTCTCATTTATGTATGTGAAGGAAATACAGGCCCAGAGCAATATAACACTGCATGATATAAGAGACTTGTTACACTTACACTTTGTGGTTTGTATTTTATATTACTTTACATTTCAGATTGGGTCCTTTCAGTATAATTACATTTAAGCTTTGCACTTTCTTTCACATTTTGATAACTTAGGTTTAGATCTGACAGTGCTTTTACAAATTATGAATATGTTTTGAAAGTTTTTGTGTTACTTTAATAAATTAGGATCATACTTTGTATATTTCTGTGTATCTTTTACAAATTGCATTGCACTTTGTATTTGCTCCATTTTTAAACTAAAACTGTCAGTTTCAGAAAGTGGGAGGGAAAGAGTAGTTACTTGGGGTGAACAGGGGAGTTCCCAGGGTATGTCTAAAGCTCTTTCACAAGTCTTGTGAAATTTTGTAAGCATTTTAAACAAACTGGCCCTACTGAATTACCTTGCCAGATGTATACAGGTGACGTTTGCTCAAAATTCACAATACCTTATTTTATCAACTAAAATATAGACCAAAAACATAATTTATACTTACCTGATAAATTAATTTATGTTATGGTGGTGAGAGTCCACTATCCACTACTCCTAGGAATCACTCTTCCTTACCACTAGGAGGAAGCAAACATTCCCAAACCCCAAGAGCTCTATAAAACCCCACCCACCTCACATGTACCTCACTCTAACGTATAATCAAGGAAAATTAGGTTAGAAAAGGGAATAACAGCCATAAAAGGAGCAGGAAAAAGATGTGCTAAAGAAAATACTAAACCCAAATACCAAGGGTTGGTCTCTTGGGCTCTCACCACCATGAAAGAATGTAATTTATCAGGTAAGCATAAATGTTTTTCTTCATAGTGAGAGTCCATGATCCTTTGAAGGTACACATTATTGCCCATTTTACTAGCTCAGTTTCTTCTTCTTGGATTTTCAAGAATGAGACTTATATTAAATACATTTGCAAGACAGCAACATACATTATATACATTCTACCACTTTGGTGTGTTTAATAGGAAAGTCCTTCAGGCAGCAGTGTCAGGTAAGGTTCAGCATTTAATATTGATAGAGACTGTCCAAACACATTTTCCAATGGTTAAAGGTTCAACATTTATTGAAATATTATAGTAAAGATTGACAACACCAATTTAGCCAAACATTTTGCTGCTCATCCAATGTTTCCTGCCTAATGGGCATTTCATCAGGGAGCAGTGTCAGGTACTCATGTACCTGCCTCAAAAAGTTTTGTCCCTCCTACTCGTGGACTCCACAGCTTGGGTATTAAATCCAAGGAGTAAAGGCTTGGAAACGCTCACCATCATATGAAAGAAAACAACAATTATGCTTTCCTGAAAAAATAATTTATTTCATGGTGGTTCATTTGCATTTAACTAGTAGAGGCATAAAAGCCATCATTTTTGAAATTGCATAGTGAATGTACTGTTTTAAGGAAGGAGGCAAGTCCATAGAAATGTTCTGGGGATGACCCTGGTGAGTGACAAAGTACTATGCTGCAAATGCAGACTCAGCACATAGGTTGTAAACCTGGATAGGGACACACACCAACACTTCCTTACATAACAAGCACATAAACAAAGGGTTAAATTGTCAGTAGATCAACCTTTGAAAGGATCAGCTTAATGTCCTAAGACAGCTGCAACATTTTGCTCCATAATGAATCAGAATAGTAAGGACAGGTGAGTATCTTAAATTAGATAGGCACAGAAAAGGGTTAACCCCCTCAAAGGAACTCAAACTTATTGGCACAATGTAAGTGCCTGTGATGGAATCAGACACAATTTGGTATTGTCTCTTTAACAGGAAAAAAAAATAACTCAGTCAATTAAGGGATTAAAAAATTTCTCTTTATTTAAGCTCTTGTTAAAAAGGTTGCTTGCCAGTCCTTATATATGACTCTTGGAAGAAGAACAAATGGGGAATGGTAGATGAAACTCCTATGGACATACCAAGGTGTCAATCATGTGGGTCCTTGGATCTATTGGGAACATTGATTTTCCATCCGTGGTCCTGGAGGAATAATAGAATCTTGCGAGTATGAGTGTTCGTTGTTGACAGGGAAGAAGCTTGGGCTAGTATGTCATTCAGATATGATGAAATACCCTTAGATCTGATCACCACTAACAGAGTGCCCAGCACCTTTGTAAAAATGCATGGAGCTGTAGCCAGACCAAACAGAAGAGCGACAAAACAGTGTTTGTTCATATATTCAACCCTCAGGAACTGATAGTGATCCCTGTGGATGGGAATGTGCAGGTATGCATCCTTGAGGTCTATATTAGTCATAAACTGACCCTCATGCCCTGACGAAGTCACATACTGTGACGGAAGCGGGTCGGTGGGCGTGGCTTAGGTGTTCCAGCGTGTCTGATGCTAAACCGGTGTATACACATACAATACCTTTAGTTTATGTTAGCGGTTACGCTTAATACCGCTCTAGTATTTGCAGCTTATGTGTGATTACAAGGTTTAATGTAGATACATTGTTGTCTTTATTCAGTATATATGCTATTACGCTATACTTTAGTTACTTAGTAGCTTCTGACTCTGAATCCCAATTGACAACTTGTACTTAATGGAGTTTATACATTTAGCTGACAGCTAATCTCTTTTTCTACCTTTACATAATTGCAAGTATCTTTGCATGTTTTGAATGAATTGTATTGATCAGTTCTGAATATTAGGGAACCTTAGCTAGCAATCGGCTGACTCTGTTCAATCAGAGCAGTACGCAGGTAGGAGGACGCCTTTGAGCGCATAGCAAGCTCTCATATGTGTGTGGTAACACAAGGGGTAACCTACTCATTCCTACCTTACATGCTTACTACTCTTTCCTAACCAATTATAGACCCAACACGCTACACCTAGTCCATTAGCCCTTCTCCATACGTTTTTAATTTATTGGGTGTTATAGATTTGAGGCTATTTATTATTTGAAACATGGAAGTGACTATTCCCATCTTTCACTAGCCTTCTATGACACTCATTTTTACTTGTGGTATTACCTGTGGGGGAATATTAGTTTTGACAGGATCACTTGGTACATTATTCAGAGGTTATTATACCCTGGATTTAATAATCCCTACCTATATCCCCTACTAGTAACGTCTGTTCCAAGCATATTTGTTTAATAAAGTGTAATTTATTTTCATTTGCTATTTGCCTCTTGAATTAAGGGCAGGATTGTGCGAATGGTTTCCATCTTGAAAGTGGGAACCCTGACAAACGTGTTTAAAGTCTTTAGATCTAAGACAGGCTATTAAGTCCATTCCTTCTCTTGGACAGTGAACAGATTGGAGTAAAACTATTGACCCTGTTGAGGCACAGGTACTGGAATAATTAACCCATATTCTCTAATTCCTGAACATAGTGTAGAAAGGTGGCTGTCTTTGATTGAAGTTTGAGAACATGAGACAGAAGGAATTGTCTTTGTGGAGGTCTGGACCAAAAGCCTAACCTATTAAATTATATTTCAAACTCAGGTTGACATGAACCAGGCCTCCTGAAAAAGACTCGGTCTGCCCCCTACTAGAATCTGGTTTTGGGGTCGCACCTTCATGCTGATTTAGTGGTGGTGTTGGACTTTTTGGATTGCTTTTTCTTTGTCCAAGAAGAACAAGGGTCCAGGCTGACTTGGAGGGCTCTGGTTTCCGGGAAGAGGAAGAATTGTGATCACTAAGAGAGAAACTGATTCCCTCATATGTTCTTTCCTTTTGGGGTTTTATCCTGAGTAAGAAAGGCTCCTTTCCCACCAGTAACTGTCTTAATAATAGAGTCCAAGAACCGAATAGAATCTTCCCCTGGAAGGAAAGAGACAACAGCCTATTCTAAGATATCATGTCTGCTAACCAAGATTTTAACCATAAGGATCTCCTTGCCATAGACATGTTTTTGACAATAGTGTTAATAATGTCCATTACAGCATCACACATAAATGCTTCAGCCATTTTAAGGGTCTTATAGAAATTTTGTAATTCCTTGGTGCTGGTCTAAGTAAAAGACCTGTTTGGAGAAAGAGCTTCCTTAAGAAAGACTCCAATTTGCAGTCCATTGGATCTCTGAACGAAGCACTATCCTCCATAGGTATTAGCGTACGTTTGGCAAGAGTGAAAATAGCATCATTGACCTTAGGAATTGTTTCCCACACTTAGGCATTCTGTTCTGGAATAGGGTACATTTCCCTTAATCTTGTAGAAGGAGCAAAAGGCACCTGGCTTTTTCAATTCCTTGGCAATATAGTCTAAATCAAGGACCTGAAAAACATGTGGAATTTTCGGTGGAGCTTTGAGAACAATATTTAGCTGATTTTAGTAAAAAAGGATAAAGTGGGTCAAATAAACTTACACCCTAAAAGCTATAACCCAATAAAGTCTGTGATCCCCCAACACACAGACTAAAAATACAACATAAAAAGCAGAAAGTCTGGGAAGCGCTAACAAGCTATGGTCTAGTTCAAAATAACAGAGTTTCTATTTAAGAGCTGTATATTAAACAATAATCATAAGACAAGAGAACAGAATATCTGTACACAAATATATATTTTACTAGGCACAAAATATAAAAATACAATGTAATAAAATTCAAAAACTGTGGCCACAGTTCCTATTAATACTGGCAAAAACCGCAATCCATAAAAAGTAATCTATAATACATCAATACATAATGAAAATGAAGGATGTTAAAAAATATATTGAAAAACATCAACTGAGATAAGCGTATCTCAGACAATATTCCAATACCAGTCCCGGAGTTGGTCTCAAATCAAATAGTGAATTACTTGATATTTATGGTTATTCAGTAAAAATATCTCATATCCGACCTCCGGTAATTGCACGGCTTCAGCTAGTATGTATTGTGGTTATTTCATACACGACCATCAGCTCTTCGTTACCAGGTACCTCTGTGTATACCACAGTTTTCCGGCATCTCTCTGTGTATGTTTCACAGTCGTCCGATGTATCTGCACTCCACCTGGTTCAGGTCCCCTGTTCATGTGACTTGTTCAGAACTCACGTGATCGCTGGCCAGGCTATCTGGGTAACGGATAGTGAGAAGACTTTAACTTTGCCGCAATCCGTGAAAGCAGATAATGTCTTTTTAAAAGTTCACAGTGAGCGTGCACTTCACAGGGGGTTATGCTGACCCCTAAAAAATACTCGAACCAAATAGGTATAAAATTCCTATGCATTTCGACATTACTGCTATGTCTTTATCAAGTAGTATATCTGTTTTACCTTTATTGTAGCACATGGTTTAGCAGTTCAATATCTAACTCCTTGTACATCTCAAAACGTATTATTATTGCAAAGAGTATAAAGTTTATGCAGAATAAAAATGTATACATCTTACTTTTAGTACAAGCAAATATAAATGATAACATAATGAATAAAGTCTTATAAATTATAACATAATGAATAAAAACTTAGAAAACAGATTATTATGAATCAAAGATTAAAAAAGCAGACTATGTAATAGATTTTATACAAAATATGATCTTTATATTTTATATCATGCTGTTTATATAAAGGGGTTAATGTCTAGCTCAGCGTTAAGACCTGAAGGTGTTAATGTATTGAATTTGAAGATTAGTTCTGCTTCTCTGAGGAGGAGATCTTTTTCTAGAATCTCCCTTCTGTTCTTTACAAGTTTTTTTATTCCCCAGTATTTTTTTTTAAATACATTTTATTGGTTTTTCAAAATGAGGAACATACAAAAGACAAGGGAGAAAAAGAAAAAAAATATATTAAATAAGGAGGAACTCATCCTCCGACATAAATCAAGGAAGACAACTGAATAAATACCACTATATGTCCTGGCACTTATATGTTCTGTTGAGGCATAAACATGCTATTAATTTATAACTCTAAAGAAAATAAGTATACATTTGTCTCATATTTAATTTATAATCCAAAAATCATATACAATTATTATGTGTGAGATTTCCTATAGAAGATAAAAAATGACTAATGATCGTTTTGAAATTTATATTCCAAAAAATCATATAAAGTTATTATGTGTGAGAATTCTTAAAGAAGATAAACAACGATTAATAATTGGTTTTAGGAGAGAAAAAAAGGGGGGGGGGAATAGAGGGGATGGGAAGGGGGACCCTCCTCTCAATCCAATCTCCCCCTCCCTCTACCCGCTTCCTTCAATTGTATTTTTTAAACCTCTGCCCAGCATTATGGAAAATGACCTGCATAAACGTTTTTGCAGTACGTGTTCAGTATTACTAAATGGCTTAACTAATTGGGATTGTAGATCTTCCGGGAGGACTTTAATAATTGTTATTCATTTATTAAAAAACGTGTAATCTGTAAATTAGTGGGATATTGTAAGGACAGTTGTTCAATAGTGCATTACTTTATTAGTGCCTTTTTACATTCAATAAACTTGGGCGCTCTAGGGGACTTCAAAATAAGATTCCTTACTAATAATATTATTGTATTGAATAATTAGTTGTCCCTGTGTTGCTTTGAATATTTAGTTAAGAAAATAACATGTCTTAAAATCTCATTTTCTGTTGACAATGTTCTTTTAAGACATTGGTTAATTTGTTACCAAAACTGGGAAATTTTAGGGCATGACCAGAAATAATGTAAAATATCTGCTGCTTGCGCATTACATCTAGGGCATGCTTGGTTTATCTTATACCACTTCTTAAAACTATATGCTGTTATATATGCCATATTAATCAGTTTTAGATGTGATTCACGCCATACTGTTCGTACCAACGCTTTATTTATTGCTTTAAGGCTATCTTGTATCTCTAGATTACTAATATTAGGAAAGTCCTTTTGCCACCTTTCCCAAATTCCTTCCATCTGTTTTAGATTGAGGTTTGAATTAATTAAATTGTATAGGTGAGATATTGAATACACTCCCTCCTGATATAACTTAATTCTATTTCCTAATGGCCCCAAAGACCAGTCCGGATTATATTTTATTTGTAATGTATTAATGTAATGTCTAATTTATAGGAAGGCAAAAAAATATCGCTTGGGCAATCTAAATTGTGTTGAAATGTTCTGGAAGGAGTTAATAGTTAGATCTGGTAATAGAAATTGTTTAATATGTGTTAAGCCCTTAGTCTTCCATTGGGGAAAAACTGTGTAGGAAAGACCTGGTTCAAATTCAGGGTTCCCAATGATTGTTAATTGATCTGTGCAAAAAGGGTTGATATTAATTTCTAGGCAATATTTTTGCCATGCAAATATTATATTTTTGAAAGAGAACAGGTTGGTCACTTTACTTGGTAATTTGGATTTTTGAAAATGCAATGTGGCTTTTAGATTATAAGGGGCAATAATGTTATTTTTACATTGAGTGAATGAAACATAATCTTGTCCAGTTATCCAGTCTATGGAAAATTTGAGCAGTGTAGCTAAATTGTAAAACTTCACGTTTGGAAAGGCCAGCCCTGCGGCTTCTTTGGCTCGCATCAGTTTATAGCAATTCGGGGTCTTTCTCCATTCCAAATGAATTTTGTGCATACTTGATTAAAACTATGTCTCTTTTGCATAAGAAAAGAGGGATGTTTTAAAGAAGGTAAAGTAATTTGGGGAATAAAATTGTTTTAATCAGCATTATCCAGGCTGTAATAGAAATTAGGAGATTCATCCAGTCTATTGTTTTCCTTTTACATTCTATAAAAAATTGCGCAAAATTCTGATCATACCACTGTGAATTCCGAGTCAAGATGCCTCCCAGATACTTTACTTGTTGAACTTCTTTGAAAGGATGTTTAAAGAGTAGTTTAAAGAGGGGTTGACCTAAGCGCCGAATGAAAAAACCTCTGTGCCTGGGGGCGGGTGACTCCTAGCTGTTACCCTTAGAAGATATAGTGAGAAAAAGGTAAGGGACCCAGGCGCCTACCCTAAGGAGGCTAAGGTTAAAGAACCAGGAGAGGGCTTAAAACTGATTTAATAAAAGTGATTCCTCACAGATACCACTTTACACGAAACACTTCAATAAGAAAAAAAACAATGATGTTGTAATAATACAATAAATATACTTCATGGATCCATGAGTGGGGGATAAAACCATCAATGAGTGATAATAAAAACAAGGGGTACAGTTTCAGAAATGAATCAACAAATAAAAAACAATAAAATCAATAATGGTAGTCCTGACTCTTCAATAATTGAACAAAGTGTAAAAATGGTGTAAAAAATGTGTCAAAGTCCACAACAATTCACAAAAAAATCCAAAAAATGACGGTGGTTCAAACAGCTGGGTGCTAGTAAAATCCAGTGATGGGATAGTGAGAAATGAATCCAAATCAAATTAGTTGAAATCCAATGTGTAATAAAATATCAATATAGTGGAACAAAGTATGTGGTAGTAAATGGCAATCAAAAATAATGTTCAAAAATAGTGTGGTGATAAACAGTCTGCAATTATTTATCACCACACTATTTTTGAACATTATTTTTGATTGCCATTTACTACCACGTACTTTGTTCCACTATATTGATATTTTATCACTTTTATTAAATCAGGTTTAAGCCCTCTCCTGGTTCTTTAACCTTAGCCTCCTTAGGGTAGGCGCCTGGGTCCCTTACCTTTTTCTCACTAAAGAGTAGATTAACCGGTTTATTTAACCATAGCAATTCCGATTTCTCAATGTTGATCTTATACCCTAATATAGAACCAAATTGCTGGGTGGTCTTTCTCAATGGCAGAGTTTCTTCCAAATTACTTTAATATAGTAGTCAATCGTAATAATCACCTATTTGAATATCTTGCAATTGTTGTCTTAAAGAGACACTGAACCCAATTTTTTTTTTTTCGCGATTCAGATAAATCATGCAATTTTAAGCAACTTTCTAATCTACTCATATTATCAATTTTTCTTCGTTCTCTTGCTATCTTTATTTGAAAAAGAAGGCATCTAAGCTTTTTTGGTTCAGACCTCTGGACAGCACTTTTTTATTGGTGGATGAATTTTATCCACAAATTAGCAAGGACAACCCAGGTTGTGCACCAAAAATGGGTCGGCATCTAAACTTACATTCTTGCATTTCAAATAAAGATACCAAGAGAATGAAGACAATTTGATAATAAGAGTAAATTAGAAAGTTGCTTAAAATTCCATGCTCTATCTGAATCACAAAAGAAAAAAATTGGGTTCAGTATTTCTTTTACAGAATTGCTAAGGGTTCCAGAAAGATGTTAAAAAGAAGGGGGGATAGGGGACATCCCTGTCTAGTGCCATGATAGAGATTAAATCTCTCTGAGACTAGTCCATTAACTAGAATTGCTGATGTTGGTTGGTTATAGATTAATTTGATACGGTTATAAACATTACCTGAAAAACAAAATCCCTCTAATGTGTAAAATAGGTGGTCCCAATTTATATAGTCGAAGGCCTATTTACCAAAAATCCACAAAAGTCGAATTAAACCCCCAGGTCGCCCCATTATATTGGGTATAGCTTCACTTACGTAAAATATATCACAGCATGTAGACATTCTTGCAGTGTTATGTTCAAACTCTACCCTCATATCTCAAGGACACTACGGATTTTTTAACCCCTTAAGGACCAACGATGTACAGGGTACGTCCTATATATGTAGCTAGAGGGATATCAGAAACTGATAGAAATATCAGTGGGGACAGAGTTTTTTGTTCCCTAGTGTCACTTATAATAAAGTATGCAATGACACCATATATAAGAAGTATTACTGAGAAAACCTGGTAGAGAGCCCTCTTGCACTACGTTAACACTCCCTCAGACACTTAAAATAAGCAATCAGCTCTACAGTCCCTATGAATATGAAATTGCCCTTAAAGGACCATTAAACTTGACATTTCAACAACATATAAAATGTTTAATTTTTGCAAGTCAAACATTATTGCAACATACATTCATTATTTATTTTGCTGACTTTTGCTGTAAAATATATTTAGGCAATTTAAGTGAGCTTTTGTTTACTTCACCCTCCTATTCTCTGCACTGAGCAATCAGATTTGTAAAAGGTGGATTAGCAGTTTTGCATTAACAATCATGATAGAAGCATTGTTTGCAATAATAACTAAGTTTATTCAGTGCTAAACCACCTTAAAGGGACCGTCAACACCAGAATTTTTGTTGTTTAAAAAGATAGATAATCCCTTTATTACCCATTCCCCAGTTTTGCAAAACCAACACTGTTATATTAATACACTTTTTACTTCTGTGACTAATTTGTATCTAAGCATCTTCTGACCGCCCATAATCACATGACTTTTAGTTATCTATTGACTTGCATTTTAGCCAATTAGTGCAGTATCTGCCAATAGCCACAGGCGTGCTCACAATGCTATCTATATGGTCTACATGAGCTTGCTCTCCCCTGCTGTGAAAAGTAAATAAAATAGAGGCGGCCTTTAAGGGCTTAGAAATTATCATATGTGCCTTCCTAGGTTTGCTTTGAACTAGAATACCAAGAGAACAACGCAAAATTGTTAATAAAAGTAAATTGGAAAGTTGTTTAAAATTACATGCCATATTTGAAAAATGAAAGGTTTTTTTGGACTTGACTGTCCCTTTAAGGGAAGAAATAAGGGCAGGCTTCTCTATTCTTTCTCAACTGCACATGTGTAAACAGAGTTTGTGTTATATATGAATATTAGTTTGTGATTGGTTAGCAATGATTCTTTTGTTTTGGGGTAGAGGTAAATCTGTGAAATTAATATACATAAAACAATATACTCATTTGAAAAAATTAAGCTGCAGTTTACATTGCAAAATTATTCTCAAGTATGAAGGTTCCCTGACAGCTCCTGTATGGATACTCACCCACTAATTTGGACTGGTAGGCCCTGGAAATAAGTTTAGAATCTGTCCCAGACTGTTGGAGAAAAATTCTAGTTGCTGAGGCTCCGGAGTGAGAGAGAAAAAGCCCAGGGACACTGAGGGGGCCAAGCTACCGCCGGGAGAAAAGCCGGTGCTTATATAATGAAAACAGAATTTATGCTTACCTGATAAATTACTTTCTCTTGCGGTGTATCCAGTCCACGGATTCATCCTTTACTTGTGGGATATTCTCCTTCCCTACAGGAAGTGGCAAAGAGAGCACACAGCAGAGCTGTCCATATAGCTCCCCCTTTAGCTCCACCCCCAGTCATTCGACCAAAGGTTAGGAAGAAAAAGGAGAAACCATAGGGTGCAGTGGTGACTGTAGTTTAAACAAAAAATTTTTACCTGACTTAAATGCCAGGGCGGGCCGTGGACTGGATACACCGCAAGAGAAAGTAATTTATCAGGTAAGCATAAATTCTGTTTTCTCTTGCAAGGTGTATCCAGTCCACGGATTCATCCTTTACTTGTGGGATACCAATACAAAAGCTTTAGGACACGGATGAAGGGAGGGAACAAGACAGGTACCTTAAACAGAAGGCACCACTGCTTGCAAAACCTTTCTCCCAAAAATAGCCTCCGAAGAAGCAAAAGTATCGAATTTGTAAAAGTATGCAGTGAAGACCAAGTCGCTGCCTTACAAATCTGTTCAATAGAAGCCTCATTTTTTAAAGCCCATGTGGAAGCCACTGCTCTAGTAGAATGAGAAGTAATTGTTTCAGGAGGCTGCTGGCCAGCAGTCTCATAGGCCAAACGGATGATGCTTTTCAGCCAAAAGGAAAGAGAGGTAGCAGTCGCTTTCTGACCTCTCCTCTTACCAGAATAGATAACAAACAAGGAGGATGTTTGTCTGAAATCCTTAGTTGCTAGTAAATAGAACTTTAAAGCACGAACTACATCAAGATTGTGTAACAGATGTTCCTTCTTCGAAGAAGGATTAGGACACAGAGAAGGAACAACTATTTCCTGGTTAATATTCTTGTTAGAAACAACTTTGGGAAGAAAACCAGGCTTGGTACAGAAAACTACCTTATCTGCGTGGAACACCAGGTAAGGTGAATCACACTGTAAGGCAGATAATTCTGAAACTCTTCGAGCAGAAGAGATAGTAACTAAAAACAAAACTTTCCAAGATAACAACTTAATGTCTATGGAATGTAAAGGTTCAAACGGAACCCCTTGAAGAACTGAAAGAACTAGATTTAGACTCCATGGCGGAACCACAGGTTTATAGACAGGCTTGATTCTGACTAAAGCCTGAACAAACGCTTGAACGTCTGGTACCTCTGCCAGACGCTTGTGTAAAAGGATAGACAGAGCAGATATCTGTCCCTTTAAGGAACTAGTTGACAATCCTTTCTCCAATCCTTCTTGGAGGAAAGACAATATCCTGGGAATCCTAATCTTACTCCATGAGTAACCCTTGGATTCACACCAACCCAGATATTTACGCCATATCTTATGGTAGATTTTCCTGGTGACAGGCTTTCTAGCCTGAATCAGAGTATCTATAACTGACTCAGAGAAACCACGCTTTGATAGAATTAAGCGTTCAATCTCCAAGCAGTCAGACGTAGAGAAACTAGATTTGGATGCTTAATGGACCCTGTATTAGAAGATCCTGCCTCATTGGCAGTGTCCATGGTGGGACAGATGACATGTCCACTAGGTCTGCATACCAAGTCCTGCGTGGCCACGCAGGCGCTATCAGAATCACCAAAGCCTTCTCCTACTTGATTCTGGCGACCAGACGAGGGAGAAGGGGAAACGGTGGAAACACATAAGCAAGATTGAAGGACCAAGGCGCTGCTAGAGCATCTATCAATACCGCCTTGGGGTCCCGGGACCTGGACCCGTAGAGAGGAAGTTTGGTGTTCTGACGGGACGCCATCAGATCCAACTCTGGAGTGCCCCATAGCTGAGTCAGCTGGGCAAACACCTCTGGGTGGAGTTCCCACTCCCCCGGGTGAAAAGTCTGACGATTTAGGAAATCCGCCTCCCAGTTGTCTACTCCTGGGATGTGAATTGCTGAGAGCTGGCAGGAGTGATCCTCCGCCCACCTGATTATTTTGGTTACTTCCGTCATCGCTAGGGAACTCTTTGTTCCCCCCTGATGATTGACGTAAGCTACAGTCGTGATGTTGTCCGACTGAAATCTGATAAATTTGGCCGCAGCTAGTTGAGGCCATGCCTGAAGAGCGTTGAATATCGCCCTCAGTTCCAGAATGTTTATTGGGAGAAGCTTTTCTTCCCGAGACCATAAGCCCTGAGCTTTCAGGGAGTCCCAGACCGCACCCCAGCCTAACAGACTGGCGTCGGTCGTTACAATGATCCACTCTGGTCTGCGGAAACATATTCCCTGAGACAGGTGATCCTGAGACAACCACCAGAGAAGAGAATCTCTGGACTCCTGGTCCAACTGAATCTGAGAAGACAAATCTGCATAATCCCCATTCCACTGTCTGAGCAGGCATAGTTGCAGTGGTCTGAGGTGTATCCGAGCAAAAGGGACTATGTCCATTGCCGCTACCATTAATCCGATTGTCTTCATGCACTGAGCCACAGATGGCTGGGGAATAGAATGAAGAACTCGGCAAGTATTTAAGAGTTTTAATTTTCTGACCTCCGTCAGAAATATTTTCATTTCTTTTTTTTTAAATCATAATTTTTTTATTGAGGCAGAATTAGAAGTACAAGATAACGACACATTATACATTTCGTGTTTGTTTTTGGTAGATTTAACATACAATACATTTCTTTTCAGAGTAACAATGAGATATAAGCATATAAATGAACAATGAAATCTCAAAAGAAAAAACTTCCTACATGTAACATACCAGATCTTTACTGTACGAACTAGAAATACAGCACACTGCATACGAATGTAAAGTAAAAATAAAGATAATTTGGCTTTGCCTCTTTTTATTCTTTTATTTCCTATGTAAAAACAAAGTGAATTTATATAATGTAATTATCCTGACCCTTGAACTTTTTACACTGACCCTTAACCTATTTCTTGGGTACTTCTACTATGTCTAGTTATTGGTCCAATCCTGACCCTTAACTAAAAACTGAACTTGTCCTTCCAGTTATATTTTAAGCTGTACTCAAGAGTTCACACAAAAAAACTTAAAACTAAAATTCTTACATCCCGGGGGTAGGGAGGGGGGAGGAAAGGGGAAGAAGAAAAAAAAAAAAAAAAAAAAAACCCAATTCAAACTTTAACTATTATAGACCCAGTTTAGCGGTAAAGATCCGTCTAAGATTAGTTCTAAAAAGGGAATGGAATTTTGAAATGGTGAGAGAATCTGCTGTTGAACTATTATCGATTCTCCCTGGATATAATTTTTCCATTTTTTAAAAAATAAGTTAACTTGTTTCTCTGCTGCTTTATCCAATATTATTATTTCACTCATAATCTGGCTTCTCATAGCGTTTAGAAATTCCGTGATTGAGGGAGCGTCTCTTTGCTTCCACCCTTTACATATCTGGTTCCTAGCAATCAAGTTTGCTAAATTTATGAGGAGTCTATCACCTTTGTTTTGTGATGGGTACAAAAATAGTATATGTTTAGCTTGTAATTCTAACTTGTCTTTAACTTTTCTGTTAATCCAGTACTGGATTTTACTCCAAAATTGTAAGATTTTTGGGCACGTCCAGAAGTAATGCAATAAATCTGGCTTTGCTTTATGACATTTGGGACACAATACCTGTGCTTGGGACCACTTAGCAATTCTGGCTGGGGTTAGATAAAAATTGTTTATTACCTTAGACTGTGATTCTCTTAAGTTGGTTCTGTCTGTAGCTTCTCTTGTTCTTTCAATGCTCTCCATTATATCGTTGTCCTGCAACTCAGGAAAATTGATTACAAATCTTTGCTTGCACTGGTTGATATGCAATGCTCCTTCTCTACTCATAATGAGTTGATACCAAGTTGATATAGTTCTGATACCCGCTTTGTAAAGAGTTATTCCTGTCTCTATATTTAATTGCGCCCAGTGCATACTAAACCGATTATCATAGTCATTTATAAAAGGACGTATCTGTAAATATGCGAAGAAATGTTGGGATGGTAAATTATATTCACGTGCGATGTTCTCGAAGGGCCTGACATACCCCGTAAGTGATTCCTTCAGTTGTGATATATAAATCAGGCCTTTAGTTGCCCAACTATGGAATATACTATTGCAGTGTCCTGGTGGGAAGGCTGGGTTACCAGTGATCGGTAGTAATCTAGAGGTCTGAAATTCTATCCCCAATATTTTGCAATATTTCTGCCATGCGATCACTACATTTGTAATTGTGCTTAATCTGCTTATATTGCTTGGTAATTTTCTATATGGACAGTGAAGCACCGCCTGTAGATTAAAAGGTTTAATTAATTCAGATTCATGTTCATAGTAGGTAACATATTCTGATTTGGTAAGCCAGTCTACCCCAAATTTGACCAGGGAGACCAGGTTATAATATTTCATATTTGGGCACGAAAAACCTCCAAACTGTTTATCCTGGGACAATTTATTAAACGAGATACGTGAAGTCTTTTTCCCCCAGATGAAATGAGCACAGGCCTTATTATAGTTATCAATGTCTTTTTTATGTAATAAGAGAGGTAAGTTCTGAAGCAGAAACAAAAATTTTGGGAAAATAATGGTTTTAATAACATTAATACGGGCTGAAACGGATAGGTAATATAGGTTCCACTTAGCTAAGTCATTTTGTAATTTCTGGAATGGTTCTTTGAAATTAAGCTGATACCATGCTGCTGGGTTCTGGCTAATCTTTATGCCTAGATAATTGATGTGCTGTACTTCCTTGAAATTGTCAGAGTAGCTATCTCTATTTTTTTTGATCCAAAGAATTTCTGATTTATTAATATTTATTCTGTATCCTGAGAAGGAACTGAATATGTTTAATAACTTCATTAAGCATGGTATGGACTGCTTTGTATGTTGTAAAAATATTAATAGATCGTCTGCATACAGAGCCACAGACACCTTCTGATTCCCTACAAAGATTGGAGGAAGAGTCTTTCTAAAATGTATGGCTAGGGGTTCCAATGCGATATCAAAAAGTAATGGGGAAAGTGGACACCCCTGCCGTGTTCCTTTACCTAGAGTAATACTTTGTGATAATTCGCCATTGATGAGAAGTTGCGACCTGGGTTTGTTATATACTAACTCGATCAGGTCGACCAGAGCGCCAGAGAAACCAAAATTTCTTCAATGAGTTTATTAAATGGTCCCAAATAATAGAATCAAAAGCCTTCTCTGCGTCTACGGTGAGTAAGGCCATATCTTCCCCCTGAATTCTGTTCCCCGCATCCTGGTCGACCCGATGGAGATAGTCTAGGGTAGTAAGAACTCTGCGCATGTTTCTGACTGCATTTCTCCCTGTAATGAACCCAGCCTGATCTGTATGAATAATATCCGTGATAAAATTTTTTTAGCCTTTCTGCGATTAGAGATATTAATAACTTATAATCTTGGTTGAGCAGGGAAATCGGACGATATGATGCTACATTTGTGGGGTCCTTCTCTTTCTTATGGATTAAGGTAACTATAGAGTCAGAGAAATAGTTAGATTTCATGTCTTTTTGAAGATAATATTGGTTAAATAGTTTAGTTAGGGTACCCGTTATTTCTGCAGCCAGAATTTTATAAAATTCTGCCAGAAGACCGTCTGGTCCTGCGGCTTTGCTTGGTTTAGATTTTTTTATGGTTTCTAAAATTTCTATTTCGGTAATAGGAGCATTAATAGACTGTAATGCTTCTTGCGAAATTTGGGGGATATCCAGACCCAGCCAGAATTGCTCTTTTTGCTCCTCATTCACCTCTTCCCTTGCATAAAGATTACTGTAATACTCAAAAAATATTTTGCCAATATCATCCTTGTTACTAACAAGTTTCCCCTCAGTCCTGATTGATGAGATATGATTTGATTTTCTCCTAAATTTAACCAGTCTGGCCAGATGTTTAGCTGAAATACCCTGACTGCCCTGGAAAATTGCCCTGTTCCTCAGCTCTTCGTATGCCCCAATCTTTTTCAGAAAGCATTCCCTTTCTGTTCTGGCTACTTTATATAGATCCCAGTTCTCTTTATTGGGAGTTCTAAGGTACTTCGCGTATTTGTTTTTAAGTTGGTTTGCTAATTGCGTCTCTCTTGCTTTGTTTTCCTTGTTTCTTTTAATCATGTAGGCTTTTACTTGCCCCCGAATGACTGCTTTGCCTGCTTCCCAAAATACCTCAACTTTGTTTATATAGTCCCTATTCTGTGTGGAGTACTCTTCCCATTTTTGCTTCAGCCAGTTTGCAAATTGCAAGTTTCTATACATATATTGAGGAAAACGAAAAGTATTAAAACTGTTTTTGGGTAGAGTGCTCCATGCAATTCTTAAACCGATTATCGCGTGGTCAGAAAGTATAATCTCTGCAATTTGTGACTCGATATGGTTTTCCATGATGTCTTCATCAACTAAGAACATGTCAATTCGGGAGAAATTGTTATGAGCACTCGATTCGCAAGTGAATTCTCGATTGTCTGGATGCTGAATACGCCAAACATCCTTCAATTTTAACACCCGTGCAAAATTCTGTAAATATTTGGCTTCCCTATTATTGGCTGCTCTCCTCCTGACTCTAAGCCTGTCTAGGTCCGGGCACATTGTACTGTTAAAATCTCCTGCTATAATTAAGTTCTGCCCAATATATGGGGATATAACTTTTGTCAATTTCTCCCAGAACTGAAAGTCCCAGTTATTAGGGGCGTATATATTACATATTGTCCAAATCTTATTATCTATTTTCAGTTGTAAAACTATATATCGGCCGCCTGGGTCTAATTCCTGTTTAGTTATCGTGTATGCTAGACCACCGCCCAGCATAACTGCAACCCCCTTTTTGCGTTTTTCACAAGGTGTAGCGATTATTTCAGTTATCCACTTTGTCTTAAGCTTCCCTATCTCTTCTTTTTTTAAGATGTAATTCTTGTAGCAAAATGATATCAGGGTGTTGTTTTTTTACTAGCTTTAGAATGTTCTTTCGCTTACTGGGTGATGTTATGCCCCCTACATTCCATGAGATTAATTTTAATGAGTTACTCATTTATTCTGAAGTTTTTTGGTTTTTTGACTATGACGATATAAAGAGAGAGAAGAAAAAAAAAAAAATAATAATAAAAAAAAATTAAATATTTTCATTTCTACCGAGTCTATTAGAGTCCCTAGGAATGGAACCCTTGTGAGAGGGGAAAGAGAACTCTTTTTGATGTTCACCTTCCACCCGTGAGACCTCAGAAAGGCCAATACAATCTCCGTGTGAGACTTGGTTCTTTGGAAAGACGGCGCCTGAATTAAGATGTCGTCTAGGTAAGGCGCCACTGCTATGCTCCGCGGTCTTAGAACCGCCAGAAGGGACCCTAGCACCTTTGTGAAAATTCTGGGAGCAGTGGCTAAACCGAAAGGGAGAGCAACAAACTGGTACTGCTTGTCCAGAAAGGCGAACCTGAGAAACTGGTGATGATCTTTGTGGATAGGAGTGTGTAGGTATGCATCCTTTAGATCCACGGTAGTCATATATTGACCTTCCTGGATCATTGGTAAGATTGTCCGAATGGTCTCCATTTTGAATGATGGGACTCTGAGGAATCTGTTTAGAATTTTTAGATCCAGGATGGGTCTGAAAGTTCCCTCTTTTTAGGGAACCACAAACAGGTTTGAGTAAAAACCCAGCCCTTGTTCCACTATTGGAACTGGGTGGATCACTCCCATTGTATGTAGATCTTCTACACAGCGTAAAAACGCCTCTTTCTTTGTCTGATCTGTAGACAGACGAGAAATGTGGAACCTACCCCTTGGAGGAGAACCCTTGAATTCTAGAAGATATGCCTGGGATACAATATCTAATGCCCAGGGATCGTGTACATCTCTTGCCCAGGCCTGAGCTTAGAGAGAGAGTCTGCCCCCTACTAGATCCGGTCCCGGATCGGGGGCTACCCCCTTCATGCTGTCTTGGTGGCAGCTGCAGGCTTTTTGGCCTGTTTCCCCTTGTTCCAGCCCTGGTAAGGTTTCCAGGTTGCCTTCGGCTGTGAAGCGTTACCCTCTTGCTTTGCAGCCGGAGAGGATGAAGCGGGGCCGTTCCTGAAATTACAAAAGGAACAAAAATTAGCTTTGTTCTTTGTCTTAAAGGACTTGTCCTGAGGGAGAGCATGGCCTTTTCCTCCGGTGATTTCTGAAATAATCTCTTTCAATTCAGGCCCAAAGAGGGTCTTTCCTTTGAAAGGGATGTTCAAAAGCTTGGATTTAGACGACACATCGGCCGACCAGGACTTTAGCCATAGCGCCCTGCGCGCCAAAATGGCGAAACCTGAATTTTTTGCCGCTAAGCGGCGTCAGTGATAAAAGAATTAGCTAGCTTTAGAGCCTTAATTCTATCCATAATTTCCTCATATGAGATCTCCGTCTGGAGCAAGTCTTCCAGCACCTCAAACCAGAAAGCGGCTGCAGTAGTTACAGGAATAATGCAGGCAATAGGCTGGAGAAGAAAATCTTGTTGAACAAAAAAGACCCTAACTTCTAATCCATAGGGTCTTTGAAAGCACAACTGTCTTCAATTGATATGGTTGTGCGTTTAGCAAGTGAAGAAACAGCCCCCTCCACCTTAGGGACCGTCTGCCACGAGTCCCGCACAGGGTCAGATATGGGGAACATTTTCTTAAAAACAGGAGGGGGAACAAAGGGAACACCTGGTCTATCCCACTCCTAGTAACGATATCCGCAATCCTCTTAGGGACCGGAAACGCATCCGTGTAAACAGGGACTTCTAGGTACTTGTCCATTTTACACAATTTCTCTGGGATCACCAAAGGGTCGCAGTCATCCAGAGTAGCTAATACCTCCCTAAGCAAAACGCGGAGGTGTTCTAGTTTAAATTTAAAAGCCAATGTATCTTCTCCCTCAGACATCAAATCCCTCGCTCCCACTTCAGAGCGTTGTGAGGGTATATCGGATACGGCTACCAAAGCGTCAGAATGCTTATAATCTGTTCTTAAAACGGAGCCATCACGCTTTGCGCGTAACACGGGCAGTTTAGATAAGAAGGCTGTAAAAGAATTATCCATGACTGCCGCTAAGTCTTGTAATGTAAAAGGGTTAGACGCACTAGAGGTACTAGGCGTCGCTTGCGCGGGCGTAACTGGTTGTGACACTTGGGGAGAGGCAGACGGGCTACCCTCGTTACCTTCAGTCTGAGAATCATCTTGGGCCACATTCTTAAGTGCAACAATATGATCTTTAAAGTGTATAGACATATCAGTACAAGTGGGACACATTCTGAGAGGGGGTTCCACCATGGCTTCTAAAGACATTGAACAAGGATTTTCCTTAGTGTCAGACATGTGTAACAGACTAGTAGTATACACAAACAGGCTTGGAAATCACTTTAATCAAATAAAAAACACAATTTGAAAAAACGTTACTGTGCCTTTAAGAGATAAAAAGATAATTTTACAAAACAGTGAAAAATGCTACAATCCTTTTGAAATTTTCACAGTATGTACCTAAAGCCTTAATAAGATTGCACCACAAGTTGCAAAACGATTAACCCCTTAAAGACCAAACCGGAGCAGCCTAAAGCCAACACCCGGTTAAAATCACTACAGCACCTTGCCACAGCCTTGCTGTGGCCCTACCTGCCCTTAGGGATCAGATTTGGGGGAATATAGCTTCTTTAAGGCCCTCAAACAGCAGCAGGACCCTCCATGTGAAGCAGCATGAACTTCTCTGCAATTCTAAATGCGCATCTGAGGTGCGAAATTAGGCCCCTCACACTCTACTCCGGAGCTGTGAGGCCTAGTAAATCACTCCTAAGTGAATACAAAACAGCCATGTGGGTAATAACCCCAGAAAGAACCCAAAAGGGCTTTCAAAGTGTCTTGCAAACGATCTTTTCCTTAGCTAAACAATCGATTGCCCTGAATAAGTGTCAACCAGCATAATTAGCCCTATTATGTAAGCATTCAATTCCTTACTAAGTCTGTGAATATAGCTTACCCTCCCCTCTCTTCTAGCATTATCTCGGTCTTGTCTAGAAATAAATGACTGAACATACCTTATTGCAGTTCACCCTGCAAACTGTTCCCCCCAACTGAAGTTTTCTGGTACTCCTCAGTCCTGTGTGGGAACAGCAGTAGATTTTATTTACAACATGCTAAAATCATTTTCCTCTCAGCAGAAATCTTCATCACTTTTCTGCTAGAGAGTAAATAGTACAAACCGGTACCATTTAAAATAACAAACTTTTGATTGAAGATAATAAAAACTACAATTCTAACACCACATTCACTTTACCCTCCCGAGAGAGACCCTAGTGCTTAGAGCCGGCAAAGAGAATGACTGGGGGGTGGAGCTAGAGGGGGAGCTATATGGACAGCTCTGCTGTGTGCTCTCTTTACCACTTCCTGTAGGGAAGGAGAATATCCCACAAGTAAAGGATGAATCCGTGGACTGGATACACCTTGCAAGAGAAAATAAAAACACTTTTGGTTCCCTTCATTAAAAGTTAATGCACCAAGCATAGAAACCCCTTACATATGTTCAAACATTAGTCCCAGCCTAACCAGAGCTACCACACATTGCACTAAGCATAAGGAGGTTTTTTTTTTTTTTTTTTTAAAAGATTTTTATTCATTTTCAAACTTATAGAAGTAACAATGAGGGACACGCAGGTCCCAAACACAAACATCAATAGCATACAGAAATATATGATTACGGATCAAACCAGAGGTCCCAAAGATAAGAAATAATACAATAGTGATAGGATTAGATGGACTCCCCTGGTGGAGAGATGACATCTCACATCAGTCTGAGAACAAATGGGATACCTTGAAAGGAACCTATACAACACATCGCATGTCTTGAAATCAGAACAAAGTCTAGGGGGGGGGGAAAGGAGGGGGGGGAGCATAGAAGAGGAGAGGGAAGAAATGGGGGAAGATGGTAGATAGATCAAGGAGAGTCAGGCCGTAGGCTTTAGGACATGACAGGAGGGCTCCAGGAAGTATCAAACTTGTCTTTCCAATCGGCCCAAGCAAGTTCGAATAAGTCCAGTTTGTTTAAGTCGAAATATATAGTCTTTTCCATGGTGTATAAGAAGGCCATGGTTTTTTCAATCTCGTTCCATGAAGGGGTTTTTTCTTTCTTCCAGGACCTAGCCAAATTAGTCTTAATAGAGGCTAGTAAGTAGGTACTGAAGATACCTTTGTGCTTAGGTAAGTCCTGTAAGCCCAGGTGGAGCAAAGCAGTAGGCGGGCCAGGCGGAATTCTGATTCCGAAATCAGTAAGGGCACGGAAACCTTGAGACCATAAGAAAGTAATTTTAGGGCATTCCCACCAAATGTGGAGCATGGTGCCCTGCAAACCACAGTTCCTCCAGCAAAGAGGCGAAACTCCTGGGTACATCCTTGCCAGCCGTGTGGGGACCAGGTACCAGTGAGAAATCACCTTGTAATAGGTTTCGAACATAGTGATACAATGGAGGGTTTTCTTTGTCAAAAGGATGGCCCTTTGCCAGGCGTCCACCGAGATTTGAGAGTGCAGTAAAGCGTCCCAGATCTGCAAATGCGGGGCAGTTTCAGGCGGGACAGTACCATCGAGAGTCCCATAGTGGAACGATAATGGCCGGATAAGTCTGTGACCCGTCTTCCAAACAGACTCCCACGGGGTGGGCTGTCGAGAGGTGGTGGGGAGAAAACCCCAGCTTCTCAAGAGACTTTTAATCCTAATGGTCTCAAAAAAGAGGACCGGAGGAATATCCCCAGGGGAACCCAGGTGGGTTGGGTCTATAAAGCCATCAGGCTGTGAGGCGGACCAGAAGTCCGAGACCCGCCGAATCCCTAGCCTGGCCCATATATTCGGGTGGGTATCCGCCAATCCAGAAAGCAGACCAGCCACCGAAGTGATAGGGGAAGGGTGGGGGGCAATTAGTTGGCGATGCCGGATCTTGTCCCAGACCTGAAGGCATTCTGTGATAACTAGGTTGCTGATACCTAGACTTCTGCGGCTGTGTGGAGGAGTCCAAATAATATCCATTGTGGGGTAGAGAGGCCTGTTCAATCTCGCGCCATTTATCACGGGACTGAAGAACTCCCCACTGGGAGATGTGGGTAAGCATGGCCCCCTCATAGTATTTTACCACAGAGGGGGAAGCCAGGCCTCCTAGGTGTATAGGAAATTTCAGATTTTTTTGAGCTATCCTGGGGGTCGAGCCCTTCCAAATAAACTTTGTTATCTCACTCTGAAACTGTAGCAAGAGTGGCATAGGGACTCTGATGGGGAGGCACCTAAACAAGTAGGTGAGCTTAGGGAGGAAGGACATTTTAATAGAGGCTATACGCCCCATCCATGAGATGGACTTGTGATCCCAAGCGTTTTTTAAGGATCTCAGTTCTGACAACAAGGGGATGTAATTATCTTTGACCATTTTTGAGGCGTTATTAGATATTCTAACCCCCAGATGTGTGACCTGCTCCTGCGACCATTTGAAATTATGGCTTTTCTTTAAACTGTTAATGTAATTGTGAGGGTATCCCCACCAATATATCTCTGTCTTTTGAGTATTCAATTTATAAAATGAGAGGTCACCAAAGGTCTTTAGAACATCCAACAGTCTGGGGACAGCTCTGCCGGGGTCCGCAGTGAAGATTGTGATATCATCTGCGAATAATGCAATTTTTTGCAAAGTGCCTGAAAGCATTATCCCTGGAATGGACGCATCATCGCGGATATGGGCAGCCAAGGGCTCGATCGCCAGGGCAAACAACAGCGGAGATAGGGGGCACCCCTGTCTAGTGCCATTGGAGATGCTGAAAGGGTCAGACTGAAAGCCAAGACCCCTGACAGCAGCCGACGGGGCAGAATATAGCGCCTGAATAGCCCTGCATGTCGACTGGGGTTAGTTAAAGGTTCTGAGGGTTTCCCACAAGTAGGACCAGCGGATTCGGTCAAAAGCCTTCTCGGCATCCAAAGAGATAACCGAGAAAGGCTTCTGCATTCTGGTAGATTCACACACAATATTAACAAGACGCCTAGTATTGTCCGGCCCCTCACGCTTGTGAATGAACCCTACTTGATCCGGACCTATAAGGTGCGGGAGAAGCCTGCTGATACGATTGGCAAGAATTTTAGAGTAAACCTTCACGTCTACGTTGATTAAAGAAATTGGCCTATAGCTTGCACAGGAGGAAGGGTCCTTATCTGGTTTTGGCAGGGTAACTATGGCTGCTTTTAAGAATTCCTCTCTCATGGAGCCTTCTTCACTTGCTAAGGTAAAAAACCTCTGCAAGTAGGGGGATAGTTCGTTGACAAATACCTTATAAAACTGGGCAGAGAAGCCATCAGGTCCTGGAGCCTTAAAGGGTTTTAGATTTTTTATCGTTAGCTTAATCTCTGCCAAAGATAAAGGGGCTGTGAGAGAGTCTTGTTGCTCTGTAGTAAGAGTGGGGAGGTTAGCGGAGGTCAGAAAGTCTCTGATATCCTGACTAGTAGTGGGGGTGAGAGTCTCCAAATTTTCGATATTGTAAAGTTTGGAGTAAAAGTCAGCAAAGCATTCTCCAATCTGAGAGGGCCTCTTATGCAATTTACCATTATAATTAATCTGGGAAATACGGGAATTGCTATGCTTATGCCTGAGCCTATTAGCAAGCATAGTGTCAGGTCTATTACCTTTGTAATAGTATAATTGTTTTAGTTTGCTGAGATTAGTTTGTGTACGGCGGAGCTCTAGGAGGTTGATATGCTCCTTAACTGTAGCAATCTGCGCTGCTACATTGAGGCTAAGGGAAGCGCGATTGAGGGATACCAAGGATCTGAGTTTTGCGTGTGCCTGTGCAAGGGTAAGGCCTGCTAGCTTTCTCAGTGCTCCTTGTTTGCGAATGATAAGGCCCCTGATAGTTGCTTTGATCGCGCCCCAGAGAATATCTTCTGAGGTCTGGCCGTTGTCATTACAAACTAACAATTCAGTCAGGTCCCGTCTTAATTCCTCCCTGAACGGAATATCGGCCAAAATGTGTCTAGGAAGGCACCAATTGGAGTTACTAGGTGCTTTATCTGAGGGGAATAGACCTGCCGTTACAAGGTCATGGTCCGACCAAGAACAGAGTGGGATACTGGAACAGGAGACTGAGTCCAAAGACCCAGCCTGACAAAAAATATAGTCCAGTCGGGAGTAAGTTTTGTGGGGGATAGAGAAATTAGTAAAGTCCCTATCGTTAGGATGTAGACTTCTCCAGATGTCGAAGTATCCATATTGTGACATTACTGCCCTAAATTGGGCAGAGACATATGTCTCTTGCGAATGTTTACTGCCAGCTTGAAGCTGTTTGCGGTCGAGAGTTGGCTCCCATGTCATGTTGAAGTCTCCCACGATCAAAACCCTCCCTTGCCTAATCGTATCAAGTGTCTGTAAAATAGTACGCAGAGATGCAGGCTGTCGGGAGTTGGGAAGATAAATGGAGACCAATGTATGAAGAACATGGATCAGTAAGTGCATGAATTTGCTCGTAGGCGATCCTGTTGTGAAGCAGGATGGCCGTCCCTCTAGCTTTTTTGGAGAAGGGTGAGTGTTCCAGGACTTTATAGGAACGAGAGTGAAAATATTGAGGGGCGCCCGACTGCCAGTGAGTCTCCTGCAGGAAGACTACGTCAGGATTGTGGAATCTAAGTTCACAAGACAAAAGACTCCTTTTAAAGGGGGAGTTAAGCCCCCTGACATTATGTGTGAGCACCTTTAAAGAGTGCGCCATCTCACGACCGTGGCCTGGGGACAGGGGATAGGATGGAAATCGAAGAGAGGGGGTTAGGGGGGGAAATTAGGACAGGAAGTCAGTTCTGAGGTGTTGTGATAGGAAATGAGGTGAAAATAGTTCACCTAAGTGGAACCCTGGCGTGGGCTACCTATGTGGGGGGGGAGCTAGGAATAGGTACAGAGAGAGAGCCGAGGCTATCGGCCCCTCTCTGTGCACAGAGGAAGGAAACAAATAAATCTATAAACATATATTAAACCTGTGAAAACAGCAATGGATATGTACGTACAACAACAACAAACCTGAGTAAGGTACGAAGCATCCAGACTAGGTAAATATAAAATCAGTCATAACTTGGTGAAGAAAAAACGGTACTTATGCTATCTAAAGAGTGGAGGTAATACTATGCCTATTCATTTAGAGATGAATGACCTGTGCTGGGTTGACCACATAAAGTATTAGAAAGCATGTATAAACTCTGGTAATGCAAATATACACATAAATTACAAGAGGGAAAAAATAATAATATTAACTTTAACGTTAGACCCAACGTGGGCCGCTAAGAGTCTAGTACAAGCTAAGTACCACTGTCGCTGTAGGGCCATCCATAAAGAATGGACCCTATGTTAGGACATGATGACAGATTAATGTTGTTGCTGACCAATGGTGCCCTGCATTCAGGAGGAGGGATCTTGGGGACCCAGGGAGTCCTGTGTCTGCTGTGTTTTTTTGCCTTTTGGAGCGCTGATCCTTAGCGGTCCATTCTGGGGCAGTGGCCCTCAATTTTGCCTTGATGGGAACGGGTTCCGTTGTGTCCCCTTTGGTAAGACCCCACTGTGCCAGCAATGCAGTGCCCTGGGCCAGTGAAGAAATTATGTGGGTTTGATTGTCCCTTGTAATCAACAGCTTAGACGGATATCCCCATCTGTATCGGATGCCAGCATTTCTGAGAGCCAGTGTGATTGGTTGGTACTGCCTTCTGAATTGTAGGGTGTGAGCCGACAAATCGGGAAGAAGCTGGATGATTTGAAACTTTTCCGGTAACTGAGGCTTACGGGAGGCGGCCTGCATCAGCTTGTCTTTAAAGAGGGAAATGTGAAAACAGGCTATAACGTCTCTTGGCTTTTCTTGTGAGACGGACCTGGGGCGTAGAGCTCTGTGCACTCTTTCAATAGTGGCAGTAAGGCCCTCCATAGGACCCAACAGGCTACCGAAGAGCTCTTAGAGAAAACCTTGCAGGTCTGTTGATGTAATGCCCTCCAGTATACCCCGAAATCTTATATTGTTTCTGCGGGCCCGATCTTCGACCAAAAGGTTTGATTGATCCGTAACGATATCATCTTGCCGCCTTTCCAGGGAGTCCACCCGTTCACCTATTTCCGAAATATCTTTTTTGAGCTCAGCATGATTTTTTTGAATTTCTTTGGTGATGGAGCGAGTTTGGTTAGCGAGCATCTTCTGAAGGGTATCCTCAGTAATGAAGTGCTGAGACCTGGGGTTTAACAGGGCATCATGTTGGGAACCATCTCCTAGAGACTCTGACCCACTCAGGCCGTCATTGGAGTCATCTTCCAGCTCCTTGCGTGGTAGGGAGAAGTGATCTATCACCGTTTTTTTCACTGATCCAGGTGTTTTTGTGGTTCGTCTGATCGTATGAGGCATTTTGAATTTGTGGCAAAAAGAGAGTCAATGAGACAAAGGCAGAAACAGGACAGGTAGAGCGGTGGTGGCACCAGAGGTTAGATTCACAGGGGGTTACAAAAATAAGAGCATGAGCAAGAAATCACATTAAACAGTACACAGAGAGGGGCCCAGACGGCCTCCCCGACCCCTACCCCTCCATGACGGCCACCCTGCTAAGGATTAAATGACCACAGGTCCAGTTTGTAAAAGGATAGGCCGCCACCGGGGGGGCGAGGGCCAGCGAGACCCCCCAGACACAGGTCAAAGGCAAATTTGCTCCAAAAGTTATGGGTAAAATTGTGGTAAGTCCCCTTCTGGCCCGGGAATAGGGGGTACGACCTTGCGGAAGGGAAAAGGGGAGAGGGAAGTGACCAGCCCAGACAAGCAGGGCCGGAAAGGGGGGGGCCAGTTGGGGTTCACCTGCTAAATGAAAACCAATACAATGCAATACAATAATGGTCAGAGTGAACCTCAGCAAATATGCCCTTAGAATACACACAGGCCTCAGGAGGAGAAGCCTAAGTTCACATGCACAAACAGGTAAGAAAGTGAGGAGAGAGTAAGAAATCTGGCCTAAACAATTAGGAATACTAGGATGTGTTGTGAGCCTTGTGTGCTAGAGCCTGAAGGTGGGAATGTGGGATGAGGCGTGGGGGTACTTGTGGTTGGTTAGTAAGGGGGAGAAAGTGTGGTGAGCTGGTGTTAAAGGGTACACTTTGCTTAGAATACGGCTAAGTCAATCGCTATAGGTAGGACCTGTAAAAAGCAAAAAATGGTTAACACAGCAAGGAGGAAAAAAAAAAAACAGAACAAAATAAAACTACACTCCACTTTGGGCTATGAACCCAAAGGTACCTAAGCTGTCGCAGCAGCTAGAAGTTATGCAGTGTCCATCAATTAGAGCTGATCAAGTAGGATGGAAATGTATGTAGGGGGTTGCACACAGAATATGTCCTTATGAGTGGGAGGTAAAGACAGAAATGGCTTTATATTTTCCAGAGCCCTTGCGGTATATGTGAGTCCTCCTGGAGTGCTGGTTAAACCACAGAGTCTTAAGTTGATAAACACATCATTGCATGGAGGCAGGGAATGGTATTAAGACACTAGCTGGACTGTTTATTTCCGTTTAATGATAACCTTCTGGACCCACCACGGTAAAAAAACTGCAAGAGTGGGCTCCTAACATTAAGTGAACATTTAGTAATGCCAGTGGGACTCTTTCAAGATGTGTGTTGTCTGGGGCAGGGCTGCACTAGCAGGGAGACTGAGGCCCAAGATGGCGGGGATTCGCGCCCTTTTAATTTATCTGCGCAACAGGTAGGCCCAACCACTTAAGGACTGTCTATCCCAGCCGATTTTCTTTCCACAGCAGATGGCTTAGGTGGTCTCCACCCGGTACCAGCCCCCCAAGGACACTGACCTCAGAAGATCGCTCCTCCACTCTGTAGCAGGTGACCAGGCCGCCGGGTATGCGCTCCGGAGCGGAGCCCCGACCCTCCGGAGCAGTGCGGCAAGGCGTGAGCTGAAGACCGGCCTCGGGGGGTGGAAACAAGCAGCGCCTGTCAGGTAATGCCGAGTAGGGCACACAGTCGCACGATACCCCTCTTCTGGGTGCTGGATCTTTTGGATGGTCGCTCCGGGGCGGACCCTCAGCCCCCCAGAGCAATGAGGTGGGAGGTAAGCTGGCGGGTATAGTAGACAAAGGAAGCAGTGATAAAGTCCCTGGAGCGGAGCCCCGACCCTCCGGGGGTAGAGGAAACCCGGCTTCCACCGATAATAAGAGGTCTTCCAGAGCAGTGTAGGTAGGTGATGCCACAGGCCCTATGCCAGGGCGATGAACCGTAGCCAAAGATGTTGCTCCTACAGTCTCAATAGGGCTACCAAAAGTTGCGAAAAGCTGAGCAGTCTGCAGGGAGAGGTGTTATATTGCGAATATCCTCACTTTGCTCTAAAAGTTTTGCAAAATAAACAGTTTATATGCCAAATATATACTCTTTAGTTCAGGAGCTCAGAGTACACACGTCCGAGCTGTGCAGTGGCTAGCTCCGCCCCCCCATAAGGAGGTTTTATTAAAGGGCCAGACACCTAATTACTAAAAGTGCCTCCAAAAGTACCCCCTCCCCAGAGTTGACAGAGGGCTGCAAATGATCCGATATTTCCCGGATAATGTTCCCAAAGATGATAGAACTGTTAGGGACCCGACAGAGAGAAAGAAATGTGTCATGAGAAGAGCAGAAGTCGTCACCTGGCTATGCTGTACCTGTGTCAGAGTACCTAGAAATAGCCTCTGGGCTGTGTAAAGTCACTTGCCTTATGCAGCACCCCTCCACTGGCTTACCAGGCATGTCCCTTTATGGTAAGGCAGCTGCAGTAGGATCCAGTAGAGAGCCCCTCTAGTACAGGTATCGAGTACCGCAGATGATTGCTGTAGGAAATGCCTAAGTCCCTCGTGGGGGTTGAGGCCAAGAACAAAAACTAAGAGAGAGAGATGGAAAGTGGGCGAGTTTTAAAGCTCTTGTATGGGATATTGACCTCCTCCTAGTGGTGGGAAATATATCCCAGAAATACACAGCATTTAACTTGTTCAGACAGAATATAACTGCTGTAAATATTATCTATACCTTCAACCAGAATTAGGCATGAATGTAGCTAGAAAAATGTTACTTTGCTGAATACATCAATCTACTGCTCAACACATTTTCCAGCTATACACTTCCTTTCCTTACTGTGCAGCATTGGAATAATACATCCAGAATGGAAATAAGCACAACACAAAAGAAGAGTCTAAAAAAATAAACAAACAATCTCAGAGTTTTACATTTATTTATACAATCAGAAATACATGCATGGATGTGATAAAATGTAACAAACATTATTAAAATATCAGCACACAGTTTGTCTACCTTTTAAAGGTGCGTTAAACCCCATTATCATTTAATAACCCTGAAAAATGTCTAAAGTAAAATAAACCAACACTATAATATACATTCTTTATGAATTTTACCTTTTATTTTGTTTGTTTTTTAACTTCATTTGTGCAGGGTCCATTACTTCCCATTACGGTCTCTATAGAAAGGCATTTATAGCTTGATGCCATAACATCTTCTGGAGTAACGTAAGCTGGCTTAGAGGCCGAATTATCATATGTCTGTCGGACCTGATCCTACAATGCGAATCAGGTCCGACAGACATCGCTGAATGCGGAGAGCAATACGCTCTCCGTATTCAGCATTGCACCAGCAGCTCACAAGAGCTGCTGGTGCAATGCCGCCCCCTGCAGACTCGTGGCTAATGGGCCGCCAGCAGGGAGGTGTCAATCAACCCGATCGTACTTGATCGGGTTGTAATGTGGCGATTTCTGTCCGCCTCATCAGAGCAGGCGGACAGGGTTATGGAGCAGCGGTCTTTAGACGGCTGCTCCATAACTTGTGTTTCTGGCAAGTCTGAAGACTCGCCAGAAACACAGGCCCTCAAGCTCCATATGGAGCTTGATAAATGGGCCTCTTAGTGTTTAATGAATGCAATACAAACATGAAGTCAGTTTTGCCCATGCTCAGAAGTGACAGAATGCACATTCTCAACATGTCAGCTCTAATCTCCCAGGGGTGAGAGGAAACTGAGAATTTCTAAGTGCTCATTTTGCAAAAATATAAGTGGGTTGTTTACCTTTAACACAATCTTATTCTTTGTAGGTTTACTTTAACATTTGTTTTTACTAAAAGAGCACAGTGTCATACCCCTTTAAAGAAACAACAAAGGTTAATGGTATGCTAATGGTGTACAGAATACAGTTTCTTAAACCAACACTAATATCTGGACCACGCGCATGTGATCAGTGCTGATTCTGAAGTGTGCCTGGGCATAGATTTGGAAGTATGCTTTGTGCATACTGTTAAATTCCAAGATACACCCCCAACCTGTGTACGTACAAAATGAAAACTTTTTTTCCAACACATTTGTATTAAAAACCCAGTATATACTTTTAACTTCCATGTGCTTTAAGTATGATGAAATTTACCAGAGCCTACAAAATTCTTTACTGTGACTGGTTAGGTTCAGAACACAAGATCATTTAAATCTGTCCCTGACTGGGCACAACAAAGGAGAACAGGAACATGGACTTCAATAGGATTTTCAAGAGGTGCATCCCTGAACCTATCCATATTTGTAAAACCTTATCAATTGTGCTAACAAAATGAGTTTTAAATGATTTTGTAACATGTATTTTTGAGATGCACTGCTAAACTGATGAGATCAATGTCCCTTAAGTTTATTTTTTTTTGGTTCATGTCAAAAATATTACAAACTATTCTGTAGCGCAATGGCAATTTGAAGGTCAAAAAAACATAATTTATGTAAGAACTTACCTGATAAATTCATTTCTTTCATATTAGCAAGAGTCCATGAGCTAGTGACGTATGGGATATACATTCCTACCAGGAGGTGCAAAGTTTCCCAAACCTCAAAATGCCTATAAATACACCCCTCACCACACCCACAATTCAGTTTAACGAATAGCCAAGAAGTGGGGTGATAAAAAAGTGCGAAAGCATATAAAATAAGGAATTGGAATAATTGTGCTTTATACAAAATCATAACCACCACAAAAAAAGGGCGGGCCTCATGGACTCTTGCTAATATGAAAGAAATGAATTTATCAGGTAAGTTCTTACATAAATTATGTTTTCTTTCATGTAATTAGCAAGAGTCCATGAGCTAGTGACGTATGGGATAATGATTACCCAAGATGTGGATCTTTCCACACAAGAGTCACTAGAGAGGGAGGGATAAAATAAAGACAGCCAATTCCTGCTGAAAATAATCCACACCCAAAATAAAGTTTAACGAAAAACATAAGCAGAAGATTCAAACTGAAACCGCTGCCTGAAGTACTTTTCTACCAAAAACTGCTTCAGAAGAAGAAAATACATAAAAATGGTAGAATTTAGTAAAAGTATGCAAAGAGGACCAAGTTGCTGCTTTGCAAATCTGATCAACGGAAGCTTCATTCCTAAACGCCCAGGAAGTAGAAACTGACCTAGTAGAATGAGCTGTAATTCTCTGAGGCGGAGTTTTACCCGACTCAACATAGGCAAGATGAATTAAAGATTTCAACCAAGATGCCAAAGAAATGGCAGAAGCTTTCTGGCCTTTTCTAGAACCGGAAAAGATAACAAATAGACTAGAAGTCTTTCTGAAAGATTTAGTAGCTTCAACATAATATTTCAAAGCTCTAACAACATCCAAAGAATGCAACGATTTCTCCTTAGAATTCTTAGGATTAGGACATAATGAAGGAACCACAATTTCTCTACTAATGTTGTTGGAATTCACAACTTTAGGTAAAAATTCAAAAGAAGTTCGCAACACCGCCTTATCCTGATGAAAAATCAGAAAAGGAGACTCACAAGAAAGAGCAGATAATTCAGAAACTCTTCTGGCTGAAGAGATGGCCAAAAGGAACAAAACTTTCCAAGAAAGTAATTTAATGTCCAATGAATGCATAGGTTCAAACGGAGGAGCTTGAAGAGCCCCCAGAACCAAATTCAAACTCCAAGGAGGAGAAATTGACTTAATGACAGGTTTTATACGAACCAAAGCTTGTACAAAACAATGAATATCAGGAAGAATAGCAATCTTTCTGTGAAAAAGAACAGAAAGAGCAGAGATTTGTCCTTTCAAGGAACTTGCGGACAAACCTTTATCTAAACCATCCTGAAGAAACTGTAAAATTCTCAGAATTCTGAAAGAATGCCAAGAAAAATGATGAGAAATACACCAAGAAATATAAGTCTTCCAGACTCTATAATATATCTCTCTAGATACAGATTTACGAGCCTGTAACATAGTATTAATCACAGCGTCAGAGAAACCTCTTTGACGAAGAATCAAGCGTTCAATCTCCATACCTTTAAATTTAAGGATTTCAGATCCTGATGGAAAAAAGGACCTTGTGACAGAAGGTCTGGTCTTAACGGAAGAGTCCACGGTTGGCAAGAGGCCATCCGGACAAGATCCGCATACCAAAACCTGTGAGGCCATGCCGGAGCTACCAGCAGAACAAACGAGCATTCCTTCAGAATCTTGGAGATTACTCTTGGAAGAAGAACTAGGGGCGGAAAGATATAGGCAGGATGATACTTCCAAGGAAGTGATAATGCATCCACTGCCTCCGCCTGAGGATCCCGGGATCTGGACAGATACCTGGGAAGTTTCTTGTTTAGATGGGACGCCATCAAATCTATTTCTGGAAGTTCCCACATTTGAACGATCTGAAGAAATACCTCTGGGTGAAGAGACCATTCGCCCGGATGCAACGTTTGGCGACTGAGATAATCCGCTTCCCAATTGTCTACACCTGGGATATGAACCGCAGAGATTAGACAGGAGCTGGATTCCGCCCAAACCAAAATTCGAGATACTTCTTTCATAGCCAGAGGACTGTGAGTTCCTCCTTGATGATTGATGTATGCCACAGTTGTGACATTGTCTGTCTGAAAACAAATGAACGATTCTCTCTTCAGAAGAGGCCAAAACTGAAGAGCTCTGAAAATTGCACGGAGTTCCAAAATATTGATCGGTAATCTCACCTCCTGAGATTCCCAAACTCCTTGTGCCGTCAGAGATCCCCACACAGCTCTCCAACCTGTGAGACTTGCATCTGTTGAAATTACAGTCCAGGTCGGAAGCACAAAAGAAGCCCCCTGAATTAAACGATGGTGATCTGTCCACCACGTTAGAGAGTGTCGAACAATCGGTTTTAAAGATATTAATTGAGATATCTTTGTGTAATCCTTGCACCATTGATTCAGCATACAAAGCTGAAGAGGTCGCATGTGAAAACGAGCAAAGGGGATCGCGTCCGATGCAGCAGTCATAAGACCTAGAATTTCCATGCATAAGGCTACCGAAGGGAATGATTGTGACTGAAGGTTTCGACAAGCTGCCATCAGTTTTAGACGCCTCTTGTCTGTTAAAGACAGAGTCATGGACACTGAATCTATTTGGAAACCCAGAAAGGTTACCCTTGTCTGAGGAATCAATGAACTTTTTGGTAAATTGATCCTCCAACCATGATCTTGAAGAAACAACACAAGTCGATTCGTATGAAATTCTGCTAAATGTAAAGACTGAGCAAGTACCAAGATATCGTCCAAATAAGGAAATACCACAATACCCTGTTCTCTGATTACAGACAGAAGGGCACCGAGAACCTTTGTAAAAATTCTTGGAGCTGTAGCAAGGCCAAACGGCAGAGCCACAAACTGGTAATGCTTGTCCAGAAAAGAGAATCTCAGGAACCGATAATGATCCGGATGAATCGGAATATGCAGATATGCATCCTGTAAATCTATTGTGGACATATAATTCCCTTGCTGAACAAAAGGCAAAATAGTCCTTACAGTTACCATCTTGAACGTTGGTATCCTTACATAACGATTCAATATTTTTAGATCCAGAACTGGTCTGAAGGAATTCTCCTTCTTTGGTACAATGAAGAGATTTGAATAAAACCCCATCCCCTGTTCCTGAACTGGAACTGGCATAATTACTCCAGTCAACTCTAGATCTGAAACACAATTCAGAAATGCTTGAGCTTTTACTGGATTTACTGGGACACGGGAAAGAAAAAATCTCTTTGCAGGAGGTCTCATCTTGAAACCAATTCTGTACCCTTCTGAAACAATGTTCTGAATCCAAAGATTGTGAACAGAATTGATCCAAATTTCTTTGAAAAAACGTAACCTGCCCCCTACCAGCTGAGCTGGAATGAGGGCCGCACCTTCATGTGGACTTAGAAGCAGGCTTTGCCTTTCTGGCTGGCTTGGATTTATTCCAGATTGGAGATGGTTTCCAAACTGAAACTGCTCCTGAGGATGAAGGATCAGGTTTTTGTTCTTTGTTGAAACGAAAGGAACGAAAACGATTATTAGCTCTGTTTTTACCCTTAGATTTTTTATCCTGTGGTAAAAAAGTTCCTTTCCCACCAGTAACAGTTGAAATAATAGAATCCAACTGAGAACCAAATAATTTGTTACCCTGGAAAGAAATGGAAAGTAGAGTTGATTTAGAAGCCATATCAGCATTCCAAGTCTTAAGCCATAAAGCTCTTCTAGCTAAAATAGCTAGAGACATAAACCTGACATCAACTCTGATAATATCAAAGATGGCATCACAGATAAAATTATTAGCATGCTGAAGAAGAATAATAATATCATGAGAATCATGATGTGTTACTTGTTGCGCTAAGGTTTCCAACCAAAAAGTTGAAGCTGCAGCAACATCAGCCAAAGATATAGCAGGTCTAAGAAGATTACCTGAACACAGATAAGTTTTTCTTAGAAAGGACTCAATTTTCCTATCTAAAGGATCCTTAAACGAAGTACCATCTGACGTAGGAATAGTAGTACGTTTAGCAAGGGTAGAAATAGCCCCATCAACTTTAGGGATTTTGTCCCAAAATTCTAATCTGTCAGACGGCACAGGATATAATTGCTTAAAACGTTTAGAGGGAGTAAATGAATTACCCAATTTATCCCATTCTTTGGAAATTACTGCAGAAATAGCATTAGGAACAGGAAAAACTTCTGGAATAACCACAGGAGATTTAAATACCTTATCCAAACGTTTAGAATTAGTATCAAGAGGACCAGAATCCTCTATTTCTAAAGCAATTAGAACTTCTTTAAGTAAAGAACGAATAAATTCCATTTTAAATAAATATGAAGATTTATCAGCATCAACCTCTGAGACAGAATCCTCTGAACCAGAAGAGTTATCAGAATCAGAATGATGATGTTCATTTAAAAATTCATCTGTAGGGAGAGAAGTTTTAAAAGATTTTTTACGTTTACTAGAAGGAGAAATAACAGACATAGCCTTCTTTATGGATTCAGAAACAAAATCTCTTATGTTATCAGGAACATTCTGCACCTTAGATGTTGAAGGAACTGCAACAGGCAATGGTACTTTACTAAAGGAAATATTATCTGCTTTAACAAGTTTGTCATGACAATCAATACAAACAACAGCTGGAGGAATAGCTACCAAAAGTTTACAGCAGATACACTTAGCTTTGGTAGATCCAGCACTAGACAGCGATTTTCCTGTAGTATCTTCTGACTCAGATGCAACGTGAGACATCTTGCAATATGTAAGAGAAAAAACAACAACATATAAAGCAAAATTGATCAAATTCCTTAAATGACAGTTTCAGGAATGGGAAAAAATGCCAAAAAAACAAGCTTCTAGCAACCAGAAGCAATGAAAAATGAGACTTAAATAATGTGGAGACAAAAGCGACGCCCATATTTTTTAGCTCCAAATAAGACGCCCACATTATTTGGCGCCTAAATGCTTTTTTTTTTGGCGCCAAAATGACGCCACATCCGGAACGCCGACATTTTTGGCGCAAAATAACGTCAAAAAATGACGCAACTTCCGGCGACACGTATGACGCCGGAAACGGAAAAGAATTTTTGCGCCAAAAAAGTCCGCGCCAAGAATGACGCAATAAAATGAAGCATTTTCAGCCCCCGCGAGCCTAACAGCCCACAGGGAAAAAAGTCAAATTTTTGAAGGTAAGAAAAAATGATTAAATCAAATGCATTATCCCAAATATGAAACTGACTGTCTGAAAATAAGGAAAGTTGAACATTCTGAGTCAAGGCAAATAAATGTTTGAATACATATATTTAGAACTTTATAAACAAAGTGCCCAACCATAGCTTAGAGTGTCACAGAAAATAAGATTTACTTACCCCAGGACACTCATCTACATGTTTGTAGAAAGCCAAACCAGTACTGAAACGAGAATCAGCAGAGGTAATGGTATATATAAGAGTATATCGTCGATCTGAAAAGGGAGGTAAGAGATGAATCTCTACGACCGATAACAGAGAACCTATGAAATAGACCCCGTAGAAGGAGATCACTGCATTCAAATAGGCAATACTCTCCTCACATCCCTCTGACATTCACTGCACGCTGAGAGGAAAACCGGGCTCCAACTTGCTGCGGAGCGCATATCAACGTAGAATCTAGCACAAACTTACTTCACCACCTCCATCGAAGGCAAAGTTTGTAAAACTGAATTGTGGGTGTGGTGAGGGGTGTATTTATAGGCATTTTGAGGTTTGGGAAACTTTGCCCCTCCTGGTAGGAATGTATATCCCATACGTCACTAGCTCATGGACTCTTGCTAATTACATGAAAGAAATGTAAATAATTTAATAAGTTAAAAAGTGAAATCTTGCTATTATATACAGCTGTCAGTTTAAAATTCACAATTTTAAAAAAACATCACAATAATTTTATAGCTTTCACTATTCACAGATCTTTTTACAAAACAAGTACCTGAGGATCTAACTCAAATAAAATGACCTTTGTTGGACCAAGTGAATTATTAGGGATAAGACAGTAAACTAGCGCATCTTTTGGTCCATATTTATTTATTATGATAGTATATATTATTCTATTATCTTCTTAGGTCTTCACTGCCTGGATTTGATCTGAAAGAAACAAGGGAATATCATTAGAAGTCTAATTTTACCAATGTTTTTCATACAGTATAAAAATGCATGAATTAAAATCTTTAAATTTAAAAAAGGAGAACTTAATTTACCTTTCCTGTGTTCAAAAAGAAAGATTTGTTACTATATTTTTAAAGGTGCATAATAGATGGTCTAAACATAAAAGATTAAAATAAATAAATACATAGCATTAAGGGGACATAATACCCATATACTAAATCACATGAAAGTGATTCAACATAACTGTAAATACCTGACAGGAAAATATCACCTAAACATCTCCATGTAAAAAAAGAAATTTTAGCTCAAAATTTCTACAGCTCACAATAGTAAGTGCTCTGTGAATGAACAGTTATTCTACAGTTACTGTCAGCTGCATGTTGAGAGAAAAAAAAAAAAACAGCAGCAGCCAATCAGCTTCATCAGTGCTAATGTCACACTTTGCTTTACTGTGATCTCATGAGTTTTTGCCTAAAGGGACACAAAACCATTTTTTTTCTTTCATGATTCAGATACAGCATGCACTTTTAAATAAGTTTCCAATGTATTTCTATTATCTAATTTAATTATCTTTGTATCCTTTGTTGAAAACTATACCTAGGTTGGTGTAGAAGCTGCTTATTGGTGGCTGCACAAATATGCCCCTTGTCATTGGCTTTTAGCTAGCTCCCAGTAGTGCATCGCTGCTATATATGATCTAGGATCATGAAAATTTTGGACTTCATGTCCCTTTAAATCTACCTAGATTCATTGTAAACTTCCTTAAACTGAGGAGGGAAATAACATGACTGTGTGTGCACATGCCAGATGCATGTTCCCTTGCAAGTCCTGGGACTAGCAACTTTATTGGATGCTTAAAGTCTCTTTACAATGGGATGTGGCTAATGAAGAAATTTTGAGGTCAAATGTCCTTCCTTTTTAACATAAAAGGTGTGCAGGTGATATTTTCTAGTCAGCTTTTTACAGATATGCTGTATCACTTTCAAGTGCTTCAACATTTGGGTATTTGTCCCTTTAATATGAATTGATTAGGGAAGTTAAAGAGGTCTAATGATAAATAGCTTATAAAGCAAATAGGTATGTTTCCAGAATGCCTAACCTGACTGAGGCTAAGATACAATGTTTTAACAACTCTTGAGGATATTCTTAAAAGTGTGGCATATTTATTACATATCACTTAGAATCCTATAAGTTAGTACATAACACTAAAATAGGTAAAAAAACAGGTATTAAAAACAGACTAAAAACATGGATCCATGCATACATTAAATAATCTAAACCTTTGTGCACAAGGTATAGGGCCTTGATTTTTTAGGCTCTGACTGATGTGTAAGGCTTACACAATGGCTGTTTATCCTCTGGCCGAAATGCGTTGACCGATTATCTGGTAAGCCTTATTCATAATTTTCACTTAAACCCAAACAAACTACACTATTCCAACTTCTTTCACAGAAGTATTCACCAAAGAGCTGCACAGCCTTCTGGGAATCTGGATATCCATTTGAGGTCTCAGCAGTAGGACTGCAGACTCTCATCACAAAGATTTGAAAGGAATTTGTACCTAACCTGAAACACTTGCACATTCTTTATATATTTATATATTTTTATATTTCAATTTTTTTTCTTTTTTTCACATGTTTAATTTTTAATTTTTTATATCAGTATTCTGATATTAGCATTTTTTTTATATCAGTTCTTCACACTTTAACACTGGTTTGGACTCAATTGGAAGTTTATTTTGAAAGTTTCACTATCTTTGGGATTTACAATTTTCACACATTTTTTCACCGTTCGATTCAGCTGTACTTCTCAATTTATCACCACAAGATATACATTAATCGGACACTTCAAGGATGGTATTACAGATTACACAGTGAGCACACATTTTGGATACAATAGGAGTGGCTCAGTGCTACACCAGGCTAAGGATAAACAGCCATCGTGTAAGCCTTACACATCAGTCACAGAGCCTAAAAAATCAAGGCCCTATACCTTGTGCACAAAGGTTTAGATTATTTAATGTATGCATGGATCCATGTTTTTAAACCTGTTTTTACCTTTTACCTTTTAAAGTGTTATGTACTAACTTATAGGATTCTAAGTGATATGTTATAAATATGCTACACTTTTAACAATATCCTCAAGAGTTGTTAAACATTGTATCCTAGCCTCTGTCAGGTTAGGCGCTCTGGAAACATACCCATTTGCTTTAGATCCTTACTTCACTTCTAGGAGTCAACACACCCGGAGCTTATAGGATACACCACATAGGCGCTAGGTTTTTACATAGAACTCTCAGATAAATAGCTTATATTAAGAGATTTAATAAAGCTGTAGATAAAAGCAAACATTTTTCTTTTAACACGACATTAGGATAACAAGTTGTTATAATCTCAACTTGAAGAGAAATAGAGGTAATAGGGACAAGTACGCTCACTGAATTAAAAAAATGCCTGGGGTATGCGAGGATATTCTGAGAGCAGAGACTACACTTCAGAAAGAAATAGACACTCTACTAAATAAGCCATCAAAAACTGTTTTGAAACCTTTGCCAATGTTATCTGGCCTAATAAAGCAGCTGTCATGCCTCTAAATTAGGGATCAACAAATGAGCACTAGGACACCATGTAAAATGACATTTTTGCTAAAAAATAATGGGCTTACAGCTATTTATCGCCCTCTTGTGGGTGCACCAGCACAGCACAATGACAATTTTATCAGGCAGCCAGGCACAGCCTTTTCCTACTTGTTTCTTCCTTCAGCTCCTGACACATAGTACTGTGTCTCTGTAACCAACTCCAGGACCCACAAAGGTAAGAAACACACACCTGAACATACCATGAAAACTTAAAAATATCTGGCTATTAGATTCTGTTGTGCCCTCTCAGGCATCCGGGAGATTAACAGGAGTCTTTTCTGGTTACAAATGGAAACACCTTCTGTGCATACTTGTAGTTCAATTAACTAAATTGCAAATGTGGATAAAAAATCCATACGTTTCTACAACATTATTTAAGAGCAACTTACCATATGCAATTGCCTTATAAAAAACAAAACAAAAAAACAAATAAATATTGTATGAAATGTTAAACACCCCATACACATACTTCAATGAGACTGAAACATGTATTCTGTATGTCTGTAAAGAGAGCAAAATTGTTGTCATCCCACCCACATATAATTGTAACTTTGAAAATCAGTTTAGGACTTGCTAGGGCATATCTAAAGCAGCCAGCCAGCCAGCCCTTCATGAGGATGCCCACATAGTACAGTAAAGTTTCAGAATGTGGGAACATTCTATTTTATCTGGTGAGAATTAGAAAACTCATAAGTGATTTCACCCAATACTGGGATTAACAGAAATTGCAGTTTCCTAAAATATACAAAGTACAATTCATACTTCATAGATTGCAAGCATTGTTGAGCCATGATTATTCATGTCTTTCCTGATCATAGCCCATCAATGACATTTATTTCCAAGTTATATTTTCAATAAATAATTATACAAAAGTGAGATTCAAAAGATATATTGTGCAACAATCAACCGAAGACCAAGTCTGACATCTGGTGGTGTTTGCTGAGCATTGTACTGTGGGAAAAAGCTTGGAATAGAAGATGTTCTAATGAAATCTTTAATCATATGTAGAGTGTGTGTATGATTTGGACTAGTTGTCCAAACATACTCTGCCCCTCAGCTATCTCTCGCTCTCCCCCTCTAAGGTCTCATTATGTATCAGTACACAACATCGCATTGTCATGATTACTCTGTTAAAGAGAGCAGGTCATATGAAAAATAATTAGCTAGAATTCTCCGTTTTATGTTTCAGTTGCCAAGTATGTTCAGGAGATTTTGCCACCACTATTATAATACAAACTACACTCTTTTACGTGTTTTTCATTGTTCCTTAAACCTATTTTTCCTCCTGCTAGGGAATTTTATTTTGCTATGGATATTTCCTGTCCTTGACTCCTATCCATTGAAGCATGTATCAGAGGCAGTGTGGCTTTGCAACTAGATTGATGCATTAAATAACTCCTTTATAAACAGACTACAAATATAAAGGTTGTGGTTGATTTTCCTTAGTTTCATCTAAAAAGGCCATTTCAAAATTATACTTTTTTTTTTTAACAGTATGTTCCTATCTTGAATAAACAAACGTTTCTTTAGACTTTTCCCTCTCCACTAACAGAGCTGTGAGACTTGGGTTATTAGTGACCATCAGTAGGAAATACACAGTTGATGCTGCTTAATTTGTTTCAAAACAACTTAAATTGTCCCTTTACATATAAAGGCAAAGACAACAAAATCAAGTTTCATTGAATACTTTTATGGATAAGCCAAGAAAAGAGAGAGGAAAAAAAGGGAAACAAAAAAAATATGAAAAAGGAACCTTTAGGAGCACCAGATAACAACATTACTTTTCCAAAATATGTGTGAGAGACAAACACTCAATGCAGGTTGGAAGTGAGCAGAATAGGATTGCTTTGCGACCTTTATAAAGAGAGGCAGGTATTTTATCTTCTCAAGCAGTAGAAACATCTGTAGCTGAGTGCACCTTTAGACAAAAGCTGTTACACCTGGCCAGGCCAATGCACTCCACAGTCCATTTAATCACTGATTTAACTACCATAAAATCTTCCCTTGTTATTTTAAAGTATCACCTGCAGATGCTCAGTCATTATTCAGTCTTATCTGTGACAAACATAAGTACAAAAACCATGTAGAAGAATAGTTGCTTTTCATAGTTTTTATCTCCAGGGTCAAAAAAAGCCTGTGAAATGACATTGTGTAAAGGGACACTGGACCCAATTTTTTTCTCTCTCATGATTCAGATAGAGCATGCCATTTTAATAAAATTTCTAATGTATTCCTATTATCAATTTATCTTCGTTCTCTTGCTATCTTTATTTGAAAAAGCAGGAATGAAAGCTTTGGAGCCGGCCTATTTTTTGTTCAGTACCCTGGAAAGGGCTTGCTGATTGGTGCCTGCATTTAGCCATCCAATCAGCAAGCGCAACCCAGGTTCTCAACATAAAATGGGCAGGCTCTGAAGCTTTTATTCCTGCTTTTTCAAATAAAGATAGCAAGAGAAACGAAGAAAAATTGATAATAGAAGTAAATTAAAAAGCTGCTTAAAAATGCCTGCTCTATCTGAATCATGAAAGAAAAAATGTGGGTTTAATATCCCTTTAAGAATAAAGTCCGTTATTTTATGATATAAAACACAATACACTCAGAAGCTTCTGCACTCTTATTGTGGTAAAGTATGAGAAAAGATGTATTTGCTAGAAGAAAATATATTTTTAGTTTAAGGATCAAAGATAAACATCTAGCAAAGATTCAATAGGATGCAACATAATAATGAGCAACAAAAAATAAACGTCCTAAGGATGCACCATCCTTCAAATGTAAGGCTTGATGTGAGGCATAGCTGGAGCATGCCCACTTCACATCAGATGCTTCTAATAATTGATAAACATGCAAAGAGAACACGCAATTCCCTCGTTAAACTGGATGATTCTTAGAAAGTTATTCAGAAGAACTCAAAGAAGAGGCAAAATAATGCCAACATGGAAGGCCTATAACCACTACTGCAACATATCCAGTCCAGAGGATGGAGGAAAAACAGAATTTATGCTTACCTGATAAATTACTTTCTCCAACGGTGTGTCCGGTCCACGGCGTCATCCATTACTTGTGGGAAATATTCTCCCCCACAGGGAAAGGCAAGGAGAGCACACAGCAAGAGCTGTCCATATAGCTCCCCCTCTGGCTCCGCCCCCCAGTCATTCGACCGACGGTTAGGAGAAAAAGGAGAAACTATAGGGTGCCGTGGTGACTGTAGTGGATAAAGAAAAAATTTTTCAACCTGATTAGGAAACCAGGGCGGGCCGTGGACCGGACACACCGTTGGAGAAAGTAATTTATCAGGTAAGCATAAATTCTGTTTTCTCCAACATTGGTGTGTCCGGTCCACGGCGTCATCCATTACTTGTGGGAACCAATACCAAAGCTTTAGGACACGGATGAACAAATCAGGTTACCTAAATGGAAGGCACCACGGCTTGCAAAACCTTTCTCCCAAAAATAGCCTCCGAAGAAGCATAAGTATCAAATTTGTTTAAAAAATTAGTCATTCTTTTGCCTAAGAAAGGAAGAGGTGTAAACACCACAAACTCCTCACCATCCCCGTGGAGATGCTACTTGTTCAGAGCGGAAAGGAGAATGACTGGGGGGCGGAGCCAGAGGGGGAGCTATATGGACAGCTCTTGCTGTGTGCTCTCCTTGCCTTTCCCTGTGGGGGAGAATATTTCCCACAAGTAATGGATGACGCCGTGGACCGGACACACCAATGTTGGAGAAATGTATATCAGATGATAAAAAAAATTCAAAGAATTTGCAGGGAATTCCTGCAACTCCCTTGTGAGAAGAAAATTGTGACACAAACACATTTCCATGTCCAATATGAAGGGAAAAGATCCCTGAGTAAATGCCAAATACCTGTTTTAAAGTGAAGCTCAATTTTCAGCAATGAGTGCCCGGTTTTTAAAAATACTTTTAAAAACAGGGGAACTTTCATTGATGAAAATTTACATTGCACCGGATTTGTAGAAATACTTACCTTTTACTTCTGCAAACCCGGATCGGCGATCCCAGCCTCAGTTCCTCTGTACTGACGTCAGAAATGACAAAACCGGCTTCCTCCAATTATGGCTTGCACCCCAGAGCGTCCAACTCGTGATGCCCGGCTGTGATTGGAGGAAGTCGGTTTCGTCATTGTTGTGGTTGTACAGCAGGAAGAAGAAGGCGGGAATCATCGATCCGGCTTTGCAGAAGTAAAAGGTAAGTATTTCTACAAATCCGGTGCAATGCAAATTTTCATCAATGACAGTGCCCCTGTTTTTAAAAGTATTTTTAAAAACCGGGCACTCATTGCTGAAAATTGACCTTCACTTTAAGTTGCAATCAGGAAGAGAAAAAAAAAAATCTAAAAAGCCCATCTTACTTAGTCGTGCAGATTCTTGAAGTGGGTACTTTTGTAGATACAAAATAGGAAAAGAGAAATAAATATTTTAATGTAGAAACTTGAAGACGAGATTTATAAAGATGCATCCTACAGATATATAAATACAGGGAGGGCCCTTTGCCGGATTTATTAACAAAAAAGTAAGAAGTGATTTCATCTTGAACTTATGAACATTCAAATTTAAAATTTTCAGATCCATTACAGACAGACAGACTTCTCTCTTCTAAACACATTTTAAACATTTATTTTAATTGGAAACAATTTTTACATTTAATATTTATGATACTTTATTTTATTAAATACAGTATGTTTGTATATATTGTACTTTTAATGTTTTTATTTTTTATTACTTATATTATTTTTGTTTGTAGTCCTAACACTTTTCTCAAGCTTAATACATAACTAACCACTTAACATTAGAGCAATGTTTAGCTTGGGTGCTCTATTCATTTAAAGTATAGGGTGCGCTAAACAAAATGTTGGGCGCACTGTAATTCTCTGGTATTATGGACTTGTAATAATATAATTTATGTTTACCTGATAAATTTCTTTCTTTCATGGTGGTGAGAGTGCACAATTCCATACTCCTGGGAATTATACTTCTGACCACTAGGAGGAGGCAAAGATCTTAAAACTCCCAGAGCCCTTAAAACCCCTCCCACATTACTGGAAATTACTCTGATGTATAGCCAAGCCAGAAAAGACGGTAGGAAAATAAAATAAAACTAATGCATTCATTACTTTTGGGAAATACTGAACCTGGCCAACAGGAGGAGGCAGAGACACCCCAGCTAAAGACTCTCCCCGTACAGAAGAAAAGAAAATGATCAGGTAAGCATAATTTAAGTTTTTTTTATCTTCCTAAACGGGGAGAGTCCACAGCTGTATTAATTACTTTTGGGAAATCAATACCCAAGCTTATAGAGGACACTAAATGCAAATGGGCACGGAAAAAAAGGCGGCCCATTCTGATGGCACCATAGCCTGACACAACCCAGATTCACGCTAACTTCAAAACTACTTCAATAGAGACAGGAAGCACAAAAACATGGAAGGAGGACAAGGTAACCACCCATCATTTAGAACCATAAGGATCCCAGTTAGAAATCACTCTAAATTCTGGACTCCAGTGAGCACAAAAACCTCTGAGGAGACACAAGTCTCACTCTCCAGAAGCACACAAAGAAAAATATCTCCATGAAGAATGGCAAGGGAAACAACAAACAAAACTCCAACACCACATTCTCCCTAACTGAAAGAAGGGCAGAATCAAATAAGAAGGTCCGAAAGAACCTCCATATACAATCCGAAGATTCAAGGACAAAACAGAGAGAGAAGCCCCTAGCACAACTGGAAAAAGAGCAGCTACTAGGCTGCAAGAGGACAAAGTCCCGCATAAAACACACTACCGACGGAGGAAAGCAAGAAAGGAAAAATTTTAGATCACCTCCTACATGGATCCAAAAGGAACCAATGTAAAGCCTGAACCAGAACCGGAGTCCCAGAAGGACAAAAGGTAGAACAAGACTACCTTACCATAGACAGCTAACTAGCACAGAGAAACTGAACACCCATAGGTCAGAAAAAAATGCGGGAGCAGAACAGGAACGGAATAGTAACAACCGTTGACGCCACAAACTAAAGCCACAGGCTTTCATCGGATAGGAAGTCAGACTAAACATCAAACCATAGTAACGAGCCAACCGAGTAGCAAGAAAACTTACGCCAGGACATTCCTGTCAAGGAACAAGAAAAAAACTCAGAAAGCAGGGCAGGCCAATTCCCCCCCTACTAGAAAACAGGGTAAGGGAGGACAACCCCCTGACCAAAAGAAAGAACCAACTATACGTCAAGGAAAGGTTCCCACTGCAAGGCCTCCCAACCTAAGAAAGGATTTTTCGGGAGACAAGATATGTGGTCGATGCCCAAACAGAGCAGTCAGAATATCTGACCCCTACTCCGAGCAAACAGTCCTATCACAGAAGCGACCCAAGGACAAGAGAGATTAAAACATCCCAGAATCGACGAGGCAGTGATCAGATAATGAATCTCCAACCACGATTTCCTAAGAAAAGGAAGCAGGAAGGAGGCACAACATCCAGAGAAACTAACTCTGGATCAAGGATACCTATCCTCATTACCTTTCAGAAACCCGAAGGGAAGGTACACTGCAGACAAGAGAAGCCCTCGGGCTAATGAAGGAAAACTACCTCTGGGGGAGCCAATTGTATAAGCACAGCAGAACAGATCCTTCCAACTAGAAGGAAAACAGGGAAACCCAGGAACATTCCAGTAATGAAATTCCCAGAAAAAAACCCTCCATCTCTCCAGAAGCGAGAAAGGGAACCGCCTCAGTAGGAACAAGGAGATTTCCCCCTACTGAATGCCGGACCGATCCAAGAGTATAAAATCCTGAAAACAAAATAACCGAAATGCCAAGTCAAAGACAAGGATTAGGTTAAGAAACCAGACCCCCAAAACCGGGAGCCGGATCAAAACCAAAAGCCTTGTGGAACAACCACAAAGTTACCTGGAAATGAAAATTGCACCAAAGAGGATGCATCCCATACCCCCATGGGGTCTTGAATTCTTATCTCATATGATCTATCCAAGTGGCTATCCACTCAGCCCCAAAGGGCTTCTAAGATAACACCCACAAAGTAAGTCCGCAGACAAAGGAAGGACCCAAAGAGATCAGAACTCCATGAGTGAGGGAACACAACAGTCTCTAAAGATCCAGTCTGGAACAGCCCTCAGAAAACCTAAAGTGCAAGGAGTTAACGAATGAACGAGACTCCTAAAACTCCTATCGGTTGATGGCAAGAGAGACTGCATAAGAAGTATATAGCATCCAAAAAAACAAAATTTATGCTTACCTGATAAATTTATTTACCTTGTGGTGTATCCAGTCCACTGATCATCCATTACTTGTGGGATATTCTCCTTCCCAACAGGAAGCTGCAAGAGGATCACCCACAGCAGAGCTGTCTATATAGCTCCTCCTCTAACTGCCACTCCCAGTCATTCGACCGAAGACAAGCAAGAGAAAGGAGAAACCATAGGGTGCAGTGGTGACTGTAGTTTAAAAATAAAACACACCTGCCTTAAAATGGCAGGGCGGGTCGTGGACTGGATACACCACAAGAGAAATAAATTTATCAGGTAAGCATAAATTTTGTTTTCTCTTGTAAGGTGTATCCAGTCCACGGATCATCCATTACTTGTGGGATACCAATACCAAAGCTATAGGACACGGATGAAGGGAGGGACAAGGCAGGTGCTTAAACGGAAGGCACCACTGCCTGCAAGACCTTTCTCCCAAAAATAGCCTCCGAAGAAGCAAAAGGATCAAATTTATAGAATTTTGAAAAGGTATGAAGCGAAGACCAAGTCGCCGCCTTACAAATCTGTTCAACAGAAGCCTCATTTTTAAAAGCCCATGTGGAAGCTACCGCTCTAGTAGAATGAGCTGCAATCCTTTCAGGAGGATGCTGGCCAGCAGTCTCATAAGCTAAGCGTATTATACTCCTTAGCCAAAAAGAAAGAGAAATTGCCGAAGCCTTTTGGCCTCTCCTCTGTCCAGAGTAGACAACAAACAATGCAGATGTTTGACGAAAATCTTTAGTAGCTTGTAAATAAAACTTTAAAGCACGAACCACGTCAAGATTGTGTAAAAGACGTTCCTTCTTTGAAGAAGGATTAGGACACAGTGACGGTACAACAATCTCCTGATTGATATTTTTATTAAATACCACCTTAGGTAGAAAACCAGGTTTGGTATGTAACACTACCTTATCTGAATGAAAAATGAGATAAGGGGAATCACATTGTAAAGCAGATAACTCTGAAACTCTTCGAGCCGAGGAGATAGCTACTAAAAACAAAACTTTCCAAGATAAGAGCTTAATATCTATGGAATGCAAAGGTTAAAACGGAACCCCTTGAAGAACCTTAAGAACTAAATTTAAACTCCAAGGCGGAGCAACAGGCACAGGCTTGATTCTGACTAAAGCCTAACAAAACGCCTGCACGTCTGGAACCTCAGCCAGATGTTTGTGCAAAAGAATAGACAGAGCAGAAATCTGTCCCTTTAAGGAACTCGCCGACAAACCCTTCTCCAATCCATCTTGTAGAAAAAATAATATCCTAGGAATCCTGACCTTACTCCATGAGTAACCCTTGGATTCACACCAATGAAGATATTTACACCATATCTTATGATAGATTTTCCTGGTGACAGGCTTTCGCGCCTGTATTAAGGTATCAATGACCGACTCGGAGAAACCGCGCTTTGATAAAATCAAGCATTCAATCTCCAAGCAGTCAGCGGTAGAGAAATTAGATTTGGATGGTTGAAAGGACTCTGAAGTAGAAGGTCCTGTCTCAGAGGCAGAGTCCATGGTGGAAAGGATGACACGTCCACCAGATCTGCATACCAAGTCCTGCGTGGCCACGCAGGTGCTATCAAAATCATTGATGCTTTCTCCTGCTTGATCTTGGCAATCAGACGAGGGAGCAGAGGAAATGGTGGAAACACATAAGCCAGGTTGAAGGACCAAGGCACTGCTAGAGCATCTATCAGCGCTGCCTTGGGATCCCTGGACCTGGATCCGTAACAAGAAAGCTTGGCGTTCTGGCGAGACGCCATGAGATCCAGTTCTGGTTTGCCCCAACGTTGAATCAACTGTGCAAACACCTCCGGATGGAGCTCCCACTCCCCCGGATGAAAAGTCTGTCGACTTAGAAAATCCGCCTCCCAGTTCTCTACTCCTGGGATATGGATAGCTGATAGGTGGCAAGAGTGAATCTCTGCCCAATGAATTATCTTTGAAACCTCCAACATCGCTAGGGAACTCCTTGTTCCCCCTTGATGGTTGATGTAAGCTACAGTCGTGATGTTGTCCGACTGAAATCTGATGAACCTCACTGCCGCTAGCTGAGGCCAAGCCTGAAGAGCATTGAATATCGCTCTTAGTTCCAGAATGTTTATCGGAAGGAGAGCCTCCTCCTGAGTCCAGGACCCCTGAGCCTTCAGAGAGTTCCAGACTGCCCCCCAGCCCAGAAGGCTGGCATCTATTGTTACTATTGTCCAATCTGGCCTGCGGAAGGTCATACCTTTGGACAGATGGACTCGAGATAGCCACTAGAGAAGAGAATCCCTGGTCTCTTGATCCAGATTTAGTAGAGGGGACAAATCTGTGTAATCCCCATTCCACTGACTGAGCATGCAGAGTTGCAGCAGTCTGAGATGTAGGCGGGCAAACGGAACTAAGTCCATTGCCGCTACCATTAAGCCAATTACTTCCATACACTGAGCCACCGAAGGGCGAGAAGTAGAATAAAGAACACGGCAGGAATTTAGAAGTTTTGACAACCTGGCCTCTGTCAGGTAAATCCTCATTTCTACAGAATCTATCAGAGTTCCCAGGAAGGAAACTCTTGTGAGAGGGGATAGAGAACTCTTCTTTTCGTTCACTTTCCACCCATGAGACCTCAGGAATGCCAGAACAATGTCCGTATGGGACTTGGCTATTTGGAAATTCGACGCCTGTATCAGAATGTCGTCTAAGTAAGGGGCTACTGCTATGCCCCGCGGCCTTAGGACCGCCAGAAGTGACCCCAGAACCTTTGTAAAGATTCTTGGTGCTGTAGCTAACTCAAAGGGAAGAGCCACAAACGGTAATGCCACAAAGGTAATGCCTGTCTAGGAAGGCGAACCTGAGAAACCGATGATGATCCTTGTGTATCGGAATGTGAAGATAAGCATCCTTTAAGTCCACGGTAGTCATGTATTGACCCTCCTGGATCATAGGTAGGATGGTTCGAATAGTCTCCTTCTTGAAAGATGGGACCCTGAGAAATTTGTTAAGGATCTTGAGATCTAAGATTGGTCTGAAGGTTCCCTCTTTCTTGGGAACCACAAATAGATTTGAATAGAAGCCTTGCCCCTGTTCCTCCTTTGGAACTGGGTGGATCACTCCCATAACTAGGAGGTCTTGAACACAATGTAAGAATGCCTCTCTCTTTATCTGGTCTGCAGATAATTGTGAAAGGCAAAATCTTTCTTTTGGGGAAGAAGCTTTGAAATCCAGAAGATATCCCTGGGACACAATTTCCAACGCACAGGGATCCTGGACATCTCTTGCCCAAGCCTGGGCGAAGAGAGAAAGTCTGCCCCCTACTAGATCCGTTACCGGATCGGGGGCCAATCTTTCATGCTGTCTTAGAGGCAGCAGCAGGCTTCTTGGCCTGTTTACCTTTGTTCCAAGCCTGGTTAGGTCTCCAGACCGGCTTGGACTGGGCAAAATTTCCCTCTTGTTTTGTATTAGAGGAAGATGATGCTGCGCTCGTCTTAAAGTTTCGAAAGGCATGAAAATTAGTTTGTTTGGTCCTTAATTTGTTAGACCTATCCTGAGGAAGGGCATGATCTTTTCCTCCAGTAATATCAGAAATGATCTCCTTCAGTCCAGGCCCGAAATGGGTCTGCCCCTTGAAGGGAATATTGAGAAGCTTAGACTTTGAAGTAACGTCAGCTGACCAGGATTTAAGCCATAGCGCCCTACACGCCTGAATAGCAAAACCTTCTTAGTTCTTAGCCGTTAGTTTAGTTAAATGAACAACGGCGTCAGAAACAAATTAATTGGCTAGCTAAAGCGCTTTAAGCTTGTCAAGAATATCATCCAATGGGGTTTCTACCTGTAAGGCCTCTTCCAGAGACTCAAACCAGAAGGCGGCAGCAGCAGTGACCGGGGCAATGCATGCAAGAGGCTGGAGAATAAAACCTTGTTGAATAAACATTTTCTTAAGGTAACCCTCTAACTTTTTATCCATTGGATCTAGGAAAGCACAACTGTCCTCAACGGGGATAGTTGTACGATTAGCTAGGGTAGTAACTGCTCCCTCCACCTTAGGGACCGTTTGCCATAAGTCCCGTGTAGCAGCATCTATTGGAAACATTTTCTTAAAAATAGGAGGGGGAGAGAACGGTACACCTGGTCTATCCCATTCCTTAGTAATAATTTCTGAAAACCTCTTAGGTATTGGAAAAACATTAGTGTAAACAGGCACTGCATAGTATTTATCCAATCTACACAATTTCTCTGGCACTATAATGGTGTCACAGTCATCCAGAGTAGCTAAAACCTCCCTGAGCAACACGCGGAGGTGTTCAAGCTTAAATTTAAATGTTGACATATCAGAATCAGGTTGAAGCATCTTCCCTGAGTCAGAAAAATCACCCACAGAAAGAAGCTCTCCTGCCTCAGCTTCTGCATATTGTGAGGGGATATCAGACATAGCTACTAAAGCTTCAGAGTGCTCTGTATTTCTTCTAGCCCCAGAGATGTCTCGCTTTCCTTGTAACCCTGGTAGTTTGGACAATACCGCTGTAAGGGTATGATCCATAACTGCCGCCATGTCTTGTAAAGTAAATGCCATGGGCGCGCTAGATGTACTTGGCGCCTCTTGAGCGGGAGTCCCTTGAGCGGGAGTCAAAGGTTCTGACACGTGGGCCGAGTTAGTCGGCATAACTTCCCCCTTGTCAGTTTCCTCTGGTGATAAAACTTTTAAAGACAGAATATGATCTTTATAACTTAAAGTAAAATCAGTACATTTGGTACACATTCTAAGATGGGGTTCCACAATGGTTTCTAAACATAATGAACAAGGAGTTTCCTCTATGTCAGACATGTTTAAACAGACTAGCAATGAGACCAGCAAGCTTGGAAAACACTTTGATAAATGTAAACAAGCAAAAAATAAAAACGGTACTGTGCCTTTAAGAGAAACAAAAAATGTCAGAAATTGAAAAACAGTGATAAAAAGCAGTAAATCTTACGAAATTTTTACACTGTGTATAATAGACTAACAGAGCATTGCACCCACTTGCAAATGGATGATGAACCCCTTAGTTTCAAAACCGGATCAAAAAAACGATATAAACGTTTTTCAACAGTCACAACAAACTGCCACAGCTCTGCCCATACAACGACTTTGGAAGGCACAAAAACCCTTTAGAGAGGTCCTAAGTGTTCAGGAGACTCCTTCAGGGAAACTGTATGCCTCAAGCTGCCAAATCTAATGCACATTTAGGTGCGAAAATAGGCCCCACCCAACCTGTATTCACAGTGAGAGGGCCTAACAAAACTATCCCTAGGCAAAATCTAGCCAGCCATGTGGAAAAAACTGGGCCCCAATAAAGTTTTATCACCAATATGTATAAAAAAACGTTTAAACACTTCCAGCAAACGTTTTATTTTTCAGTAATGTGAGAAAGTAATAAGAATATTACCTTTTACAGCAAGCATGATACTAGTCGTTATTAAATCACTGTAATCAGGCTTACCTTAAATAAATCCGGTATTAACAGCATTTTCTAGCATATTCATTTCTCTAGAAAAATTTAAACTGTACATACCTCATAGCAGGAGACCCTGCACGCCATTCCCCCAGCTGAAGTTGCTGCTAAGATCATCAAAAACCACAGGCAGACTCTTCTTCTGCTTTCTGCCTGAGGCTAAAATAGTACAACTCCGGTACCATTTGAAAATAACAAACTTTTGATTGAAGATAAACTAAATATATTCACCACATCTCTCTAGCTACTTCCTTTCTTGTTGAGAGCTGCAAGAGAATGACTGGGAGTGGCAGTTAGAGGAGGAGCTATATAGACAGCTCTGCTGTGGGTGATCCTCTTGCAGATTCCTGTTGGGAAGGAGAATATCCCACAAGTAATGGATGATCCGTGGACTGGATACACCTTACAAGAGAAAAGAGGATAATGCAAAAGAAAAAAAAACGTCCCTAAGAACCTAGTCTCTGCTACTAGATGACCAAAAGTCCTACCCCAAAAGGCAAGGGTAAGCGCAAGCCTAGCAATAATCAAAAAAAGAAAGAGAAACACTGGGGAAAGAGATCTGAAAATTGCACAAGTTAATCCACAAGGAGTACCAATAGGGAGGAAACATTGCCCCCTACACCAGGTACTGGAGATCTCCAATCAGACATCTGATCCTTCCCCAGAAGGAGGACTTTAGCTCCTGTCCAAGGACTCAGGAACAACAAACATACTGTCAAAGCAGAAAATGTAATCCCAGTAAAAGCAGGGACAAAAAAACCTAGTAACCTAGGACCAGCCTGATATCCAGGAAATAAAGGCCTATAACTTGTAGAAAACAAGAAAAACAACCCCGTAACAAAAGGTAAACAAACTTAGTGCCCAAACAGGACCAGCCTGTGGTCAAGGATAGAAAATGTATGATAAAACCACAGAAGAACAGAGTGAACTAGTACCCAAACAAGACTAGCCTGCAGACAGGGTACAACTGAAACTGTTCAAGGGCTAACAAAAAGTTCTAAACCCTAGCAGGGCTAGACCAAACAAACAGAGAAGCAACATACAAATAAGCTCTGAGGCCTAAATTACACAGGTATATATTTTTTGTGACTTCCGTCGGCAGCAACAACCATCGCGACCTTAAAAACGCTAGTATCAAAATCCCAGAGAAGAAAAATTTTTCTATAAAAAGGAAAAGCCTACAACAGTCTCGAGCTCCAGGAAAAAAAGAAACACATCCTTACCGGATCAAAAGAAAGTAGGCAGCACCCGCAGGTGAATGCCAAAAAGGATAGAAAACCAACAGGACCAGCCTGTCAGAGTCCTAATTTCACAATAGCTCAGAACTGGGATTAGATACACAAACAAAAGACAATCAGGAATAGGAACCACATCCCTCCACTTATCTAGCGCTGTTCGTCATCAGAATCAGAAGACTGAGGATCCAGAGGTCAATAAAGACTGAATTCCTCCAAAACCTCCAATACCTGCCTCAGCAGTACAGGCGCGTTATCCTGAATCTAAATGCAAAATCCATCTCCGACGGGGCATTTGAAGGCCCCGACCCTGACGGTAGTACCCCTGAAGCCTCTGAGGGAACTGCCCCCCCCCAGGTTAAAAGGACACGGATAAGCTGGCCCTCAAGCTGTAAATGCGTCAACGCCAAGAATATGGCCATGCGCCACCAAGCTGCAACCTCTGGAGAAAATAAACCTACTTCCGGAGAAGGGGTAACGGTATGTGGGACAACTGCCTGTGTAGGAACAGAAATATCTAGGTACCGCGCCTCACGGGACACAGAATCCTCATGGGCGGAGGGGCTCAGAGGTCTCTAATCTCTCCCCAGAGGAAGAAAAAAGCACTCTATTACGGCATACGGAACATAATTGATTGAGATGGATTACCCGGGCCTCCATACAATCTAAACAGGAAACAGAATCTGAATCCGAGAAATCCTCCTCAGAAAAACTTGACTGGACAAATTTTGTACAAAAATAACTGGCACCTCACACCCCCAATGGCTAGGGCACTCACCTCCTATGACCCAGACAAGCAGAGAATAGACCCTCTCCACCGACCCTCGGTCAAGAATACGGAGATGGAGAACGAAAAATGTGACCACGTCCGGTCACGAGGTGCAACCTACAGGTCAAGGAAAAGTGTGCCAGTCCCATCAAAAAATTGCGTAGCTCTAAAAAACCTGAATGTTCCGTAAAAGCCCTGAGCCCAAAATCCATACACATCAGCAGACAGAATCACATAACAAATATGATTAAAAGTCCCCCACTGTTCATTAACCCCCCTTAGGAGATATTAACACTTGATTCCATAAAGATAAAGGAGTCCCACTGAGACCCTGTACTCTATAATTACAAATATTCCACAGTGAAAGGAAAATGAAACTATCTTACCGGAATCTATGCCATGGAACAATAACACGGTCCTTCAAGTGTGACAGATAGTAGAATCGCTTCTGACATGGACTTGAGTGATGAAAGCAGGCAGAGAAACTCGTTAACGCCGATTGCTTACTGAGCTGTTGATATGAGTCAGGATGGTTTCGCAAAAAGACTCTCCCTGCATCTTTGACTCCAACTTTCATCCAAGCTCTCACTGAGAGGCTGACAGAACTACTTAAAACTCCTGTCCCATCTCGAAGAGTATAACCCTCCATAAGAGTATATTGTTATCTTCTAACACTTCTCTGCCAACCTCCTGTGACGAAAGGCAAAAAATGACTGGGGGATGCGGGGAGTGGGGGGGGGGGGTATTTAAGCCTTTGGCTGGGGTGTCTTTGCCTCCTCCTGGTGGCCAGGTTCCGTATTTCCCAAAAGTAATGAATGCAGCTGTGGACTCTCCCCGTTTTAAACCGAAAAATCTTAAGTTATGCTTACCTGATAATTTTCTTTTCTTCTGACAGGAATAGTCCAAAGCTGCATTCATTACTTTTGGGAATTCAGAACCTGGCCACCAGGAGGAGGCAAAGACACCCCAGCCAAAAGCTTAAATACCTCCCCCACTTCCCTCATCTCCCAGTCATTCTGCCAAGGAAACAAGGAACAGTAGGATAAATATCAGGGTGAAAAAGGTGCCAGAAGAACAAACAAATACGGACGCCACATAGATAAAACGGGGGCGGGGAGCTGTAGACTCTTCCCGTCAGAAAAGAAAATTATCAGGTAAGCATAATTTAAGATTTTCTTCTTAAAACGGGAAGAGTCCACAGCTGTATTCATTACTTTTGGGAAAACAATACCCAAGCTATAGAGGACACTGAATGCAAACAAAGGGCGGGTACATAAGGCGGCCCCTTCGAAGGGCACCACAGCCTGAAATTACCCAACACCCAATAAAAAACTGTATTACTAGAAAACAAGTAAAAAAACGGAAGGACCAAGTAACTGCCCATTAGTTAAACAACCTGCAAAGCCGTGCTAGACACCACTCAGAATCCCTAGAGTCCACTGAGTACAAAGGCTTCTTAGGAGCCAAGCCCCGTGGCTCCCGGCTCCCACTAAACGTACCCCCAACCCAAAGGAAGAGAACCTCGATATACCCCCCCGAAGGGGAGAACAGAGGACCCAAAAGAGATCCAAAGGACCACCAACATAGGTAAGAAAAAAACCTCAAAACGACTAAAGCAAACCAAAGGACCAGAGAGTAACTCCACACCCATGAAAGAGCGATCGCGAGTAAGAACAAAGGTCCACCCTCAGATTCATGACACAGCACCATATAACTTACGGTGCTCCAAGGAAGCCACAAGCTCCCCACTGTACCATAATCTAGCCGACACAACCGCTAAACTAGTCGAACAGAGGTAGACTAACTGTCCTAGCAGATAAAAAAGGCTCTCTGGGAGAACACAGAGTCACGCTGACAAGAACTCACGAGGTCCAGTCTCAAGGCAGCAAAGCTTACCCTAAGCCCTCGTGGTATACCATCCCACAGAAAATATGCAGAAAAATATCAGCAGGAAGAATCCGGACCCTAGAAGAGCGTCCAACACCAGCAGCAAATGCAACCAGTGAATGGATGGATGGACACCGAGAACCCCTTACCGAAGGTAGGAGAACAGGATCAACTGAAAGTACACGGTCAAGACTCAACCGAGCAGACAGATCGCTGACCCCCACTCTGAGGTAACGGACCCAGCCCAGAAGGCTGGCAATGACCGAAGACAGAGAATACAAAATTCTCCGAACCAGACCTCAGGAAGAGAAAGGAGGGGCCTAAGAGGAAACAAAATCCATGGGAGAACAACTCTGATCGTTACTTAAGTCTGGCATGCTACTACAAAGCCATGACAGAAAAACTCCCCAGAACCCCTACACAGCTAAAGAAGGAACACTCCCAAAAGGAAGATAGGGCACTGAACTACAGCGTCCTAGTACCAGAATCCAGCCCCATTACCTTGTGCACGCAAGGAAGGGAAGATTACGTCCGAAACAAGCAGATAAGGACCCTCGGGGCCTCAACTGATACTGTGATACTTCCAAAACCTCCCAAAAAAAGGGCAAACGCAAAGGAACCGCATCTCCAGCCATAAGCATGGAGAAGATGATGTAGAGAAATGGTAAAAAAACATACCAATTGAGAAGAGACCATTCGGCCATTACTGCCAGCTCAGTTGATAGAAACAACCACGAGCCCACATCAAGGTGCAATAGCTGCCCCTAACGACAATGGTAGGATCCCGTCTGAGAGACAGTAAAACTAACCGTTAGGCAGTTACCAAATCTCCCCTTAGGGACAAAACCGACCCACCTGAAGGGACAAGTGGTTATTCCAAAACCTAAAGGTTGAAACTGAACCGCCCAGGACCGAATCCAGACCCCGAAATCTCAGGCAAGAGATATAGCCATAAGTCAGACCCCCAGAAACCGAGACCGGCCGAATGTTCTAACACCCTGAGGAACCATCAAGCTGCATCAGATGGAGGAGCACACCCTGGGCAGTGCATCCCACATCCCAATGTCCTTGGACATTGGGCACTCGTAATAGACTCAGACCAAAAAGCCTAGAAAGACATCTTACCAGGCCTAAGAAGATGGCAACCAGCACCCAGAGATGGATCTGAACCCAAGACCCTCTGCTTGCAAGCCAAAGAGCTAGATCTACTAGAGGGTTGAAGGGCAATACCCCAGTGTCAATGTAATATCCAAAGATCCCTATAGGATCAGCCTCCTGGAGATCCCTGTACCGTCCAAGGAATAACGATGGAAGCCTTACAACTCCTGGCCGACAAGCTGACCAGGGGAAATGCCATGGAAAAAACGGGAGTAACCCAAACCCCTGTGCTCCCATATACGAGAGTGAGCGGGATACTGAAGGAGGACATGCCCGAACTTCCAGACACAGATGACCCAACCCCCCAAGAAGGGAAAAAAGCAGCCCCAGCAACCTACGAGAGGTACTGCGACTAGGCCACAAGGACATCCAGAAGATACCAAAAGTGAAAACAAAAATCGCCATCCAATTTGGTACCCCAGACGTCCGGAGGTCATCCAGACCTCCAAACCATAAGGGTATGGATAACTTTGGTTCAGAGTCCAAAGGACCTCCAGAACCCACAATGAAGCCTTAGCAGGATTCGAGCCCGGAAGCCTCAACATTAGCACAAAGTGAACATCCAGCATCCGTCAGAATAGCCAGCACGTGGATGACATGAACCGTAAGGAACAGCAGCTAGCGTCCGACCAGTACCGCCTGGTACAAGAACACTCCGGTACTGTCCAAGAAAAATCGAAGTCCCTGCAGGGATCGATAACATAAACATAACTATGTCCTTATATAGTAATGCGCAACTTCCGAGGAAGTGCCCACGCAACACAAAATCAAAGTATCAGTTCCAGAGAAGAACATGAGCTTCTTAAAACAAATCAAACACATCCTAACCAGATCAAATAAAATGAAGGCAGCACCCGTGGGTGAACGCCCCAAGGAGAATGGGCATGCTAACGGGACCAGCCGATCAGAGGCCCCATTCTCCCAAGCTCAGAACTTGAACAGATACTTAAAAGAAAAGAAAAATGGAGACGTCAAGGAGATTGGCTTCATTCCCATACATCTAACCCAGTTTAACATCCGGCGCAGAAGACCGAGGATCCCTCAGCCCACAAGGACTGGAATCCTCCAGCACCACCAAAAATATGCCTTAGTAGGACACGAAGACGTGCCAGTCTATAACGGAAGGCAAAATGATCCCCCACTGGATCGATGGATTACCCCGGCCCGAGGGTGGGGCCCCTGAAGCCTCAGAGGCCATCACTTCCCCAGAAGGCCGAACTGAATCGGGCAATCTCACGCTCGACGGGCCCTGGTTAACAGAACATGGACAGTATCTTAAAAATACTTCTCTTCGGAGAAATAAATGTGCCAGCGCAATAGATATGGCCATGCGGAACCGTGCTGTAACCTCTGGAGGAAACAAACCGCCTTCCCGAGAAGGAGTAACGGCAATAGGGACACCTTCTTGTGTAGCAAAAGAAGGTTCTGGGGCACGCGCCTCACAGGACATGGAATCCTCGGGTGTGGATGGCTCAACACACTCTAAGCTCCCTGATTCGGGGGAAGAGAGTACTCTAGAACGGCAATTGGAACATAACTGATGGTCATGGATAACCTGGGCCATTTCATACTCTTCGAAAAGACTATACTCCGAATTGGAGATATACGTCTCTAAAAAAAAGCCAGAATCCTCCATAACCTGGAGATTGCAATTATGGTCAAACACTAACGGCACCTTACACCCCCAATGGCTGGGGCACTCACCACCTTCTGTGAACCAGAAAACTAACGAACAGACTCTCGCCACTTGGTCAGAGTATGGAAATGGAAATACAACGTGACCACACCCGGTCACAGGGTGCACCGCATAAGCCAAACAAGGTGCGCTATTCTAATAGGAACGCGCAAACTGATGATAAGGCCGTTATGTTCCGAAAAGCCATGAGCCCAAGCATCACTACACATTAGCAGACAGAATCACATAAACATGATTTAAGTCCCCCCCGTTCAATAACTCCCTGGAGTCCCACTGAGACCCTGACTTCTTTCGTTAACATTCATATCTAAATAAAATGAAACAATCTTACTGGAATCTACGCTGTGGTACAGGAACACGGCCCTTCAAGTGTGACAGATAGTAGCCTCGCTTCTGACTTGGACTTTAGTGAATAAAGGCAGACAGCGAAACTCGTCAACGACGATTGCCTAGGAGCTGTTAATACGAGTCGGGATGGTTTCGCAAAAAGACTCTCCCTGCATCTCCGGACTCTAACTTTCATCCATGCTCTGACTGAGAGGCTGACAGGATTACTTAAAACTCCAGTCCTATTTCGAAGAGTACTACCCTCCATAAGAGGCTATCTTCAATCTTATGACACTTCTCTGCCAACCTCCTGTGACGAAAGGCAAAGAATGACTGGGAGAAGTGGGGGGAGTATTTAAGCCTTTTAAGTGAACAAAAGTAATTGACCAATTGACTGATATTCTGTTTTATGATGGCCAAGTGTTGGCTGTTTTTAAGCAGTTAAAAATTCTGGAGTTGATTTCAAATATGGAATTTGGAAACAGCTCCAGACTAGAACTGCATTGATTCCTAGTTAAGCACCCTCTTCTTGTTGCAGTAATATCAATGGTCTGCTAGATTAAAAAAAATAATAATTTATGCTTACCTGATAAATTTATTTCTCTTGTAGTGTGTTCAGTCCACGGGTCATCCATTACTTATGGGATATATTCCCTTCCCAACAGGAAGTTGCAAGAGGATCACCAAAAGCAGAGCTGCTATATAGCTCCTCCCCTCACATGTCATATCCAGTCATTCGACCGAAACAAGACAAGAAAGGAGAAACCATAGGGTGCAGTGGTGACTGAAGTTTTAATTAAAATTTAGATCTGCCTTAAAAAAGACAGGGCAGGCCGTGGACTGAATACACTACAAGAGAAATAAATTTATCAGGTAAGCATAAATTATGTTTTCTCTTGTTAAGCGTATTCAGTCCACGGGTCATCCATTACTTATGGGATACCAATACCAAAGCTAAAGTACACGGATGAAGGGAGGGACAAGGCAGGAACTTAAACGGAAGGAACCACTGCCTGTAGAACCTTTCTCCCAAAAACAGCCTCCGTAGAAACAAAAGTGTCAAATTTGTAAAATTTCGAAAAGGTGTGAAGCGAAGACCAAGTCGCAGCCTTGCAAATCTGTTCAACAGAGGCCTCATTCTTAAAGGCCCAGGTGGAAGCCACAGCTCTAGTAGAATGAGCTGTAATTCTTTCAGGGGGCTGCTGTCCAGCAGTCTCATAGGCTAAACGTATTATACTACGAAGCCAAAAAGAGAGAGAGGTTGCCGACGCTTTTTAACCTCTCCTCTGTCCAGAATAAACGACAAACAGGGAAGAAGTTTGACGAAAATCTTTAGTTGCCTGTAAATAGAATTTCAGGGCATGGACTCGTCCAGATTATGCAAAAGACGTTCCTTCTTTGAAGAAGGATTAGGGCATAATGATGGGACAACAATCTCTTGATTGATATTCCTGTTAGAAACTACCTTAGGTAAAAACCCAGGTTTAGTACGCAGAACTACCTTGTCTGAATGGAAAACCAGATAAGGAGAATCACAATGTAAAGCAGATAACTCAGAGACTCTTCGAGCCGAGGAAATAGCCATCAAAAACAGAACTTTCCAAGATAAAAGCTTAATATCAATGGAATGAAGGGGTTCAAACAGAACACCCTGAAGAACTTTAAGAACCAAGTTTAAGCTCCACGGAGGAGCAACAGTTTTAAACACAGGCTTAATCCTAGCCAAAGCCTGACAAAAAGCCTGGACGTCTGGAACTTCAGCCAGACGCTTGTGCAAAAGAATAGACAGAGCAGAAATCTGTCCCTTCAACGAACTAGCAGATAAGTCTATTTCCAAACCCTCTTGTAGAAAGGACAATATCCTAGGAATCCTAACCTTACTCCATGAGTAACTCGCACCAATATAAGTATTTACGCCATATCTTATGATAGATTTTTCTGGTAACAGGCTTCCGAGCCTGTATTAAAGTATCAATAACTGACTCTGAGAAGCCACGCTTGGATAGGATCAAGCGTTCAATCTCCATGCAGTCAGCCTCAGAGAAATTAGATTTGGATGGTTGAAAGGACCTTGTATTAGAAGGTCCTGCCTCAGAGGTAGAGACCATGGTGGACAGGACGACATGTCCACTAGGTCTGCATACCAGGTCCTGCATGGCCACGCAGGCGCTATCAGAATCACTGATGCTCTCTACTGTTTGATCTTTGCAATCAGTCGAGGCAGCAGCGGAAATGGTGGAAACACATAAGCCATGTTGAAGACCCAAGGGGCTGCTAGAGCATCTATCAGCACCACTCCCGGGTCTCTGGACCTGGATCCGTAACGAGGAAGCTTGGCGTTCTGGCGAGACGCCATGAGATCCAGTTCTGGTTTGCCCCAACGACGAATCAGTTAAGTGAACACCTCCGGATGAAGTTCCCACTCCCCCGGATGAAAAGTCTGGCGACTTAGAAAGTCCACCTCCCAGTTCTCCACGCCTGGGATGTGGATCGCTGACAGGTGGCAAGAGTGAAACTCTGCCCAGCGAATTATCTTTGAGACTTCTAACATCGCTAGGGAACTCCTGGTTCCCCCTTGATGGTTGATGTAAGCCACAGTCGTGATGTTGTCCGACTGAAATCTGATGAACCTCAGTGTTGCTAACTGAGGCCAAGCTAGAAGAGCCTTGAATATTGCTCTTAATTCCAGAATATTTATTGGGAGGAGTTTCTCCTCCTGAGTCCACGATCCCTGAGCCTTCAGGGAGTTCCAGACTGCACCCCAACCTAGAAGGCTGGCATCTGTTGTTACAATCGTCCAGTCTGGCCTGCGAAAAGGTCATGCCCTTGGACAGATGGACCCGAGAAAGCCCCCAGAGAAGAGAATCTCTGGTTTCTTGATCCAGATTTAGTAGAGGGGACAAATCTGAGTAATCCCCATTCCACTGACCTAGCATGCATAATTGCAGCGGTCTGAGATGCAGGCGCGCAAATGGCACTATGTCCATTGCCGCTACCATTAAGCCGAGCCACTGACGGGCGTGGAATGGAATGAAGGACACAGCAAGCATTTAGGAGTTTTGACAACCTGGACTCCGTCAGGTAAATTTCATCTCTACCGAATCTATAAGAGTCCCTAGGAAGGAGACTCTTGTGAGTGGTGATAGAGAACTCTTTTCCACGTTCACCTTCCACCCATGCGACCTCAGAAATGCCAGAACTATCTCTGTATGAGACTTGGCAATTTGAAAGCTTGATGCCTGTATCAGGATGTCGTCTAGATACGGAGCCACCGCTATGCCTCGCGGTCGTAGAACCGCCAGAAGTGAGCCCAGAACCTTTGTAAAGATTCTCGGGGCCGTAGCTAACCCGAAGGGAAGAGCTACAAACTGGTAATGCCTGTCTAGGAAGGCAAATCTTAGGTACCGATAATGATCTTTGTGAATCGGTATGTGAAGGTAAGCATCCTTTAAGTCCACTGTGGTCATGTACTGACCCTCTTGGATCATGGGTAGGATGGTTTGAATAGTTTCCATTTTGAATGATGGAACTCTTAGGAATTTGTTTAAGATCTTTAGGTCCAAGATTGGTCTGAAGGTTCCCTCTTTCTTGGGAACCACGAACAGATTTGAGTAAAATCCTTGCCCTTGTTCCGTCCGCGGAACTGGGTGGATCACCCCCATTACAAGGAGGTCTTGTACACAGCGTAGAAATGCCTCTTTCTTTATTTGGTTTGCTGATAACCTTGAAAGATGAAATCTCCCTTGTGGAGGAGAAGCTTTGAAGTCCAGAAGATATCCCTGGGATATGATCTCCAACGCCCAGGGATCCTGGACATCTCTTGCCCACGCCTGGGCGAAGAGAGAAAGTCTGCCCCCCACTAGATCCGTTTCCGGATAGGGGGCAATCCCTTCATGCCGTCTTAGGGGCAGTAGTAGGTTTTCTGGCCTGCTTGCCCTTGTTCCAGGACTGGTTACTTTTCCAGGCCTGTCTGTAACGAGCAACAGTTCCTTCCTGTTTTGGAGCGGAGGAAGTTGATGCTGCTCCTGCCTTGAAGTTTCGAAAGGCACGAAAATTAGACTGTTTGGCCTTTGATTTGGCCCTGTCCTGAGGAAGGGTATGACCCTTGCCTCCAGTAATGTCAGCGATAATTTCTTTCAAGCCGGGCCCGAATAAGGTTTGCCCCTTGAAAGGAATATTAAGCAATTTAGATTTAGAAGTCACGTCAGCTGACCAGGATTTAAGCCATAGCGCTCTGCGCGCCTGGATGGCGAATCCGGAGTTCTTAGCCGTTAGTTTAGTTAAATGTACAATGGCATCAGAAACAAATGCATTAGCTAGCTTAAGTGCTTTAAGCTTGTCCATAATTTCATCCAATGGAGCTGAGTGAATGGCCTCTTCTAGAGACTCAAACCAGAATGCCGCAGCAGCAGTGACAGGCGCAATGCATGCAAGGGGCTGTAAGATAAAACCTTGTTGAACAAACACTTTCTTAAGGTAACCTTCTAATTTTTTATCCATTGGATCCGAAAAAGCACAACTATCCTCCACCGGGATAGTGGTACGCTTAGCTAAAGTAGAAACTGCTCCCTCCACCTTGGGGACCGTTTGCCATAAGTCCCGTGTAGTGGCGTCTATTGGAAACATTTTCCTAAATATAGGAGGTGGGGAAAAGGGCACACCAGGTCTATCCCACTCCTTGCTAATAATTTCTGTAAGCCTTTTAGGTATAGGAAAAACATCAGTACACACCGGCACCGCATAGTATCTATCCAGCCTACATAATTTCTCTGGAATTGCAACTGTATTACAGTCATTCAGAGCCGCTAAAACCTCCCCTAGCAATACACAGAGGTTCTCAAGCTTAAATTTAAAATTAGAAATCTCTGAATCCGATTTCCCTGGATCAGATCCGTCACCCACAGAATGAAGCTCTCCGTCCTCATGTTCTGCAAACTGTGACGCAGTATCAGACATGGCTCTCACAGAACCAGCGCGCTCTGTCCATATCCCAGAGCTATCGCGCTTGCCTCTTAATTCTGGCAATTTGGATAATACTTCTGTCAGGGTATTATTCATAATAGTGGCCATGTCTTGTAAAGTGATTTGTATGGGCGTCCCTGATGTACTTGGCGCCACAATATCACGCGCCTCCTGAGCGGGAGGCGAGTTAGTCGGCATAACTTCCCCCTCGTCGCCTGGTGATAATTCTTTTATAAAGACTGACCTTTATTATTTAAAGTGAAATCAATACATTAATACACATATTTCTATGGGGCTCCACACTGGCCTTCAAACATAATGAACAAACAGATTCATCTGTGTCAGACATGTTTAAACAGACTAGCAATGAGACTAGCAAGCTTGGAAAACACTTTGAAATAAATTTACAAGCACTAAATAAAACGTTACTGCGCCTTTAAGAAGCACAAAAAATTGTCACAGTTGAAATAACAATGAACCAAATCAGTTATAGCAACCAAATTTTCACAATAAATGTATTAAGTTAGCAGAGCATTGCACCCACTTGCAAATGGATGATTAACCCCTTAATACCCAAAATGGATAATAATATAGAAAAAAACGGTTTTTAACACAGTCAAACACACTTTCACAGGTCTGCTGTGACTGATTACCTCCCTCAAATGACTTTTGAAGTCCCCTGAGCTCTCTAGAGACGTCCTGTGTCATGCAGGAAGAAACAGGAAGACAGAGACTGAATTTTTACTGCGCAAAAAAAGCGCTAAAATAGGCCCCTCCCACTCACATTACAACAGTGGGAAGCCTCAGTTAACTGTTTCCATGCAGAAATATAAGTCAGCCATGTGGAAAATTCATGCCCCAATAAATTTTATCACCAAAGTACCTCACAAAAACGATTAAACATGCCGGCAACACCTTTTTCTTTTATTTTTTAAAGAGTATGTATCTCTATTGATAAGCCTGATACCAGTCCTTCTACTGCATTTAAGACTTATTACATTACTTCAGTAATAGCAGCATTTTCTTAGTCAAATTCCATTCCTAGAAAATTACTTTACTGTATATACATTAATCAGCCTGATACCAGTCACTTCTACTGCATTTAAGGCTGTACTTACATAACATCGGTATCAGCAGTATTTTCTTAGTCAATTCCATTCCTTAGAAAAATATTTTACTGCACATACCTTATTTGCAGGGGACCCTGCACACTATTCCCTTTCTGAAGTTACCCCACTCCTCAGAATGTGCGAGAACAGCCAGTGGATCTTAGTTACTTCTGCTAAGATCATAGAAAACACAGGCAGATTCTTCTTCCAAATACTGCCTGAGAAAAAAACAGCACACTCCGGTGCCATTTAAAAATAACAAACTTTTGATTGAAGAAATAATTAAGTATAAAACACCACTCTCCTCTCGCGACCTCCATCTATGTTGAGAGTTGCAAGAGAATGACTGGATATGACATGTGAGGGGAGGAGCTACATAGCAGCTCTGCTTTGGGTGATCCTCTTGCAACTTCCTGTTGGGAAGGGAATATATCCCATAAGTAATGGATGACCCGTGGACTGAATACACTTAACAAGAGAAAGAAAGATTTTTTTTTTGCTTGTATACACATACTGGGTGTCTAAGTAGACCTGAAAACAAAACATTTATTCTGCATATATAATATTTTGCTATATTCTACATAAAAAGATAGAGCTTGCAATGAACCAAAACAATATTTCACCTTCTAATTTTCCTTTTTTTTTGCAAATGCACATAAAAATATCTAGGTTTTAGGCAAGGTAAAATAAAGCTACATATGGAAACACAATGATTTCATGAGAAGTTAAAAGAAAAACTAATCACATTGCATTATTTTTGGTTCATGTCAAAAATAGTATTACTATTTTTACATTTGAATCAATTTTTAAGATTAAAAGATGTACTGGTCTCCATGGTGTTTGCCAACACACTACTTTGACTTAAGCAGTCAGTATAGTTCTTAATTCCATTGGCTTGGGGCCCTCTCTTTATAATAAAGGTTGGTTGATAAAACCTCCAAAGATTTTGTCAAGCTCACAATTCTGGAACATGTTACGTACTCTTTTTTTACTAGCCACCCTTTTATTACTAGCCACCTTTATTGAACTAAAAGTATCATAGGTTCTTGGCCGAGGATGAATGACTTGCCTAATATAATAACAATTTATAGACTTTTTGGGCGAATATACCAACACATTGTTAGTTCTCTCATTTTATATAAAATTTTCCTATCATATACTTTTAAATGCATGGATACGTGTAGTTACCCTCATCTGTGGAATAAAACACATATTGTTTTAACATAGAAGGCTATTCACCATAGCATGAGTTTATTTATAAACATTTTTGAACTTTCTATATAGTGATTAGTATATTTCCTTTTTTGAGGTCCAAAAAACATAATTTATGTAAGAACTTACCTGATAAATTCATTTCTTTCATATTAGCAAGAGTCCATGAGCTAGTGACGTATGGGATATACATTCCTACCAGGAGGGGCAAAGTTTCCCAAACCTCAAAATGCCTATAAATACACCCCTCACCACACCCACAAATCAGTTTAACGAATAGCCAAGAAGTGGGGTGATAAGAAAAAAGTGCGAAAGCATATAAAATAAGGAATTGGAATAATTGTGCTTTATACAAAAAAATCATAACCACCACAAAAAGGGTGGGCCTCATGGACTCTTGCTAATATGAAAGAAATGAATTTATCAGGTAAGTTCTTACATAAATTATGTTTTCTTTCATGTAATTAGCAAGAGTCCATGAGCTAGTGATGTATGGGATAATGACTACCCAAGATGTGGATCTTTCCACGCAAGAGTCACTAGAGAGGGAGGGATAAAATAAAGACAGCCAATTCCTGCTGAAAATAATCCACACCCAAAATAAAGTTTAATGAAAACATAAACAGAAGATTCAAACTGAAACCGCTGCCTGAAGTACTTTTCTACCAAAAACTGCTTCAGAAGAAGAAAATACATCAAAATGGTAGAATTTAGTAAAAGTATGCAAAGAGGACCAAGTTGCTGCTTTGCAAATCTGATCAACCGAAGCTTCATTCCTAAACGCCCAGGAAGTAGAAACTGACCTAGTAGAATGAGCTGTAATCCTTTGAGGCGGAGTTTTACCCGACTCGACATAGGCATGATGAATTAAAGATTTCAACCAAGATGCCAAAGAAATGGCAGAAGCTTTCTGGCCTTTTCTAGAACCGGAAAAGATAACAAATAGACTAGAAGTCTTTCGGAAAGACTTAGTAGCTTCAACATAATATTTCAAAGCTCTAACAACATCCAAAGAATGCATCGATTTCTCCTTAGAATTCTTAGGATTAGGACATAATGAGGGAACCACAATTTCTCTACTAATGTTGTTGGAATTCACAACCTTAGGTAAAAATTCAAAAGAAGTTCGCAACACTGCCTTATCCTGATGAAAAATCAGAAAAGGAGACTCACAAGAAAGAGCAGATAATTCAGAGACTCTTCTGGCAGAAGAGATCGCCAAAAGGAACAAAACTTTCTAAGAAAGTAATTTAATGTCCAATGAATGCATGGGTTCAAAAGGAGGAGCTTGAAGAGCCCCCAGAACCAAATTCAAACTCCAAGGAGGAGAAATTGACTTAATGACAGGTTTTATACGAACCAAAGCTTGTACAAAACAATGAATATCAGGAAGATTAGCAATCTTTCTGTGAAAAAGAACAGAAAGAGCAGAGATTTGTCCTTTCAAAGAACTTGCGGACAAACCTTTATCTAAACCATCCTGAAGAAACTGTAAAATTCTCGGAATTCTAAAAGAATGCCAGGAAAAATTATGAGAAAGACACCAAGAAATATAAGTCTTCCAGACTCTATAATATATCTCTCTAGATACAGATTTACGAGCCTGTAACATAGTATTAATCACAGAGTCAGAGAAACCTCTTTGACCAAGAATCAAGCGTTCAATCTCCATACCTTTAAATTTAAGGATTTGAGATCCTGATGGAAAAAAGGACCTTGCGACAGAAGGTCTGGTCTTAACGGAAGAGTCCACGGATGGCAAGAGGCCATCCGGACAAGATCCGCATACCAAAACCTGTGAGGCCATGCCGGAGCTACCAGCAGAACAAACGAGCATTCCTTCAGAATCTTGGAGATTACTCTTGGAAGAAGAACTAGAGGCGGAAAGATATAGGCAGGATGATACTTCCAAGGAAGTGATAATGCATCCACTGCCTCCGCCTGAGGATCCCGGGATCTGGACAGATACCTTGTAAGTTTCTTGTTTAGATGAGACGCCATCAGATCTATTTCTGGAAGTTCCCCGGATGCAACGTTTGGCGACTGAGATAATCCGCTTCCCAATTGTCTATACCTGGGATATGAACCGCAGAGATTAGACAGGAGCTGGATTCCGCCCAAACCAGAATTCGAGATACTTCTTTCGTAGCCAGAGGACTGTGAGTCCCTCCTTGATGATTGATGTATGCCACAGTTGTGACATTGTCTGTCTGAAAACAAATGAACGATTCTCTCTTCAGAAGAGGCCAAGACTGAAGAGCTCTGAAAATTGCACGGAGTTCCAAAATATTGATCGGTAATCTCACCTCCTGAGATTCCCAAACTCCTTGTGCCGTCAGAGATCCCCACACAGCTCCCCAACCTGTAAGACTTGCATCTGTTGAAATTACAGTCCAGGTCGGAAGAACAAAAGAAGCCCCCTGAATTAAACGATGGTGATCTGTCCACCACGTCAGAGAGTGTCGTACAATCGGTTTTAAAGATATTAATTGAGATATCTTTGTGTAATCCCTGCACCATTGATTCAGCATACAGAGCTGAAGAGGTCGCATGTGAAAACGAGCAAAGGGGATCGCGTCCGATGCAGCAGTCATAAGACCTAGAATTTCCATGCATAAGGCTACCGAAGGGAATGATTGTGACTGAAGGTTTCGACAAGCTGAAATCAATTTTAGACGTCTCTTGTCTGTCAAAGACAGAGTCATGGACACTGAATCTATCTGGAAACCCAGAAAGGTTACCCTTGTCTGAGGAATCAATGAACTTTTTAGTTAATTGATCCTCCAACCATGATCTTGAAGAAACAACACAAGTCGATTCGTATGAGATTCTGCTAAATGTGAAGACTGAGCAAGTACCAAGATATCGTCCAAATAAGGAAATACCACAATACCCTGTTCTCTGATTACAGACAGAAGGGAACCGAGAACCTTTGTAAAAATTCTTGGAGCTGTAGCTAGGCCAAACGGCAGAGCCACAAACTGGTAATGCTTGTCCAGGAAAGAGAATCTCAGGAACTGATAGTGATCTGGATGAATCGGAATATGCAGATATGCATCCTGTAAATCTATTGTGGACATATAATGCCCTTGCTGAACAAAAGGCAAGATAGTCCTTACAGTTACCATTTTGAATGTTGGTATCCTTACATAATGATTCAATATTTTTAGATCCAGAACTGGTCTGAAGGAATTCTCCTTCTTTGGTACAATGAAGAGATTCGAATAAAACCCAGCCCCTGTTCCAGAACTGGAACTGGCATAATTACTCCAGCCAACTCTAGATCTGAAACACATTTCAGAAATGCTTGAGCTTTCACTGGATTTACTGGGACACGGGAAAGAAAAAATCTCTTTGCAGGAGGTCTTATCTTGAAACCAATTCTGTACCCTTCTGAAACAATGTTCTGAATCCAAAGATTGTGAACAGAATTGATCCAAATTTCTTTGAAAAAACGTAACCTGCCCCCTACCAGCTGAGCTGGAATGAGGGCCGCACCTTCATGTGGACTTAGAAGCTGGCTTTGCTTTTCTAGAAGGCTTGGATTTATTCCAGACTGGAGATGGTTTCCAAACTGAAACTGCTCCTGAGGATGAAGGATCAGGCTTTTGTTCTTTGTTGAAACGAAAGGAACGAAAATGATTATTAGCCCTGTTTTTACCCTTAGATTTTTTATCCTGTGGTAAAAAAGTTCCTTTCCCACCAGTAACAGTTGAGATAATAGAATCCAACTGAGAACCAAATAATTTGTTACCCTGGAAAGAAATGGAAAGTAGAGTCGATTTAGAAGACATATCAGCATTCCAAGTTTTAAGCCATAAAGCTCTTCTAGCTAAAATAGCTAGAGACATAAACCTGACATCAACTCTGATAATATCAAAAATGGCATCACAGATAAAATTATTAGCATGTTGAAGAAGAATAATAATATTATGAGAATCATGATCTGTTACTTGTTGCGCTAAAGTTTCCAACCAAAAAGTTGAAGCTGCAGCAACATCAGCCAATGATATAGCAGGTCTAAGAAGATTACCTGAACACAGATAAGCTTTACTTAGAAAGGATTCAATTTTCCTATCTAAAGGATCCTTAAAGGAAGTACCATCTGCCGTAGGAATAGTAGTACGTTTAGCAAGGGTAGAAATAGCCCCATCAACTTTAGGGATTTTGTCCCAAAATTCTAATCTGTCAGACGGCACAGGATATAATTGCTTAAAACGTTTAGAAGGAGTAAATGAATTACCCAATTTATTCCATTCTCTGGAAATTACTTCAGAAATAGCACCAGGAACAGGAAAAACTTCTGGAATAACCACAGGAGATTTAAAGACCTTATCTAAACGTTTAGATTTAGTATCAAGAGGACCAGAATCCTCAATTTCTAAAGCAATTAGTACTTCTTTAAGTAAAGAACGAATAAATTCCATTTTAAATAAATATGAAGATTTATCAGCATCAACCTCTGAGACAGAATCCTCTGAACCAGAAGAGTCATTAGAATCAGAATGATGATGTTCATTTAAAAATTCATCTGTATAAAGAGAAGTTTTAAAATATTTTTTATGTTTACTAGAAGGAGGAATAACATACATAGCCTTCTTGATGGATCCAGAAACAAAATCTCTTATGTTATCAGGAACACTCTGAACATTAGATGTTGATGGAACTGCAACAGGTAATGGTACATTACTAAAGGAAATATTATCTGCATTAACAAGTTTGTCATGACAATTAATACAAACAACAGCTGGAGGAACAGCTACCAAAAGTTTACAGCAGATACACTTAGCTTTGGTAGTTCCAGCACCAGACAGCGATTTTCCTGAAGTATCTTCTGACTCAGATGCAACGTGAGACATCTTGCAATATGTAAGAGAAAAAACAACATATAAAGCAAAATTGATCAAATTCCTTAAATGACAGTTTCAGGAATGGGAAAAAATGCCAAGGAACAAGCTTCTAGCAACCAGAAGCAATGAAAAATGAGACTTAAATAATGTGGAGACAAAAGCGACACCCATATTTTTTTAGCGCCAAATAAGACGCCCACATTATTTGGCGCCTAAATGCTTTTGGCGCCAAAAATGACGCCACATCCGGAACACCGACATTTTTGGCGCAAAAGAACGTCAAAAAATGACGCAACTTCCGGCGACACGTATGACGCCGGAAACAGAAAAGATTTTTTGCGCCAAAAAAGTCTGCGCCAAGAATGACGCAATAAAATGAAGCATTTTTAGCCCCCGCGAGCCTAACAGCCCACAGGGAAAAAAAGTTTTTAAGGTAAGAAAAATGATTGATTCAAATGCATTATCCCAAATATGAAACTGACTGTCTGAAAATAAGGAATGTTGAACATCCTGAGTCAAGGCAAATAAATGTTTGAATACATATATTTAGAACTTTATTAAAAAAGTGCCCAACCATAGCATAGAGTGTCACAGAAAATAAGAGACTTACTTACCCCAGGACACTCATCTACATGTTTGTAGAAAGCCAAACTAGTACTGAAACGAAAATCAGCAGAGGAAATGGTATATATATAAGAGTATATCGTCGACCTGAAAAGGGAGGTAAGAGATGAATCTCTACGACCGATAACAGAGAACCTATGAAATAGACCCCGTAGAAGGAGAACATTGAATTCAAATAGGCAATACTCTCCTCACATCCCTCTGACATTCACTGTACGCTGAGAGGAAAACCGGGCTCCAACCTGCTGCGGAGCGCATATCAACGTAGAATCTAGCACAAACTTACTTCACCACCTCCATAGGAGGCAAAGTTTGTAAAACTGATTTGTGGGTGTGGTGAGGGGTGTATTTATAGGCATTTTGAGGTTTGGGAAACTTTGCCCCTCCTGGTAGGAATGCATATCCCATACGTCACTAGCTCATGGACTCTTGCTAATTACATGAAAGAAAGTGGCCTCTCATAACATTTCCTCCTTTCGGTCTGTTTTTTTTTTCTTCCTATTAGGTTGAGGTCCAAGACTGGAATCTTTTTGGCACAGGAGGCTCATTGTAGAGGAAGGAATAAGTAGTTTTGTTAATTGTGTAATTGTGTAGTTCTAAAGTTTTCTTTCTCATATCTTCTCATAAAACAAATAAGCTTTGTCATGCCAAAGCTAACACAGGCGGAGATGGACCAACTTGAGGTCCCATTCACCTTAAAAGAGATTCAGTTAGCTATTAAACTTCTTCCGGGGGGTAAAAGCCCGGGACCAGATGGGTTTGGTATGCGCTATTACAAAACCTTCTCTGATAAATTGGCACCTCGTCTGCTCCAGATGTTCAACCAATTATCAGAGGCACCAAACCTGCCGAGCTCAATGCTTGATGCATATATATTGGTTATCCATAAACCGGGGAAACCCGAAAATCAACCCAGTAGCTATAGGCCGATTTCACTTCTCAACTCCGATGTGAAGATTCTAGCAAAGGCCATAGCTAATCGCCTCACCAAGCTTCTGCCACAACTAATCTCTACTGATCAGGTGGGGTTTGTCCCAGACAGAGAAGCTTGGGATAATACCCCCAGAGTAATCCAACTAATATCCTATGCTCACAATAATTCTGCACCGTTGGCCTTAGTCTCCACGGATGCAGAAAAGGCTTTTGATCGGGTCAACTGGCTGTTTACGTGCCATATTATGGCTAAACTGGGGTTTGGGAATGGCTTTATCCGTACGATCTTCTCCTAGGGTACGAATTAATGGCACGTTCTCTAAGCCTTTCCTGATCACTAATGGCACAAGACAGGGGTGCCCCCTTTCCCCCCTGTTATTTGCCCTGGTGATAGAAGCTTTGGCCTGTAAAATTCGCAACAACCCTAACATCGCAGGCTTGGTAGTTGACCAAAAGGAACACAAGTTAGCTATGTATGCTGATAATATCCTTATTATGTTATCAGATACATCAACTTCACTATCGGCGTTACTGGCGGAATTTGAAGAGTATGGAAAGGTCTCAGATTTCCTACTCAATCCATCCAAGTCAAAAATCATGAACATATCTGTACCTGCTGATGATTTCCGGGAGGCGAGTTCCCATTGCTCAATTGGGGTAGCGAGGCACCATTTGAAATACCTTGGAATTTCCTCGACTCCCACAATTAAAGATACCATTGATATAAATTATAAACAGATTAGGGATGCAGTGGGGGATGATATGGCTAAATGGAAAAATAAATCCATTTTGTGGATGGGCCGAATCCCCGTAGTCAAAATGAACATCTTACCCAGGGTGCTGTACGTGATGCCGACAATTCCTTTTTCATCGTAGATGCATCTCATTCATCAGATTCAATTAGAAATGGAAGCATATATCTGGAATGGGATAAGACCAAGAATCAGGAATAAAACAATGTATCTGCCCAGAGACAGGGGAGGAGCGGGAGTTCCACTGTGGAGAACATATTTTAGGGCAATAAACCTCCCGCGCCTGGTCCAATGGTGTCACAATAGGACCGATAAAGCCTGGATAGAGCTAGACTGCGAAATCTTACAAAGAGGTAATGTGGGCTCGCTTGCATGGATTACGGCATAAAGTCGGAACCCATTGATTAAACAATATCCCCTACTGGAAGATGTCTTTCATGTCTGGGATAATCTGATCAAACAAGATAAACACATATCGTCCATAAACTCTCCAGTCACACCAGTACTCGAGAACCCAGACAATGGCCTGGCAAATAGAGCACAATCCAAGAGACACATATATACTCTAGCTGAAGCAGCTATAAATAACGCCTTTCACAAAGGGAAGATCCAGACCCAGGAGAATCTAAAAAAAGGGGGACCACTGGCTGTCCTCCTCATGGTTCAGGGTTGCACAGTTCCACCACTATGTTAATGATCAATGGAGCACCGCCCCTTTCATAAGAGAGAAAACACCCTTCGAAACTATCTGCACAATGGCACACCCACCTGGGCACTTGATCTCCCACTTGTACAAGTTGCTGTTAGCGGGAGGAGGAGAGGCCTTGCCCTCCTATGTGGACGCATCGCGGGCAGAATTGGGTTCTGATATCAACACAAAAGATTGGCTTATGATCTTTAACAAAGCTAAGAGAGCCTCGGTTTCTATGAGACTTCAAGAAATGCACTATAAATTCTTAAGCCGGTGGTATATGACACCTCAGAGACTAAACAAAATCTACCCACAGACAAGCGGGGAGTGTTGGAGAGGCTGCGGAGAGGAGGGATCAATCTTACATATTTGGTGGACATGCCCACAAATACAAGTGTTCTGGGGGAGAGTAGTCTCAGAGTGCAGTAGACTCCTTGGTGTCATTCTGCCTCCGAATCCACATTACTTGATATATCATGCCCTCCCCAAAATTGTGGTGGAGGTAAAAAATAGACTTTTTCTACTGATGTTGAACTGTGCCAAGGGTCTGATCCCAAAATACTGGAATCAACGAATGTGCAGAGCCTGGGAAAATGGAGTCGGGGATCTGCTTGATCTGAAGAGGTACCATTACCTTAGAGCAGGAAAATTAGCAACGCATGAACACATGACTCTGATTGGGAGGGTAAAGGCTTTTAGCAATCTTAAATAATGAGAATTGATTCTTTTTACACTCAGTTGCGTCTCCTGGAGATACACACAGCCGCACATCTCTGAGGGGGTTTGGAGAATGGTGTGCTGCTGAGGCTAGTCCTGAAGTGCGCCTATCAGACTTTGGCCCTGGACACTGATCGCCCATAGGGGTGCATCCTCCCTTCTTCTTCCTGCCCCCCCTCTTTTCCTCTACTTGGATGAGGATCCCCTCCATATAGCTTCACTCCCCTTCCCCCCCCCCTAAAAAATACATTTTTTTTTCTCTTCCCCCTTTATCTTCCTTTTTCCTTTCTCTTTCCTCTGTTATTCACACTGGATATGATTAATGTCCAAGCAGATTTATAATTGAACAAATTGCTAACGCTCATAGTTGTATTGTACAACATTAAGCTGTTAACTAAGAACAATAAACAAAATGTTTAAACAAGGAGTAATGTTGAAGGTAGTTCGCTGTTGAATTGTCATTATAATACATTGCATGTAAATATGATAACTCACAACTCCTGTTAACGAGATATATTTGTTAAGTCTCTCTTTTTGTTCATTCAATAAAGCTTTGTTTAAAAAAACAAATAAAAAAAACAAATAAGCTTTGTCATGGGTGATAAGAGTGACTTCTGTAAGTTATATTGATATTGTTTCAATGGAATTGGGAGAAAATGGGAGAAAGAATGTAAGAAAGATAAAACATAATTTATGTAAGAACTTACCTGATAAATTCATTTCTTTCATATTAGCAAGAGTCCATGAGCTAGTGACGTATGGGATATACATTCCTACCAGGAGGGGCAAAGTTTCCCAAACCTCAAAATGCCTATAAATACACCCCTCACCACACCCACAAATCAATTTAACGCATAGCCAAGAAGTGGGGTGATAAGAAAAAAGTGAGAAAGCATAAAAAATAAGGAATTGGAATAATTGTGCTTTATACAAAAAAATCATAACCACCACAAAAAGGGTGGGCCTCATGGACTCTTGCTAATATGAAAGAAATGAATTTATCAGGTAAGTTCTTACATAAATTATGTTTTCTTTCATGTAATTAGCAAGAGTCCATGAGCTAGTGACGTATGGGATAATGACTACCCAAGATGTGGATCTTTCCACGCAAGAGTCACTAGAGAGGGAGGGATAAAATAAAGACAGCCAATTCCGCTGAAAATAATCCACACCCAAAATAAAGTTTAAATCTTATAATGAAAAAAACTGAAATTATAAGCAGAAGAATCAAACTGAAACAGCTGCCTGAAGTACTTTTCTACCAAAAACTGCTTCAGAAGAAGAAAACACATCAAAATGGTAGAATTTAGTAAAAGTATGCAAAGACCAAGTTGCTGCTTTGCAAATCTGATCGACCGAAGCTTCATTCCTAAACGCCCAGGAAGTAGAAACTGACCTAGTAGAATGAGCTGTAATCCTTTGAGGCGGAGTTTTACCCGACTCGACATAGGCATGATGAATTAAAGATTTTAACCAAGATGCCAAAGAAATGGCAGAGGCCTTCTGACCTTTCCTAGAACCGGAAAAGATAACAAATAGACTAGAAGTCTTTCGGAAATTCTTAGTAGCTTCAACATAATATTTCAAAGCTCTAACTACATCCAAAGAATGCAATGATTTCTCCTTAGAATTCTTACGATTAGGACATAATGAAGGAACCACAATTCCTCTACTAATGTTGTTAGAATTCACAACCTTAGGTAAAAATTTAAAAGAAGTTTGCAACACCGCCTTATCCTGAATAAAATGAAGCATTTTCAGCCCCCGCGAGCCTAACAGCCCACAGGGAAAAAAAGTCAAATTTTAAGGTAAGAAAAAAATTGATTTATTCATATGCATTATCCCAAATATGAAACTGACTGTCTGAAATAAGGAACGTTGAACATCCTGAGTCAAGGCAAATAAATGTTTGAATACATATATTTAGAACTTTATATAAAAGTGCCCAACCATAGCATAGAGTGTCACAGAAAATAAGACTTACTTACCCCAGGACACTCATCTACATGTAGTAGAAAGCCAAACCAGTATTGAAACGAGAATCAGTAGAGGTAATGGTATATATAAGAGTATATCGTCGATCTGAAAAGGGAGGTAAGAGATGAATCTCTACGACCGATAACAGAGAACCTATGAAATAGACCCCGTAGAAGGAGATCATTGAATTCAAATAGGCAATACTCTCCTCACATCCCTCTAACATTCACTGCATGCTGAGAGGAAAACCGGGCTCCAACCTGCTGCGGAGCGCATATCAACGTAGAATCTAGCACAAACTTACTTCACCACCTCCATAGGAGGCAAATTTTGTAAAACTGATTTGTGGGTGTGGTGAGGGGTGTATTTATAGGCATTTTGAGGTTTGGGAAACTTTGCCCCTCCTGGTAGGAATGTATATCCCATACGTCACTAGCTCATGGACTCTTGCTAATTACATGAAAGAAAGTGTGATTATTAGCATTATTATCATTATTTAGAGCATCTGGGATAAATCAACAGGGAGTGAGTGAAAGGATGGAGGGTTGAGAAATCAACAATTTGAAGACAGAAAAAATAAGAGAAGGAGAGAGACAAAAAAACATTTGAGAGATGGTAAAGAAAAAGAATAGAGGGATAAATAGAGGGAGGTAAGAGACAGAAACCGCATACAAAACAGATAAAGGAAATAAGTGAAAAAAGGCTGAGAAGGGTCAATCCATTAGAAGAAAAAGCTTTGAGGTCTGGACTCTGTGCTTATGTCTTATAAGCGTTTGCGGCTTAGATGCTAAAACACAGGAGTGCATTTATGAGCTAGCAGTCACATAAAATGTCTAAGGTATAATACATTGTTATAGTAAAATCATACTTTGTGTATCTGACCTACAAATTTACATTTTCTGGTACTTTTTAAGTAAAATGAATAACTATAATGGCTGTAATATGAATGACACATTGTTTGCAAAGATCCAATTTGCAGAAAATCAGCCTTAGGCAGGTTTTGTTTTTGTACTTACTGTGTGATTTGTTCTGTTAGCAGAAGAAATGGAAATAATAAAGTTGAAATGATGGAATTTAAATAAAAAGTAACATGCTAAATGAAGACAATGCGACTACAGAAGAAATGTGCACTGTAACATACCCTGTAACCAGTCTACTCCTTCTTGCAGACCCTCTCCTTTAAGTCCATCACTTGCACTGAAATATACAGCAAAAGATAAATGAGTTTTCTTAGACAGAAAAGTATTGAAAGAACAAAACTCTGCAAGCAAATACCCAGCACAGACTCACAGGACAGGGTAATACCTTCTGCATTAGACACATAGGGAGACAGACAAGAGAGCACAAATAAAACACACAAAAATGTTTTATTAAAGAAATAGTCTAGTCAAAAGTAAACGTTCATGATTCAGATAGAGCATGCAATTTTAAGCAACTTTCTAATTCACTCCTATTATCATTTTTCTTCGTTCTCTTGGTATCTTTATTTGAATGTAAGTGCTGAACCAAAAATGGGCTGGCTCCTATGCTTACATTCCTGCTTTTTCAAATTTTTAATAGACTATCCCTTTAATCAAGCGTTAAAGTATCAGTTCATGTTTTTGGCCCCACCAATTCCACTTTGTTGTATAAAATAAAGGGATAGCCCTAAGCCCCACTGCTACTTACTCTACTCCAGAATCCACCACCACAACTAGGAGTCTGAAATAAACTAAACTGTCTAATTAAAGGAACATGAAATGACTGCCAGCAACACATATACCTTTGGTCATTGGCTCGCCAGATGTGTTCAGCTAGGTCCAATTAGTGCATTATTGCTCTTTAACTATGTGTAAAAAACAATGCCTAACACATTTTCTTTTTGTACTTTTATGTCCCTTTAAAGCAGTAAACATTTAGGGATAGATTACAAGTGGTGCACTAACTGTTGCGCAAAAGCGATAACAAAATTTATGCTTACCTGATAAATTTCTTTCTTTTGCGATGTACCGAGTCCACAGATTCATCCTTACTTGTGGGATATTATCCTTCCTAACAGTAAGTGGCAAAGAGAGCACCACAGCAGAGCTGTCCATATAGCTCCCCCCTTAACTCCACCCCCCAGTCATTCGACCGAAGGCCAAGGAAGAAAAAGGAGAAACTATAAGGTGCAGAGGTGACTGAAGTTTACATAAAAAAATACTATCTGTCTTGAATAGACAGGGTGGGCCGTGGACTCGGTACATCGCAAAAGAAAGAAATTTATCAGGTAAGCATAAATTTTGTTTTCTTTTGCATGATGTACCGAGTCCACGGATTCATCCTTACTTGTGGGATACCAATACCAAAGCTTTAGGACACGGATGAAGGGAGGGACAAGACAGAAACCTAAACGGAAGGCACCACTGCTTGCAAAACCTTTCTCCCAAAAATAGCCTCCGAAGAAGCAAAAGTATCAAATTTGTAAAATTTGGAAAAGGTATGAAGCGAAGACCAAGTCGCAGCCTTACAAATCTGTTCAACAGAAGCATCATTTTTAAAAGCCCATGTGGAAGCTACCGCTCTAGTAGAATGAACTGTAATCCTTTCAGGAGGCTGCTGTCCAGCAGTCTCATAAGCCAAACGGATGATGCTTTTCAGCCAAAAGAAAAGAGAAGTTGCCGTAGCCTTTTGACCCCTACGCTTTCCAGAATAGACAACAAACAAAGAAGACGTTTGACAAAAATCTTTGGTTGCCTGCAAATAAAATTTCAAAGCACGAACCACGTCCAAGTTGTGCAACAGACGTTCCTTCTTGGAAGAAGGATTAGGACACAGAGAAGGAACAACAATTTCCTGATTGATATTCCTGTTAGTAACAACCTTAGGTAGGAACCCAGGCTTGGTACGTAAAACCACCTTATCAGCATGGAACACAAGATAAGGCGAGTCACATTGTAATGCAGATAGTTCAGAAACTCTTCGAGCTGAAGAGATAGCAACTAGGAACAAAACTTTCCAAGATAAAAGTTTAATATCTATGGAATGCATGGGTTCAAACGGAACCCCCTGAAGAAATCTAAGAACTAAATTTAGACTCCATGGCGGAGCAGCAGATTTAAACACAGGCTTAATTCTAGCTAAAGCCTGACAAAAAGCCTGAACGTCTGGAACATCTGCCAGACGCTTGTGCAACAAAATAGACAGAGCAGATATCTGTCCTTTTAGAGAACTAGCTGACAATCCTTTCTCCAATCCCTCTTGGAGAAAAGACAAAATCCTAGGAATCCTGATTTTACTCTAGGAGAAGCCCTTGGATTCACACCAAAAAAGATATTTACCCCATATCTTATGATAGATTTTCCTGGTAACAGGCTTTCAAGCCTGAATCAAGGTATTTATGACTGACTCAGAGAAACCCCGCTTTGATAGAATCAAGCGTTCAATCTCCAAGCAGTCAGTTGCAGAGAAATTAGATTTGGATGCTTGAATGGACCTTGAATCAGAAGGTCCTGTCTCAGCGGCAGAGACCATGGTGGAAGAGATGACATGTCCACAAGGTCTGCATACCAAGTCCTGCGTGGCCACGCAGGCGCTATCAAAATCACTGATGCTCTCTCCTGTTTGATTCTGGCAATCAGACGTGGAAGGAGAGGGAAAGGTGGAAACACATAAGCCAGGTTGAACAACCAGGGTACTGCTAGAGCATCTATCAGTACAGCCTGAGGATCCCTTGACCTGGAGCCGTAACGAGGAAGTTTGGCGTTCTGACGAGACGCCATTAGATCCAATTCTGGTGTGCCCCATAGCCGAACCAGTTGAGCAAACACCTCCGGATGGAGTTCCCACTCCCACCGGATGAAAAGTCTCACGACTTAGAAAGTCTGCCTCCCAGTTCTCTACACCTAGGATATAGATCACTGACAGATGGCAAGAGTGAGCCTCTGCCCATCAGATTATCCTTGAGACCTCTATCATCGCTAAGGAACTCCTTGTTCCGCCCTGATGATTGATATAAGCCACAGTTGTGATGTTGTCCGACTAAAACCTGATGAATCTGGCCGAAGCCAGCTGAGGCCATGCCTGGAGAACATTGAATATCGCTCTTAATTCCAGAATATTTATCGGTAGGAGAGCCACCTCCTGAGTCCACAAACCCTGAGCCTTTAGGGAATTCCAGACTGCACCCCAGCCCAGAAGTCTGGCGTCTGTCGTCACTATAACCCATTCTGGCCTGCGGAAACACATTCCCTGGGACAGATGATCCTGTGACAACCACCAAAGAAGAGAGTCTCTGGTCTCTTGATCCAGATTTATCTGGGGAGATAAATCCACATAATCCCCATTCCACTGATTGAGCATGCATAGTTGCAGTGGTCTGAGATGCAAGGGAGCAAACGGAACTATGTCCATTGCCGCTACCATTAGACCGATTACTTCCATACACTGAGCCACTGATGGCCGAGGAATGGAGTGAAGAGCTCGGCAGGTGGACAAAATCTTTGATTTCCTGACCTCCGTCAGAAATATTTTCATGTCCACTGAGTCTATCAGAGTCCCTAGAAATGAAAATTTTCTGAGGGGGGAAAGAGAACTCTTTTTTACGTTCACCTTCCACCCGTGAGATCTTAGAAAGGCCAACACTAAGTCCGTGTGAGACTTGGCTAGTTGGAAAGTCGACGCTTGAATCAGAATGTTGTCTAGATAAGGCGACACTGCTATGCCCCGTGGCCTTAGAACCGCCAGAAGGGACCCTAGCACCTTCGTGAAGATTCGTGGTGCCGTGGCCAACCCGAAGGGAAGAGTCACAAACTGATAATGCTTGTCCAGAAAGGCGAACCTGAGGAACTGGTGATGATCTTTGTGGATAGGAATGTGTAGATACGCATCCTTTAAATCCACGGTGGTCATATATTGACCCTCCTGGATCAATGGTAAGATAGTCCGAATGGTCTCCATCTTGAAAGATGGGACTCTTAGGAACTGGTTTAGGCTCTTGAGATCCAGAATTGGTCTGAATGTTCCCTCCTTTTTGGGAACTATAAACAGATTGGAGTAGAACCCCTGCCCTTGTTCTGCTTTTGGAACTGGGCAGATCACTCCCATGGTAAAAAAGTCTTCTACACAGCGTAAGAACGCCTCTCTTTATGTCGGGTTTACAGACGATTGAGAAAGATGGAACATCCCCCTTGGAGGGGAGTCCTTGAAATCTAGAAGGTATCCCTGGGTTACAATTTCTACTGCCCAGGAATCCTGAACGTCTCTTGCCCAGGCCTGAGCAAAGAGAGAGAGTCTGCCCCCTACTAGATCCGGTCTCGGATCGGGCGCTACCCCTCCATGCTGACTTAGTGGCAGCAGCAGGCTTTTTGGCCTGTTTACCCTTGTTCCAAGCCTGATTAGGTCTCCAGGTTGGCTTGGATTGAGCAAAGTTCCCCTCTTGCTTTGCAGCAGAGGAAGAGGAAGTGGGACCACTCTTGAAGTTTCGAAAGGGACGAAAATTATTTTGTTTAGTCCTTGTCTTATTTGACTTATCCTGAGGGAGGGTATGACCCATCCCTCCAGTAATGTCTGAAATTATCTCTTTCAGTGCAGGCCTGAATAAGGTCTTACCTTTGAAAGGGATGGACAAAAGCTTAGATTTAGATGACACATCAGCTGACCAGGACTTAAAGGGACAGTCTAGGCCAAAATAAACTTTCATGATTCAGATAGAGCATGCAATTTTAAACAATTTTCCAATTTACTTTTATCACCAATTTTGCTTTGTTCTCTTGGTATTCTTAGTTGAAAGCTTAACCTAGGAGGTTCATATGCTAATTTCTTAGACCTTGAAGCCCACCTCTTTCAGATTGCATTTCAACAGTTTTTCACCACAAGAGGGTGTTAGTTCACGTATTTCATATAGATAACACTATGCTCGTGCAAGAGAAGTTATCTGGGAGCAGGCACTGATTGGCTAGACTGCAAGTCTGTCAAAAGAACTGAAAAAAGGGGCAGTTTGCAGAGGCTTAGATACAAGATAATCACAGAGGTTAAAAGTATATTATTATAACTGTGTTGGTTATGCAAAACTGGGAAATGGGTAAAAAAGGGATTATCTATTTTTCAAAACAATAAAAATTCTGGTGTAGACTGTCCCTTTAAGCCATAACGCTCTACGCACTAAAATGGCAAAACATGAATTCTTTGCCGCTAACTTAGCAAGATGAAAAGCGGCATCTGTAATAAAAGAATTAGCCAACTTAAGAGCCTTAATTCTGTCCAAAATATCATCTGGTGGGGTCACCATCTGAAGAGCCTCTTCCAGAGCCTCAAACCAAAAGGCAGCTGCAGTGGTTACAGGAACAATGCATGCTATAGGTTGAAGAAGAAAACCTTGATGAACAAAAAATTTTCTTTAGGAGACCCTCTAATTTTTTATCCATAGGATCAATGAAAGCACAACTGTCTTCAATAGGTATAGTTGTACGCTTAGCTAGAGTAGAAATAGCTCCCTCCACCTTAGGGACCGTCTGCCATGAGTCCTTTATGGTGTCAGAAATAGGGAACATTTTCTTAAAAACAGGAGGGGGAGCGAACGGAATACCTGGTCTATCCCACTCCTTAGTAACAATGTCCGAAATCCTCTTAGGGACCGGAAAAACATCAGTGTAAACAGGAAACTCTAAATATTTGTCCATTTTACACAATTTCTCTGGAACTACAATAGGGTCACAATCATCCAGAGTCGCAAAAACCTCCCTGAGCAATAAGCGGAGGTGCTCTAGCTTAAATTTAAATGCCGTCATATCTGAATCTGTCAGAGGGAACTTCTTTCCTGAATCAGAAATCTCTCCCTCAGACAGCAAATCCCTCATCCCTACCTCAGAACATTGTGAGGGAATATCGGCTACGGCTACTAAAGCATCAGAAGGCTCAGCATTTGTTCTTAACCCAGAGCTACTGCGCTTCCCTTGCAACCCAGGCAGTTTAGATAAAACCTCTGTGAGGGTAGTATTCATAACTGAAGCCATATTTTGCAAGGTGAAAGAATTAGACGCACTAAAAGTACTTGGCGCCGCTTGTGCGGGCGTTACCGGTTGTGACACTTGGGGAGAACTAGATGGCAAAAACTGAATTCCTTCTGTCAGAGAATAATTTAATGCCAAATTTTTATAAGTCAAAATATGTTGTTTGCAATTTATAGACATATCAGTACAAGTGGGACACATTCTAAGAGGGGGTTCCACAATGGCTTCTAAACAAATTGAGCAATGAGTTTCCTCAGTGTCAGACATGTTTAACAGACTAGTAATAAAGCAAGCAAGCTTGGAAAACACTTTATTTAATGAAAAAAACACAATTTGCAAAAACGGTACTGTGCCTTTAAGAGAAAAAAGGCATACACAAACTGCAAAACAGGTTAAAATTGCTTCAAATTTTCCGAAATTTTAACAGTGTACCCACTAAGCCTTAGAAGGATTGTACCACAAGTAAGTAAGCAATAAACTCCCAAATGACAAAACCGGATTGAAATTTGTTAAAACCGGTTAAAAACCCCTATTAGCACCTTGCCACAGCTCTGCTGTGGCCCTACCTGCTCTTAGGAATGATAATCTGGGGTTAAAACTTCGAATAGGCCCTCAGAAGACTATCAGGACCTCAGGAGAAGTTGCTTGCTGCTTGTCTGAATTACTAAATGCGCAACTGTAAGAGTTACTGCCTGCTATGGTTACTGATACTATACCTTTAAGGTTCACCATATAAAAGGCACCTCCTCCTAACACACCTTGCTGGTTAATTGAGTGTTTTTCTAGCCTCAAGCACTTCTAAGCTAACTGCTCCTTTTAGGAATAGTGAAAATCCTACTTCCACTTCAACTGAGTTCCAGGGAATACAAGTTATCTAACAGCTACTTGCTCTTACTTTTACCTCTTTATGCTGATCTCATTCTACAGCTCACTCCAAGAGGTTTTCACCTTGCTGTCAACCGTCCGATCTCAATCCGGACACACCTCTCCTCCAGCTCTCCTGCAGCCTCCAGCGTGTGTATCGCAACACACAGAATTCCTGCACACAGCGCTAGAGAGCCACGCTGACGTCATCAGCTACGGCCAGGACCGCTCTCACTCCCTGAGACACTGCAGCACTCTGCGTCTGTAAGATTACCATCCTCTGCTCTCTGGATTCAGGTCAGACTACCGTTTACATTCTTTTACTGCATATTACTACAAAGGGGGTTAAACTGCAACTATCTTGTTACGCCACTCTTTGCTACTTTATATTATTATCTGTGAATCTGAACTTTGAAATTGCCAATATTTGTGTATAACAATCTAAGTCTCTGATTGCTAAACTCTATCACAAAGTCTTTTGTCAAAGATTAAATCATTTATGTAACATCCGGCTATACATCCTCACTGGTTCCATAAATGATACACTCATATGTTCAAGGCTCTGGGTACATGAACTGAGATTTAATTAAGACTTTGACAGAATTAACCAGCCATAAAAAAACAATAGGATATTTGTGTTTGTGTACACTGCATAATCCTATATATTTATACAATGGAACAAGACCAGCTAAGTGATAAGGTTCAGGTACTCTCAGACAGACTAGAAGCCCTATCTAGCACATTCCATGAATTACAGGTGGAAAATCAGGCATTGAAAGCCTGCTTAAGAGAAACTCTCACACCCAAACCTACCTCTGCAGAAGTAACACCAGAACCTATGGTCTCCCCCCCCAGAGAAGTTCTCTGGAGACAGATCTAAATTCAGAGAGTTCAGGAATTCATGTCTGCTACTCTTTGAAATGAAGCCTCGCACTTATCCAACTGAAAGGTCTAGAGTGCTCACAGTCATATCCTATCTGAGGGGGGAGCCAAGGGCCTGGGCAGACACCTTTTTTGAGAATGAGGATTCCATACTTGGGTCTCTATCTGCTTTCCTGAATCAGATGTCTGTGCTCTACGACGACCCTTTTAAGCAGGTTTCAGCAGAGAATACTCTCAGGTCTCTCAAACAGAGAAAAAATCTATAACTATATAACACAATTTAAGATCTCAGCCCGCGATTCCGAATGGAATGAGGTCTCACTTAAAACTCAATATCGGTTAGGTTTGTCAGAGGAAATAAAAGATGAACTCTCGCACAGGAATACCAGATTCCTTAGAGGATTTGTTCAGCCTCACTATTAATATTGACAGGCGTCTCAGGGAACGCCGTTCAGAGAAAGCTAACAGTGCTAAAGATAACAGAGTTTATTATCTACTGCAGCCTACTCTAGTAAAGATTTATCTCAACCTATGGACATTGGATTCATGAAGGGACCTCTAACTACGCAAGAAAAATCCAGAAGGAGACTGCACAGTCTCTGCATGTATTGTGCCAGTCCCTCACATGAAGTTAAGGATTATCCTGTCCTTACAAAAAATAAGAAGGGTAGGTGGATTTACACTAAAGAATCTTATTTAATAAAAGTCATAAAACCCTCTTACCTGACCATACCTATTACTTTGCAGTGGGACCAAGTTCGGATAACCACTGAAGCCCTAGTCGATACCGGGTCAAGTAGGAACTTTGTTGATCAAGATTTTGTTAACCAAAATAAAATACCCCTTGTGTGTAAGCATCTACCGGTCTCTGTGAAGGTTATTGATGGCACTATGCTTAAATCAGGTCCAGTCACACACCAGACAACATCCTTACAGGTAACATCATGCACTCACATCACAGAATCACTCACATTTGATGTCATAACCTCCCCTATGTATAATGTAATACTGGGTATAGAATGGTTAAGAACACATAAACCAACTGTGGATTGGAATAGTCTTAGTTTAACTTTTCCCTTATATAACAAAGGTGAAAAAACATCCACAGACTTAGTTCTGTTACAGGTACATGATAATCTCTTACCTCAGCAGTATGCTAACTTTTCTGATGTATTTAACAAAAAAGATGCCGAAAAATTACCCCCCCATAGGGATTACGACTGTCCCATCGATTTACTCCCAGGGGTCTCGATCCCATATGGGCACATTTACCCCCTCTCAAAACCAGAGTTGGAACATCTAAAAAATTACATAGACGAAAATCTTAAGAAAGGCTTTATAAGACCTAGCACATCACCAGCAGGTGCAGGCATATTTTTCGTCACCAACAAGGATGATACATTAAGACCCATCATTGATTACAGGGAGTTGAACAAGCGTACCAGGAAAAATCGGTATCCACTCCCATTAATTCCAGAATTGATAGAAAGATTAAGGGGGGCCTCGATATTCACAAAATTGGATCTTCGAGGAGCCTATAATCTAATACGAATGAGAGCTGGCGACGAATGGCTCACTGCTTTTCGGACTAGATATGGGCTATTCGAATATACGGTGATGCCATTCGGTCTATGCAATGCTCCAGCAACATTTCAGTGTTTGATTAATGATCTTTTTAGGGATATTCTAGATGTATTTGTAGTTGTCTATCTTGACGACATTCTGATTTTTTACCAAAATCTTGATCAACACAGAATTCATGTGAAGGAAGTATTAACTAGATTGCGTAAGAACAACCTATACGCTAAGTTAGAGAAATGCATCTTTGAATCCAACAACATAACTTTCTTAGGTTATAATATTACCCCTGAGGGTATTAAGATGCAAGACGATAAAGTTCAAGCAATCCTGGATTGGCCTGTACCCAGTTCTAGGAAAGATGTACAGAGGTTTTTGGGGTTTTCGAACTATTATAGAAAGTTTATACCAGGGTTTGCCTCCATCACCAAACCACTCACTGAACTCACCAAGTTAAATCTACCTTTTAAGTGGTCAAAAGAAAAACAAATGGTTTTTGATTTACTGAAACAGAAATTTACCACTGCTCCTATCTTGCAGTACCCTGATCTTGAGAAACAGTTCATTCTGGAGGTTGACGCCTCAGAATTCGCCATAGGTGCAGTTCTCTCTCAAAGGAAATCTTTCAAGGATCCATTGCACCCTGTCGCTTTCTTTTCCAGACTCATGCAACCAGCGGAGTTAAATTATCCAGTGGGCGAAAAGGAATTGTTAGCAATAAAATGTTCTTTCGACCATTGGAGACACCTTTTGGAGGGGGCTGCACAACCTACTGTCATCTATACTGACCATAAGAACTTGCAATACCTGCAATCTAACCGAACCTTATCCTCCAGACAACTACGCTGGAGTTTGTACTTCTCCCGTTTCCATTACATCATTACCTATAGGCCGGGGGCAAGAAATGGCAAGGCTGATGCACTTTCTAGGCGAGATTCTAAACCAGAAAATCTCAACGCACCTGCCACTGTCATTCCAAAGGATTGCATCGTAGGGGTTCTAACAGATCTATCGTCTGTTCTGAAGGATGCAACCGCCAAGGATTCCTCAGCACCACTTGCAGATCTCATCTGCAACTCTGGCGGATACCTATGTAAAGATGGGAAGTTGTATATACCTCCTACTTTGCGTCGTTCTGTTCTTAAATCAGTCCATGAATCCCCCCTTGCGGGACATATGGGTAGGGATAAAACTACTGAACTGCTCAAGAGATCTTTTTGGTGGCCAACTTTACATCAGGATCTGAAACTACATCTCTCTCAATGTTCAGTTTGTGCTACAACCAAGCATTCGCAACAACTTCCTGTTGGGCTTCTACAACCCCTACCAGTTCCACAGATTCCCTGGGAGGCAGTTTCCATGGACTTTATTGTTGATTTACCCCTATCATGCAACTACACAACCATACTAGTAGTAACAGACCTTTTCTCGAAGATGGCACACTTTGTGCCAATTTCCTCTTTACCCACCGCAAAAACTACATGTGATCTCTTTATTAGCAACATTGTGCGACTTCATGGGATACCTAAAACAGTCCTTAGTGACAGAGGTTCTCAATTTACTTCTAGGTTTTGGAAGAACATGTGCACCGCACTTCATATCGAACAGAGGCTTTCTACTGCTTACCATCCGCAAACAAACGGCCAGACGGAGAGGGTGAATCAGTGGCTTGAGCAGTACTTACGCTGTTTCTGCTCTCATCAACAGGATGCTTGGGCCACTTATCTACCCTTGGCCGAGTTTGCGTATAACAACACCCAGAGCTCAACTACTGGCACATCACCTTTTTATGTGAATTATGGACTACATCCTAATTTTACCCTCCTACCAAGAGTGGAAACACCTTGCCCACAAGTGAATGATCTTATCAATGATATAGCTGCCAACTTCTCTTCGATTCGAGACCATATCCATCACGCTCAAACCTCACAATGCAGGTATTATGATCTTCGGCACCGTCCCTCTCCTCAATACACCGTGGGACAACGAGTATGGCTTTCTACTAAGCATCTTAGGATACCGTATCCTTGTAGGAAATTAGGTAAACTCTTCATAGGTCCTTATCCAATAACCCGTGTTAATGGTCCTACAACAGTGACATTACAACTCCCATCCTCCTTCAAGATACACCCTACATTTCATGTGTCCCTGGTTAAGCCCTGTGGCATTCCTGCTTCACTCACTGGACATGGAGATCAGACCTTTACAGTGATCCCCGACACAGAGTATGAAATTCACAGTATCCTGGATTCCAGACTTCGTTCTGGAGTTCTGTTCTACCTGATTCATTGGAAGGGTTTCGGTCATGAGGAAGACTCCTGGGAACCGGCCAGCAATGTTTCAGCTCCTAGGCTGGTTTCCCTTTTCCACAGACGTAACCCGGATCGCCCCAGACCCTGAACCTCGCTGTGGTTCCTTTGGTAGGGGGCTATGTAAGGGTTACTGCCTGCTATGGTTACTGATACTATACCTTTAAGGTTCACCATATAAAAGGCACCTCCTCCTAACACACCTTGCTGGTTAATTGAGTGTTTTTCTAGCCTCAAGTACTTCTAAGCTAACTGCTCCTTTTAGGAATAGTGAAAATCCTACTTCCACTTCAACTGAGTTCCAGGGAATACAAGTTATCTAACAGCTACTTGCTCTTACTTTTACCTCTTTATGCTGATCTCATTCTACAGCTCACTCCAAGAGGTTTTCACCTTGCTGTCAACCGTCCGATCTCAATCCGGACACACCTCTCCTCCAGCTCTCCTGCAGCCTCCAGCGTGTGTATCGCAACACACAGAATTCCTGCACACAGCGCTAGAGAGCCACGCTGACGTCATCAGCTACGGCCAGGACCGCTCTCACTCCCTGAGACACTGCAGCACTCTGCGTCTGTAAGATTACCATCCTCTGCTCTCTGGATTCAGGTCAGACTACCGTTTACATTCTTTTACTGCATATTACTACAAAGGGGGTTAAACTGCAACTATCTTGTTACACCACTCTTTGCTACTTTATATTATTATCTGTGAATCTGAACTTTGAAATTGCCAATATTTGTGTATAACAATCTAAGTCTCTGATTGCTAAACTCTATCACAAAGTCTTTTGGCAAAGATTAAATCATTTATGTAACATCCGGCTATACATCCTCACTGGTTCCATAAATTATACACTCATATGTTCAAGGCTCTGGGTACATGAACTGAGATTTAATTAAGACTTTGACAGCAACTGAGGCGCGAAAATAGGCCCCGCCCACCTCGATGTTGCTGGGGCCTACACAAATCTAGCAAACTATGTTTGAAAACCATGTGGGTTATAACAACCCTAAATAGGCCAAATGACCCCTCAAGCAAACGCTCCCATAAACATAAAAAACGTTACTCCCAGAACACACAAATGCTTGTCCCACTTTCTCATAAACAAACTGAGTGCCCAAAAAACTTAGCCCTTCATGCAAGCTAGTAAAGCCTCTTTCATACTAGGATTACTGCTTCCCATTCCCCTAATGGGGATACTGTCAGCCTTTCTGAGTTAACACAGTCTCTGCAGAAAATATGACTGAACATACCTCATTGCTGCATAGCAAGAAACTGTTCCTCACACTGAAGTTTTCCTGTACTCCTCAGCTTCTTTGGGAACAGCAGTGGACCTTAGTTACAAATGCTAAGATCATGATCCTCCAGGCAGAAATCTTCATCTATGTCCTTCCTGAGAGTAAATAGTACAATACTGGTACCATTTAAAAATAACAAACTCTTGATTGTAGTTAAAATTAAACTAACAGCTTAACACCTCTTTCACTTTACCCTTCCTGCTTAGAGCCGGCAAAGAGAATGACTGGGGGGTGGAGTTAAGGGGGGAGCTATATGGACAGCTCTGCTGTGGTGCTCTCTTTGCCACTTCCTGTTAGGAAGGATAATATACCAAAAGTAAGGATGAATCCATGGACTCGGTACATCATGCAAAATAAATTGGATTTTTATCGTTTTTTTGCACGCAACGTGAATAGCGTGAGTATTACAAGTTAAAAATAAACGTGTTTCCCCAAGCTCAATCAAGATTTATGCTCGTCGGGTTAGTCGCGAAAAAACATAATTTATGTAAGAACTTACCTGATAAATTCATTTCTTTCATATTGGCATGAGTACAGGAGCTAGTGACATATGGGATATATAATCCTACCAGCAGGGGCAAAGTTTCCCAAACCCCTCACCACACCCACAATTCAGTTTAACTAATAGGCAAGCAGTGGGGTGATAAAGAAAGGAGTAGAAAGCATCAACAAAGGAAATTTGGAAATAATTGTGCTTTATACAAAAAATCATAACCACCATAAAAAAAGGGTGGGCCTCATGGACTCTTGCCAATATGAAAGAAATGAATTTATCAGGTAAGTTCTTACATAAATTATGTTTTCTTTCATGTAATTGGCAAGAGTCCATGAGCTAATGACATATGGGATATCAATACCCAAGATGTGGAGTCTTCCACTCAAGAGTCACTAGAGAGGGAGGGACTAAAACAAAAACAGCCATATTCCGCTGAGAAAATAATCCACAACCCAAAAATAAGTTTATTTTCACTTTTGAAAGGAAAAAACTTAAACAAAAAAGCAGAAGAATCAAACTGAAACAGCTGCCTGAAGAACTTTTCTACCAAAAACTGTTTCCGAAGAAGCAAATACATCAAAATGGTAGAATTTAGTAAATGTATGCAAAGAGGACCAAGTGGCTGCTTTGCAAATCTGATCGACAGAAGCTTCATTCTGAAAAGCCCATGAAGTAGAGACTGATCTAGTAGAATGAGCTGTAATTCTCTGAGGTGGGGTTTGACCCGACTCCAAATAAGCTTGATGAATCAAAAGTTTCAACCAAGAAGCCAAGGAAACAGCAGAAGCCTAGAAGTCTTCCTGAAATTTTTAGTAGCTTCCACATAATATTTCAAAGCTCTTACCACATCCAAAGAATGTAAGGATCTCTCCAAAGAATTCTTAGGATTAGGACATAAAGAAGGGACAACAATTTCTCTACTAATGTTGTTAGAATTCACAACCTTAGGTAAAAATTGAAAAGAAGTCCGCAAAACTGCCTTATCCTGATGAAAAATCAGAAAAGGAGACTCACAAGAAAGAGCAGATAGCTCAGAAATTCTTCTAGCAGAAGAGATAGCCAAAAGGAACAACACTTTCCAAGAAAGTAGTTTAATGTCCAAAGAATGCATGGGCTCAAATGGAGGAGCCTGTAACGCCTTCAAAACCAAATTAAGACTCCAAGGAGGAGAAATTGACTTAATGATAGGCTTAATACGAACTAAAGCCTGTACAAAACAGTGTATATCAGGAAGTATAGCAATTTTTCTGTGAACTAAAACAGAAAGAGCGGAGATTTGTCCTTTCAAGGAACTTGAAGACAAACCCTTATCCAGACCATCCTGAAGAAACTGCATAATTCTAGGAATTCTAAAAGAATGCCAGGAGAATTTATGAGAAGAACACCATGAAATGTAAGCCTTCCAAACTCTATAATAAATCTTTCTAGAGACAGATTTACGAGCTTGTAACATAGTATTAATCACTGAATCAGAGAAACCTCTATGACTTAGAACTAAGCGTTTCCACACCTTCAAATTTAATGATTTGAGATCCTGATGGAAAAACGGACCTTGAGATAGTAGGTCCGGCCGTAACGGAAGTGACCAAGGCAGGCAACTGGACATCCGAACCAGATCCGCATACCAAAACCTGTGTGGCCATGCTGGAGCCACCAGCAACACAAAAGACTGTTCCATGATGATTTTGGAAATCACTCTTGGAAGAAGAACTAGAGGCGGGAAGATGTAAGCAGGTTGATAACACCATGGAAGTGTCAGCGCATCCACTGCTTCCGCCTGAACATCCCTGGACCTGGACAGGTATCTGGGAAGTTTCTTGTTTAGATGAGAGGCCATGAGATCTATCTCTGGAAGCCCCCACATCTGAACAATCTGAGAAAACACATCTGGATGGAGAGACCACTCCCCTGGATGTAAAGTCTGGCGGCTGAGATAATCCGCCTCCCAATTGTCTACACCTGGGATATGCACCGCAGAGATTAGACAGGTGCTGTATTCCGCCCAAGCAAGTATCCGAGATACTTCTTTCATAGCTTGGGGACTGTGAGTCCCACCCTGATGATTGACATAAGCCACAGTTGTGATATTGTCTGTCTGGAAACAAATGAACGGTTCTCTCTTTAGTAGAGGCCAGAACTGAAGAGCCCTGAGAATTGCACGGAGTTCTAAAAACAGAATTTATGTTTACCTGATAAATTTCTTTCTCCAACGGTGTGTCCGGTCCACGGCGTCATCCTTACTTGTGGGATATTCTCTTCCCCAACAGGAAATGGCAAAGAGCCCAGCAAAGCTGGTCACATGATCCCTCCTAGGCTCCGCCTACCCCAGTCATTCGACCGACGTTAAGGAGGAATAATAGCATAGGAGAAACCATATGGTACCGTGGTGACTGTAGTTAAAGAAAATAAATTATCAGACCTGATTAAAAAACCAGGGCGGGCCGTGGACCGGACACACCGTTGGAGAAAGAAATTTATCAGGTAAACATAAATTCTGTTTTCTCCAACATAGGTGTGTCCGGTCCACGGCGTCATCCTTACTTGTGGGAACCAATACCAAAGCTTTAGGACACGGATGAAGGGAGGGAGCAAATCAGGTCACCTAAATGGAAGGCACCACGGCTTGCAAAACCTTTCTCCCAAAAATAGCCTCAGAAGAAGCAAAAGTATCGAACTTGTAAAATTTGGTAAAAGTGTGCAGTGAAGACCAAGTCGCTGCCCTACATATCTGATCAACAGAAGCCTCGTTCTTGAAGGCCCATGTGGAAGCCACAGCCCTAGTGGAATGAGCCGTGATTCTTTCGGGAGGCTGCCGTCCGGCAGTCTCGTAAGCCAATCTGATGATGCTTTTAATCCAAAAAGAGAGAGAGGTAGAAGTTGCTTTTTGACCTCTCCTTTTACCTGAATAAACAACAAACAGGGAAGATGTTTGTCTAAAATCCTTTGTAGCATCTAAATAGAATTTTAGAGCGCGAACAACATCCAAATTGTGCAACAAGCGTTCCTTCTTTGAAACTGGTTTCGGACACAGAGAAGGTACGATAATCTCCTGGTTAATGTTTTTGTTAGAAACAACTTTTGGAAGAAAACCAGGTTTAGTACGTAAAACCACCTTATCTGCATGGAACACCAGATAAGGAGGAGAACACTGCAGAGCAGATAATTCTGAAACTCTTCTAGCAGAAGAAATTGCAACTAAAAACAAAACTTTCCAAGATAATAACTTAATATCAACGGAATGTAAGGGTTCAAACGGAACCCCCTGAAGAACTGAAAGAACTAGATTGAGACTCCAAGGAGGAGTCAAAGGTTTGTAAACAGGCTTGATTCTAACCAGAGCCTGAACAAAGGCTTGAACATCTGGCACAGCTGCCAGTTTTTTGTGAAGTAACACCGACAAGGCAGAAATCTGTCCCTTCAGGGAACTTGCCGATAATCCTTTTTCCAATCCTTCTTGAAGGAAGGATAGAATCCTAGGAATCTTAACCTTGTCCCAAGGGAATCCTTTAGATTCACACCAACAGATATATTTTTTCCAAATTTTGTGGTAAATCTTTCTAGTTACAGGCTTTCTGGCCTGAACAAGAGTATCGATAACAGAATCTGAGAAACCTCGCTTCGATAAAATCAAGCGTTCAATCTCCAAGCAGTCAGCTGGAGTGAAACCAGATTCGGATGTTCGAACGGACCCTGAACAAGAAGGTCTCGTCTCAAAGGTAGCTTCCAAGGTGGAGCCGATGACATATTCACCAGATCTGCATACCAAGTCCTGCGTGGCCACGCAGGAGCTATCAAGATCACCGACGCCCTCTCCTGATTGATCCTGGCTACCAGCCTGGGGATGAGAGGAAACGGCGGGAACACATAAGCTAGTTTGAAGGTCCAAGGTGCTACTAGTGCATCCACTAGAGCCGCCTTGGGATCCCTGGATCTGGACCCGTAGCAAGGAACTTTGAAGTTCTGACGAGAGGCCATCAGATCCATGTCTGGAATGCCCCAAAGTTGAGTGACTTGGGCAAAGATTTCCGGATGGAGTTCCCACTCCCCCGGATGCAATGTCTGACGACTCAGAAAATCCGCTTCCCAATTTTCCACTCCCGGGATGTGGATAGCAGACAGGTGGCAGGAGTGAGACTCCGCCCATAGAATAATCTTGGTCACTTCTTCCATCGCTAGGGAACTCCTTGTTCCCCCCTGATGGTTGATGTACGCAACAGTCGTCATGTTGTCTGATTGAAACCGTATGAACTTGGTCCTCGCAAGCTGAGGCCAAGCCTTGAGAGCATTGAATATCGCTCTCAGTTCCAGAATATTTATCGGTAGAAGAGATTCTTCCCGAGACCAAAGACCCTGAGCTTTCAGGGATCCCCAGACCGCGCCCCAGCCCATCAGACTGGCGTCGGTCGTGACAATGACCCACTCTGGTCTGTGGAATGTCATCCCTCGTGACAGGTTGTCCAGGGACAGCCACCAACGGAGTGAGTCTCTGGTCCTCTGATTTACTTGTATCTTTGGAGACAAGTCTGTATAGTCCCCATTCCACTGACTGAGCATGCACAGTTGTAATGGTCTTAGATGAATGCGCGCAAAAGGAACTATGTCCATTGTCGCTACCATCAACCCGATCACTTCCATGCACTGAGCTACGGAAGGAAGAGGAACGGAATGAAGTATTCGACAAGAGTCCAGAAGCTTTGTCTTTCTGGCCTCTGTTAGAAAAATCCTCATTTCTGAGGAGTCTATAATTGTTCCCAAGAAGGGAACCCTTGTTGACGGGGATAGAGAACTCTTTTCCACGTTCACTTTCCAGCCGTGCGATCTGAGAAAGGCCAGGACGATGTCCGTGTGAGCCTTTGCTCGAGGGAGGGACGACGCTTGAATCAGAATGTCGTCCAGGTAAGGTACAACTGCAATGCCCCTTGGTCTTAGCACAGCTAGAAGGGACCCTAGTACCTTTGTGAAAATCCTTGGAGCAGTGGCTAATCCGAAAGGAAGCGCCACGAACTGGTAATGTTTGTCCAGGAATGCAAACCTTAGGAACCGATGATGTTCCTTGTGGATAGGAATATGTAGATACGCATCCTTTAAATCCACCGTGGTCATGAATTGACCTTCCTGGATGGAAGGAAGGATAGTTCGAATGGTTTCCATCTTGAAAGATGG